>NC_069504.1:574556576-574891993 GCF_027579735.1 Bombina bombina
TGAAAATCAACACAAATTCTTTCAACATATATCACACCTACTCACACAATGGTCACATACCAAAATATTCTTAGCCGGGGATTTTAATGTTACCATGTTGCCTATCAGTCCAACCAATACCAAACCCCTGACCAACAAACAAACCAGACACAATCGTATTGTTAAATCAATCCGGGAAAGCTTACTACCCCACTCTTTAATAGAGACATGGAATACCTTGTATGGCCAGACAGATGACACCACATTTTACTCGGCAGCACATAAGACCTATGTCAGGCTAGACTATATATATGTGAGTCAGATTCTGCAACCTCTGCTGAGTGGCTCTCGGATTCACACCTGTGTGTGGTCTGACCACTCAATAGTCACCCTACAGTTGGAGGGATTGTGTGACCCGAATAGAAGCAGAACTTGGACTTTTGACTCGTCATATATCAGGAACCCCCAAATACTTAAACTACTAACTGAATATTGGCACATAAACACAGATACCACAACTAATCCGGGGATTACGTGGGCAGCGCACAAGGCAGTTTTAAGAGGGATACTCATCAAAGAAAAAGCAAGACAGGTTCAGAAATATAGACAACAACTAAAACAAATTTACGCAGAAATTGAAGGACTAGAAAGACGACACAAACACACTAAAACTAAAGCCAACCAAAAGACCCTTCACACTAAAAGAACTGCACTAGCTTCACTACTCCACACGCAGCCTACTAGAACTATTCACAAACTCCAGGCGCAATACTTTATATTTACGAACAAACCAGAAAGATATATGGCACACAAAATCAGAGAAAGATGTAGGGCCTCTGATTTCTGTAATAGAGACACCAAATAACACTATGATCTCACACCCTCAAGAAATAGTGGATACTTTTGCGAAGTACTATGGAGAGTTATATAATGGGAGAAAAGTTTTACATAATGAAGAGACGGAAATTGATATGCAGCGTTTCTAAGTACTTAAGATCACCCTTAACTCGGAGTTTCTACCACGATATATCTATGTAGATAAAAATAGAAACAAGACGTAAGGAGGTGTAATAACCTCAGAGATACAACTTAAAGATGAAAATAATATATACACTAAGTAATGACACTCTTGGCAAATCTAAGATACTACTGTTAATATATAGATTGCGATCTAAAACTAGGATATATATATAGCCAGAAATCATCACATTGCTGTTAGTATCTGATTAAACTAATCATCTGAAATTTATGTGATTCTGTAAACGCAACCCTTGGAGCGCCCTAATTAAGAGGTCATCAGAAGAAAGGACACTTGTTCATTTGAATGTCATATTGTTTCTGTATTTTTGTTCTAAAACAATAAAAATTATTTAAACATAAATTCTTCTCACTGTAATAGTATTTATTACAGTTAATTTTATTAATCACCCTTACATTGGTTGAAAGATTTACATTAAAGGATATTTTACAAGTGAGACAACTTATGCTGTCTATATGTTAAAATATGGGATGTTAAAGGATGTGGATTTATTTATGTTTGAAAAACCTAATAGAAGGTAATAGAACACATTGGACAACATAAGTAAACTGTAAACCAAAGTGACTCCATTTACCTATTCCAGCCTTTTCCATGAAATGGGTCATCAAGTGCATCAGTTGAGATTCATGGATTTAGAGAGAGTTAATAGAAAGAGTCAGGGGGTAATAGACACAATGCTTGTTTATTGTGTGAAGCTAAATTGATACAGCAATTGTACGTGCACTTTTCAATAGGGTTTGAATCAGGAATACAATTGAACCTTTTACCTTTTAAGTTCATATTACAGGAAAAAATGTTTGTCATTATTTGCTCAGGATTTTTTATTTAGTAATATTGTCCCTATTTAATTTTCATTATAATTTTGAATTTGTTTTTTTTTTTAAGGTAAAGATGAATATTGATTAATATTTGTTGTTTGGGAATGGTTGAAATATTTTTATTATCTAAAGGAGAAGATATTTGATGGAGTAATTATTGTATTATTTATAGGGGGTTGTTCATTTGGTGTGTACAGTCTCAGGAAGGGGAAGGTGCACTGGAAGTGTGTTATTGTGTTTAGTGGAAAATAGCATTTAGAAATATAGTTGATAAAGTGCTGTCCCCATATTTCTTTGCCTCAATCAAAGATAGCAGGAGGAGGAACAGACTGTAGAGGATGTAAATATATGGTGTGTGGGTAATGCACAGTGGGATGGCCAGAGCAATACACTGAAGGCAACCTAAGTACACCTATGAATAATAACTATAAAGACATCTCCATACCAATGTCTGCTAACAGTTTTATGTCATACAGCAGGTGCCTTATACATATGTTCTGCATGATCAGCTTTGATTATTTACACAGCTGAGAGGTATATTTTGAGCTGTTCTCCTACTGGACCACTTTGCACAAGATTAAATGTTAGAGTGAGATATAAAGAGAATGCTTGGCGGTTTAGTTACAATATTGTATGCATGGGAAAGAACCAAGCAAACTGGGACCCCATCTAAAACACATTAATGTGACACGTTTTATAGTTACAAACAGAAACTTGAATTAGAATGTGTTAGAGCAAACAGATTAAATGCAAGCAAAGGAGGACACCTTAACTGCATAAATTAAGCCTTTTTTTTACTATTGGAATGGTAACCAGGGATAGGCAAGGTGTCCGTACACAGACACTGGTGTCCGTGACTGGTCCTTGCAGTGTCCACCACCCATTTTGCGGTCGGGAGGGAGGAGTAGGACAGATGAATGCCAGTCCTGACTCCTCCTTGACGCAGGCGGCACCACGTTTTGCGGGGTTGGGGCCGCACCCATAGGACGCCGCCTAGTAGTGGGAAAGTGAGTGAGAGAGAGGGAAGAAGCAAGCTGCCTGCAGTGCAGCCTGTGTCAACCACCCGTGAGCCGTGACCCGTCCCAATTCCCTGATCTGTGCGGCAGCATGGTGCTGGTGTTTGTGTGTAGAAGACCGCCGCCTACTCTAATAAACCTTACCTAGCCAAATAGGTAACCAACCATGATGATCATGCGATTGACATCAAGGTGGGTGAGTTTGGTTAGGAGTTGCAGACTCTTAATACAAAAAAAAAAAAGGTTAGAATTTTGAAAACATTTTATACAAGTATACCACAAGCAGTCTTTATATAAATGTTATTTTAAACTTGTTTGATTAGATGACTAATTTGTACTTGTGGAACTAGACCAGGGGTATCCAAGAAGCAGCCCATTTGACAGCAGAGTGCTGCTCTTCTGACTTATAGAAACTTAGAATGTGTTGGCAGACAGGTACCATTCGGCCCATCTAGTCTGCCCAATTTTCTGAATTCTTTTATTAGTTCCTGGCCTTATCTTACATCTAGCATAACCTTATGCCTATCTGATGCATTTTTAAACTCCTTCACTGTCTCTACCACTTCTGCTGGATGGCTATTCCACCATGCATCCACTACCCTCTTGGTAAAGAGAGTGTTTTTTTGATGTTTTTAATTTGAAACGTACCTTGGTGTCCTTCACTAAGGTCTGTACTTTGGAAAATGTCCGCCACAGCCTTGATTCGTGCCTATCCCTGATGGTAACACTACCTAAATTGGACGGTTACAGTTAATAATCTGCAATTCAAAGAAATAGTCCTTGAATGTGATCACTTAGGCCAGTTGTTGACAACTTGCAGTTCATTTGTTACCCAGGATGACTTCCTGTGTGGCCCCTAGCCTGCCGTCCTGAATGGTAAAGATCATTTTAGCCTCAGAAAACATATATTCTCTGCTTTACCGTACAAAACATGTGCTCTCCATATCCAATAACATTCCCCTTTTTAATCTACTTGCCATCTGCGTGGCTTTTTTTGTAGGCTTGTGTCACATAAACAGCCCTTTAAGTGCTTCTGATTGCCCACTGCTGACTTCTTAACGAGACATAAAACACACAAAACTGTTCTTTCATGATTCAAATAGAGAATATAGTTTTAAACAACTTTTCAATGTATTTCTGCTATCTAATTTGCTTCCTTCTTTTTGTATCTTTTGTTGAAAAGCATACCTAGGTAGGCTCAGAGCAGCAATCCACTACTGGGAGCTATCTGCTGATTGGGGGCTGCATGTATATGGCTGCTTTCATTGGCTCACCTGATATGTTCAGCTTAGCTACAATAGTATCTTGCTGTTCCCTCAAAAAAGGCTACCAAGACAATGAAGCACATCTGATAATAGAAGTAAATTGGAAAGTCGTTTAAAATTGCACGCTCTATCTAAATAATGAACAAAACAAATTGTGTTTCATGTCCCTTTAGGCTGGACTTCCGTTGCTAGTGAATGATAAAACCAAAAAGTGGTCAATTATAGAAAAAGCTAGTTTTATATATAAATCAAATGTATTAATTTTAAATTCACTCAATATGATTGTGTTATATATGTGTTTCATTGTCATTGTGCTCGAAATAAAAACATTAGAATTGTCTGGTTTATGTCAGATATGAAGCATTGAAGACAAGCAAAATACAACGCCATAACTATTTAAGGTACAGTGATATTGTGTATAACATATTGTGGGAACTGAAGGCACCTAGCAACATCCTCATCAAACTCATATTTTTGTTCTTTTTTGGCAAACACCATTAAGTAAACACAACCCTCCTTGTTCACATCAGCAGACCTATGTATATATTAATATATATATTTTGCATTGTGTTGCCTTTATTTATGGGTCATTATCTCAATTGGTGTATTCTTGTATCATAGAACTTTTATTGGAAGAAGGAAGTGACAGACAGGGCAGGCTGTAAAATGTATTGGGGATAGAATGATGAAGTGTGGGCATATAAATGAAAACATTTTCATTTCACAACATACGTTGGAGATCAGATCCACCTTTTGTTTTGATTAAACACATATTTGGGCAGCAAAATATGTTTTCACAGACAATGCACTATAATATTACTGCAGTTCAAATCCTGGTAAAGAAAATTTGAAGAATAAAAATATTCAAGTGTTGAAGCCGTTAACGTGTCTTCTTGACATCTAACAGGCTAATGTAAACTGCTTTACAGAAACAGGAGAAAAAGAGGGCAGTGAAAACTAACTGTGTTATTAGATTACTCAGTGAAAGGCTAACTGTATATAATTTCTCATGGACAGAAAGAACACATTAACTTCAAAGAGTTTGCATATTAAAATGTGGTTTACCTGTCTACAGAAATATTTAATTATTTATTTGTTTTCCCCTATGTAAAAGCTGTTATGGAGTTAAAGAGATAAAAAGGTTAAAACAAGTGTGAATAGGTGCATTTTAATTTTAAATAGAAGCATTTTTGCATTATACTTCAATTAGCAAAAATGCTGTAAAAGTTATTACTGATTTACAATGACATGATATGCACATATACTATGAGGGTCTGTAGATCAGTATTCAAGCTCAGAGAGCTGGTAGAGGCTTGTATTGTACCTGTGAAGACTTCATTTCTGTCATACAAGCAACTGCTGATTCTCTGAGAAGGTGTAGTGGTTAAGTAATGGTGCTTCGGTGCTCTCGGCATATGTGCATATTCGTCTGAAAACCGAATTAACTTTTACAAGAAGCATTTTGGTAGTATTTTGAAAAAATTATATTTAAAGTTAAGATGCACACCAGCACAATTACATTTTTACCTTTCTATCCATTTAAAGGGACACAACCCATTTTTTTTTTTTTTCGGGATTCAAATAGAGCCTGCAGTTTTAAGCAACTTTCTAATTTACTCCTATTATCAATTTTTCTTCGTTCTCTTGCCATCTTTATTTGAAAAAGAAGGCATCTAAGGTAAGGAGCCAGCCAATTTTTTGTTTCAGACTCTGGACAGCACTTGTTTATTGGTGGGTGAATTTATCCACCAATCAGCAAGAACAACCCAGGTTGCTCACCAAAAATGGTCTGGCATCTAAACCTATATTCTTGCTTTTCAAATAAAGATACCAAGAGAATGAAGAAAATTTGATAATAGGAGTAAATTAGAAAGTTGCTTAAAATTGCATGCTCTATCTGAATCACGAAAGAAAAAAAATTGGGTTCAGTGTCCCTTTAATATACTTTTAATGCATAAGACTGGTGATTTACTGCATTGCAATAAAAAATGGCATGAGTTCCTTTTGCATAAAGATGAGCCTTTTAGGGAAAATCCATTCATGAGTACCGTGCCTTTTTTAATTTGCATAGTGCACTAAACATACAACAACAACATACATAGAACTGCTGGCAATCCACAAGTAAATTATCTCTGTAATTCTATTTGCGGTGGATGGACCCCCATTCCAATCCATCAGATTTCTCACAAAGAAGGTTTATTTTACAGCTTTTTAAGGGGTTGTAATATTCAAATAAATATATATCCACAGTACTGCTTGACATTATGGATAACATATCTAAAATTGCAAGTTGTACTAATTATATCCTTCGCTTTAGGGCTGATTGTGCTGGTATTTTTCTAACATGCATGCTTGTTAGCCCTCAGCTTGGGTTCTGTTAATAGGATGTACCCTGAAGCTTTATTGAAGGTGTTCATTGGACAAAGGGAATCAGAAGGCATATCCATTTGAGATAATTGAGGTTAAGAAAGGCGAGATGCTGACAGTGAAGGAATTGTGCTTCCCAGCCGGAAGGATTTCTTTCTAGTGAATGTTCTAAACTTGGAAAATGGGAATGTACCTCCACATTGGACTGACCTGTTACTATTGAAGGTTACACATGAATGGAACCCCACTGCCCTTCTCAGCCTATTTTCCACCACCATTTTGTGCAGTAATGAACTGTGTGTGGAAACTTCTTATTTGTTTAAATGTTTTTTTACTTTTTGAAGCTATTCAGTTTGAACCCCCATGATCATCCATTTAACACAAGGCTTACAAATGCATTTGTAGCATATAGCACCTCATATGCCTTGGTTAAGATATATTTTAATACCACTATCCCAAATCAATAAGAAAATATTTTCCAGTTGTACTTCTCAGATTTTGGGATTTTTCAAATTCTACTTGTCAGACCATTTGAAAACCCATGAGATTAGGATTTGAGTAGCTTTCCTTGCTAGTCACACATCTTTTTTTTTTCTTTTCAATGTTCTTGTGTAAAGTTCTTGCACATGCCCAGTTAACATGTCAATAAATACCACTTTTATTACACTTTAAAAAAATCAAACAATATAGCTCAAATCAATATAGCTCATGGCAGATTTATGTCCCTTTAGTTAATTAATGTAACAAAGAAAGTAGTGATTCAAATATATGATTTTGTTTTCTTTCAATTTCGGTTAATTTTAATAATGGAATATATTCTAGCCTTCAAATGTCTACAAATTTGCATTCAGCAGATGTAGTTTGTTATTCTGCTTCTACTTCAATCAGTGCCATTACTACCGGGGTCTCAGATGAGAAAGGGCCAGTGTTCCCTCTAAGGCCAGTCTTGTCTGTGGCCCAGCAGTGAAACAGTTAATTAGAGCAATTAGCAAACACTACAAAATGAAGATTTCCTTATTAAATATTTCACTGCTGGTCCACACACAAAACTGGCCTTAGAGGGAACACCGGAAAGGGCAAACCCTTTTATGGGGGCCCAACCATCCAATGCTAAATAAAGATTTTGTGGAATATAGTATTGTATTATTCAGGTATGCTGATTAATTATGTATTTTTTATGGTGGTGAAGTATAATAAGGAGTTATTGGTGCTATTTAAATTGGTGGGATGGGAGGCATGCCACATGCATGCCACAGACCTTTTCCTGGGGCTCAGTGAGAACTAGATACACCCCAACCCACAATGAACCCTAGCTCTAGAAATCATTCCCAGCCAATACATTTTAAGTAAAAACAGTCTGGGGGAGTTTGCACCCTATATATTTATTGGAGGAGGTTCTTTAATATTGAGTTTGAACGGTATGAATTTGCAAAGACAGAAATATGCAGTTTGCATTACGTCAGTGATAGCATTGGCACCCATATTAGGAAAAGAGACACAACCATTTTGGCACATACCTCGAGCCCTAACATTTGGCAACAGGCTTTAAATGTCTCCATTAAGTGGAATTTCTTTTAAAATGTTCCATTACAACAACTAAAAATTCACAATAGACTACTGGCCAACAGCCACTTCTCCTGAGTAACAACAATGCTTCATGGGTTGATTGGGAAAATCAAGCCCTTTTTTAGGTTTTATTTTTATCTTGGCAGGCAGCAAAGTTCATCTGTGTGCCAGTGAAAAGGCCTCATAGGCAGTTCGAACCTATCATTATTTTCACTTATTTCCATTACTATTAGACAGCTGTAAAATAGAAACAACAACTCAATTTTTTGCTTATTTGCAATGCTATATGATATGTCCGAACTGCTACATTTTTGGACTTACCCAACCTTAAGGCACCTTCATAGGATGCCAATTCAATTAGGAAGTTCCCACTACAATTTTTTTTTTTTTATAGAAATGCAGAATATAATAAGTATAGCTACTGTACTGTGGCAGATACTAGTGTTGCAAGATCAAGTAGCAGAAATTTAACTTTATTTTTTATTAATGATATGAGCAGTGCCTGAAGTGTTGGCACACCATCAGTATTAAAGGGACAGTCTACACCCATATTAACATTAGCCTATACCTTAGATCGTGTTCCGATTTTCCTAGCTCACCCTTCTACCCTAATGAGTCTGCTTCACAAACTGAGGTATTAAAAATCAAAACTTTGCTTCTAATCGTTAAAAATGGCCGACAAACTCCACCCATTCCCTTCTCCTCCTACCTTGAACTCCCCTTCTCTTTGTATCTCATACTCGTTCACGTACAACCACCTACGTAATTACCGTGTAAACACGCATGCTCCTATTTACAGAAGTGATGTAGAGGAAGTCTGTCTGTGCTGCAGGAAAATAACTAAGCCAAGTGTTTTTTTGGTTCCTCAGAAGGTGCGTATGCACTAAACAATGAAAGCGCGATCCTGTTTTTTAATCAGTGATCTAATTTTGATTGGAGCATTTTAAAGTAGAGAGTCTATGATGTAGTTAATAGGCAGAGCTGGTCGGCCATTTTTAACGATTAGAATCAGAGTTTTGATTACAAATAACTCCGTTTGTGAAGCAGAGTCGTTACGGAAGAGGGGATGAGTTAGGGCAATCTGAACTTTATTGGCTAATGTTAATACGGGTGTAGACTGTCCCTTTAATCTTATTTTGTTAATATGTCAGTAAACTCTACATTAACTAATTGGGTGAGTATGATTAGAAAATGTGGAAGACTGAGATGCTGTTTTGATGGAAAGAGAGGAAAGGAAAATTGCTACAGACCTTAATATATATATATATATATATATATATATATATATATATATACACACACACACAGCTACCTAGCATGTTGAGCCTCATTTAGCGTACAGAACAGCCTGAATTCTTCTAGGCATGGATTCAATAAGATGCTGAAAACGCTGTGGAGGTATTGTGTACCATCCAGACATGAGATTTGACATCGGTGTAGGCCTGCAGCAAATAGCCATTTCCAGCTCATCCCATAGATGTTCAATAGGATTGAATTCCAGAGACTAAGCAGGCCACTGCAGCAAAGAAAAGTCATTGTCATGTTTCAGGAACCATCCCATAGTGATGCAGACTTTGTGCACTGGCGCATTATCCTGCTGGAAGTAAACATCTGCCTGAGGATAAACTATCAACATGAACGGATGCGTTTTGTAAGCAACAATGTTTACGTACACTGTGGAATTCAGACGTGAATCTAGGGATATCAATGGGCCCAACCTGGGCCAGGAAAACATTAAAGGAATAGTCTAGTCAAAATTAAACTTTCATGATTCAGATAGAGCATGCAATTTTAAGCAAATTTCTAATTTACTCCTATTATCAATTTTTCTTTGTTCTCTTGGTATCTTTATTTGAATATAAGCTTAGGAGCCGGCCCATTTTTGGTTCAGAACTTGGGTAGCGCTTGCTGATTGGTGGCTACATTTAGACACCAATAAGAAAGTGCTACCCAAGTGCTGAACCAAAAATAGCCCAGATCCTATGCTTACATTCTTGCTTTTTCAAATAAAGATACCAAGAGAACAAAGAAAAATTGATAAAAGGAGTAAATTAGAAAGTTGTTTAAAATTGCCTGCTCTATCTGAATCATAAAATTTAAATTTTGACTAGACTATTCCTTTAACCACGCCATAACACCACCCTCAACACCTTGCACAGTTTTCATCAATAATGACGGGTCCATGGATTCATGTTGTGTTCACCAAATTCAGAGCCTGCCATCAACATCCCACACTAGGAACTTTGACTCGTCAGACCAAGCGACCTTTTTCTAATCTTCAATGGTCCAGTGTTGGTGGTGTTGTGCTCACAGAAGGCGTGCTCTCTTGTTCTTCATTGATAACAACAGCACCTAACGTGGCCGCCGGGTGTTGTAGCCCATCCGTGACAAGGTGCCCCTAGTGGTATGTTGTGATATGTTTTTCTCCACACCAAAGTTGAATTCTGATGTAATTTGTAAAATTATTGCCTGTCTGTTTGCTTGCTCAAGTCTAGCCATCCTCCTCTGACCTCTCTCATCAACTAGCATTTTTCATCCACAGGACTGCCTCTGACTTCATGTTTTTTGTTCATAGCACCATTCTTGAAACACCCTTGAAACTGTGGTATGTGAAAAGTTCAGGAGTACTGTCATTTCAGATATGCTTCGTCTAGCACGTCTTGCACCTACTATTATGCCACATTCAAAGTCCATTAGATCACTGCTCTACCCCATTCTCGCTGCGGTTGGTACGCTTTACTGATAGTAGGAAGGTTATTCTGCTGTATTTACTTTATTTATGTTTATATCAAAACTTTGGCCATGTGACCTGCAACATAGTGGAACAAACCATTTTTGTGGAGAGAGAGGAGAGAGAGTGAGAGAGAGAGAAGAGAGGAGAGAGAGAAGAGATAGAAGAGAGAGGAGAGAGAGAAGAGAAAGAGGAGAAAGAGATACAGTACCGTGCAAAAGTCTTAGGCCACCACCAGCTTTGTTGTTTTAGCAAAGTTTTAAATGACCATAGATATTTATTTTTCTTCTATTTATTAAGATACAAACAGAAAATACAGGAAATATGTACACAAAATATATAAAAAAAAACACACAATGTTAAGAACAAAATAGCTTCTTCAGGCAAAAGTCAGTGACCTCCCTTAGCACTAAGCATATCTTGAACTCTTTTGGGGAGACTGTCCTGGAGTTTTCTAAAGTAATCTTCTGGTATATTATACCTGGATTCTTTCAGCACTTCCCAGAGGACTTCTTTAAATTTAGGTTGTATTTTATTTATTTCTCTGTCCATGTGATCCCCTACTGATGTTTTATCAACTGTTTTTATCTCTAAATATGATTTCACTGCATTTGCAGTGTGCTTGGGATCATTATTATGCAGAAAAATAAAACCATTCCCAATCAGGTGCCTTCCAGAAGGAATGACATGATGAATTAAAACCTGTCTGTACGGTTTTTGGCTGTGTCGGAAGTTGATTCAGATAAACTTTAAGGGAGAAACTCCGAAAGGGGTGGAGCACTGAGTGCTGAGAGCGTGCAACACCAACCCTACAATGCTGGTTTCCTTGGCCATTAGGAATCCACCACAGCCCGGATAGAGGGACCTACCAGATCAGCGTTTAGGAGTCCATCAAGGCCTATGTTTGCTCATTAGGGTGAGCACCCTTGGTGACACGTACTTGGCCCAACAATCTCTCAAACTTGCGGAGACATGATACCGGCCGGAACTCAAGAGGAGCCCAGTGATCCAAGAGACAAGTGAAATTGCTTCCCATGATCTCCAGTGTATCCTTAAGGTTCCTGTGCTGGTATTAGACTCACAGTATTCACAGCGTCTCGGCCGACTGCCAAGGTACGTGAAAAGAGATAAGCCCCTTGTATTTGTTACACTGCATTCAAGCGACCATTTGCTTAACGCTTGTTGCATAATATGAATGACTTTTGGCATAAGCATTATTAAGGCTCACTAGAGGTCTTAAACTCATGTACTGAGTCTGGATCCCACAACAAATATTGGCCAGGAGTGGAATCAACAAATGGGACTCTGGTGCCCTGAGTTTTGGGGTCTGTTACTACACCATACATTTATAAACAAGCCGTGATTGGGGAACATTGCTTCCATAACCCATTGTGGGTAGAAGCTTAATAACAGGCCCCTTTCTGACTTACAGTTCTGATTCTCTATAGTCCACCAATATATAGTTTTGGTAAATATAAATTCTGTTCCACTACTCTGGGGCAAAGTTTGCTTCCATGATCCAGACTGGGTAGAAGTGAAAACAGATGGTCCAACTCTGACCTTTCAATTCTGAGTGTTTTTAACTTTTTTTTCTTCTTCTTCTCTTCCCCCCTTTTCTTTGCAAATGGATGTGTCTATACAGGGTAACATTGGAAGGAAGGTTGCTCCCATAACCCTGTGCGGGTAGGAATGAAAACATCAGCCTCAATTTGCTTTTCTCGCTTCCCTAAGACGTTACGTTACATTTGATTGCTGGAAAATCCTATACAATGGTTATAGTAGCATACTCTCAGGCTGCTATATACTTCACGATTTATCTTTGCAAGGCTGTGAAGGACAATAATCTTTAAGCATATTTAAAAAAAATTGGGAAAGTATAATATATAGTCTTTTTTGTTGCCTAAATACATGTAGTAACAACTACTACTTTGTTGAATAGGATATAGTTACATTTCTATGCATATTCAGGCTTTTTAATGATAAGGGTTAAATAGTCCGTTAGAGATATTCACTAACTTGGAGAATTGTAATTATATTATTAAGAGGCTATACAATTTAGTTGACTAATTGTGTGTTTATCTATAATAGCTGAATCTCTTTAAATAGGTAGAGAGGTTGCTGGGTTCCCTAATTAAATAAGTTTTTGTGTCTTTAGCACTTAAATATTGATCTCACCCTATATAATATTATCTCTACCTTTAAGAGTAGATTAAAGGGATACCAACCCCACATTTTTTCTTTCTTGATTCAAAAAGAGCATGCAATTTTAAGCAACTTTCTAATTTACTCCTATTATCAATTTTTCTTTGTTCTCATGTTATCTTGATTTGAAAAAGCAGTAAAAAAAAGGTTAGGAGCCGGCCCATTTTTAGTTCAGCACCTTAGTAGAGCTTGCTGATTGGTTTGCTACATTTAGCCACAAATCAGCAAGTGCTACCCAGGTGCTGAACAAAAAATGGTCCGGCTCTAAAGCTTACAGTACTGCTTTTTCAAATCAAGATAGCATGAGAACAAAGAAAAATTGAGAATAGGAGTAAATTAGAAAGGTGCTTAAAATCTCATGCTCTATCTGAATCATGAAAGAAAAAAAACAGAATTTATGTTTACCTGATAAATTACTTTCTCCAACGGTGTGTCCGGTCCACGGCGTCATCCTTACTTGTGGGATATTCTCTTCCCCAACAGGAAATGGCAAAGAGCCCAGCAAAGCTGGTCACATGATCCCTCCTAGGCTCCGCCTACCCCAGTCATTCGACCGACGTTAAGGAGGAATATTTGCATAGGAGAAACCATATGATACCGTGGTGACTGTAGTTAAAGAAAATAAATTATCAGACCTGATTAAAAAACCAGGGCGGGCCGTGGACCGGACACACCGTTGGAGAAAGTAATTTATCAGGTAAACATAAATTCTGTTTTCTCCAACATAGGTGTGTCCGGTCCACGGCGTTATCCTTACTTGTGGGAACCAATACCAAAGCTTTAGGACACGGATGATGGGAGGGAGCAAATCAGGTCACCTAGATGGAAGGCACCACGGCTTGCAAAACCTTTCTCCCAAAAATAGCCTCAGAAGAAGCAAAAGTATCAAACTTGTAAAATTTGGTAAAAGTGTGCAGTGAAGACCAAGTCGCTGCCCTACATATCTGATCAACAGAAGCCTCGTTCTTGAAGGCCCATGTGGAAGCCACAGCCCTAGTGGAATGAGCTGTGATTCTTTCGGGAGGCTGCCGTCCGGCAGTCTCGTAAGCCAATCTGATGATGCTTTTAATCCAAAAAGAGAGAGAGGTAGAAGTTGCTTTTTGACCTCTCCTTTTACCGGAATAAACAACAAACAAGGAAGATGTTTGTCTAAAATCCTTTGTAGCATCTAAATAGAATTTTAGAGCGCGAACAACATCCAAATTGTGCAACAAACGTTCCTTCTTCGAAACTGGTTTCGGACACAGAGAAGGTACGATAATCTCCTGGTTAATGTTTTTGTTAGAAACAACTTTTGGAAGAAAACCAGGTTTAGTACGTAAAACCACCTTATCTGCATGGAACACCAGATAAGGAGGAGAACACTGCAGAACAGATAATTCTGAAACTCTTCTAGCAGAAGAAATTGCAACCAAAAACAAAACTTTCCAAGATAATAACTTAATATCAACGGAATGTAAGGGTTCAAACGGAACCCCCTGAAGAACTGAAAGAACTAAGTTGAGACTCCAAGGAGGAGTCAAAGGTTTGTAAACAGGCTTGATTCTAACCAGAGCCTGAACGAAGGCTTGAACATCTGGCACAGCTGCCAGCTTTTTGTGAAGTAACACAGACAAGGCAGAAATCTGTCCCTTCAGGGAACTTGCAGATAATCCTTTTTCCAATCCTTCTTGAAGGAAGGATAGAATCTTAGGAATCTTAACCTTGTCCCAAGGGAATCCTTTAGATTCACACCAACAGATATATTTTTTCCAAATTTTGTGGTAAATCTTTCTAGTTACAGGCTTTCTGGCCTGAACAAGAGTATCGATAACAGAATCTGAGAACCCTCGCTTCGATAAGATCAAGCGTTCAATCTCCAAGCAGTCAGCTGGAGTGAGACCAGATTCGGATGTTCGAACGGACCTTGAACAAGAAGGTCTCGTCTCAAAGGTAGCTTCCATGGTGGAGCCGATGACATATTCACCAGATCTGCATACCAAGTCCTGCGTGGCCACGCAGGAGCTATCAAGATCACCGACGCCCTTTCCTGATTGATCCTGGCTACCAGCCTGGGGATGAGAGGAAACGGCGGGAATACATAAGCTAGTTTGAAGGTCCAAGGTGCTACTAGTGCATCCACTAGAGCCGCCTTTAGATCCCTGGATCTGGACCCGTAGCAAGGAACTTTGAAGTTCTGACGAGAGGCCATCAGATCCATGTCTGGAATGCCCCACAGTTGAGTGACTTGGGCAAAGATTTCCGGATGGAGTTCCCACTCCCCCGGATGCAATGTCTGACGACTCAGAAAATCCGCTTCCCAATTTTCCACTCCTGGGATGTGGATAGCAGACAGGTGGCAGGAGTGAGACTCCGCCCATAGAATGATTTTGGTCACTTCTTCCATCGCCAGGGAACTCCTTGTTCCCCCCTGATGGTTGATGTACGCAACAGTTGTCATGTTGTCTGATTGAAACCGTATGAACTTGGCCCTCGCTAGCTGAGGCCAAGCCTTGAGAGCATTGAATATCGCTCTCAGTTCCAGAATATTTATCGGTAGAAGAGATTCTTCCCGAGACCAAAGACCCTGAGCTTTCAGGGATCCCCAGACCGCGCCCCAGCCCATCAGACTGGCGTCGGTCGTGACAATGACCCACTCTGGTCTGCGGAAGGTCATCCCTTGAGACAGGTTGTCCAGGGACAGCCACCAACGGAGTGAGTCTCTGGTCCTCTGATTTACTTGTATCCTCGGAGACAAGTTTGTATAGTCCCCATTCCACTGACTGAGCATGCACAGTTGTAATGGTCTTAGATGAATGCGCGCAAAAGGAACTATGTCCATTGCCGCTACCATCAAACCTATCACTTCCATGCACTGCGCTATGGAAGGAAGAGGAACGGAATGAAGTATCCGACAAGAGTCTAGAAGTTTTGTTTTTCTGGCCTCTGTCAGAAAAATCCTCATTTCTAAGGAGTCTATTATTGTTCCCAAGAAGGGAACCCTTGTTGACGGAGATAGAGAACTCTTTTCCACGTTCACTTTCCATCCGTGAGATCTGAGAAAGGCCAGGACGATGTCCGTGTGAGCCTTTGCTTGAGGAAGGGACGACGCTTGAATCAGAATGTCGTCCAAGTAAGGTACTACAGCAATGCCCCTTGGTCTTAGCACAGCTAGAAGGGACCCTAGTACCTTTGTGAAAATCCTTGGAGCAGTGGCTAATCCGAAAGGAAGCGCCACGAACTGGTAATGCTTGTCCAGGAATGCGAACCTTAGGAACCGATGATGTTCCTTGTGGATAGGAATATGTAGATACGCATCCTTTAAATCCACCGTGGTCATGAATTGACCTTCCTGGATGGAAGGAAGAATTGTTCGAATGGTTTCCATTTTGAACGATGGAACCTTGAGAAACTTGTTTAAGATCTTGAGATCTAAGATTGGTCTGAACGTTCCCTCTTTTTTGGGAACTATGAACAGATTGGAGTAGAACCCCATCCCTTGTTCTCCTAATGGAACAGGATGAATCACTCCCATTTTTAACAGGTCTTCTACACAACGTAAGAATGCCTGTCTTTTTATGTGGTCTGAAGACAACTGAGACCTGTGGAACCTCCCCCTTGGGGGAAGCCCCTTGAATTCCAGAAGATAACCTTGGGAGACTATTTCTAGCGCCCAAGGATACAGAACATCTCTTGCCCAAGCCCGAGCGAAGAGAGAGAGTCTGCCCCCCACCAGATCCGGTCCCGGATCGGGGGCCAACATTTCATGCTGTCTTGGTAGCAGTGGCAGGTTTCTTGGCCTGCTTTCCCTTGTTCCAGCCTTGCATTGGTCTCCAAGTTGGCTTGGCTTGAGAAGTATTACCCTCTTGCTTAGAGGACGTAGCACCTTGGGCTGGTCCGTTTCTACGAAAGGGACGAAAATTAGGTTTATTTTTGGCCTTGAAAGGCCGATCCTGAGGAAGGGCGTGGCCCTTACCCCCAGTGATATCAGAGATAATCTCTTTCAAGTCAGGGCCAAACAGCGTTTTCCCCTTGAAAGGAATGTTAAGTAGCTTGTTCTTGGAAGACGCATCAGCTGACCAAGATTTCAACCAAAGCGCTCTGCGCGCCACAATAGCAAACCCAGAATTCTTAGCCGCTAACCTAGCCAATTGCAAAGTGGCGTCTAGGGTGAAAGAATTAGCCAATTTGAGAGCATTGATTCTGTCCATAATCTCCTCATAAGGAGGAGAATCACTATCGACCGCCTTTACCAGCTCATCAAACCAGAAACACGCGGCTGTAGCGACAGGGACAATGCATGAAATTGGTTGTAGAAGGTAACCCTGCTGAACAAACATCTTTTTAAGTAAACCTTCTAATTTTTTATCCATAGGATCTTTGAAAGCACAACTATCTTCTATGGGTATAGTGGTGCGTTTGTTTAAAGTGGAAACCGCTCCCTCGACCTTGGGGACTGTCTGCCATAAGTCCTTTCTGGGGTCGACCATAGGAAACAATTTTTTAAATATGGGGGGAGGGACGAAAGGAATACCGGGCCTTTCCCATTCTTTATTTACAATGTCCGCCACCCGCTTGGGTATAGGAAAAGCTTCTGGGAGCCCCGGGACCTCTAGGAACTTGTCCATTTTACATAGTTTCTCTGGGATGACCAACTTGTCACAATCATCCAGAGTGGATAATACCTCCTTAAGCAGGATGCGGAGATGTTCCAACTTAAATTTAAACGTAATCACATCAGGTTCAGCTTGTTGAGAAATGTTCCCTGAATCAGTAATTTCTCCCTCAGACAAAACCTTCCTGGCCCCATCAGACTGGTTTAGGGGCCCTTCAGAACCATTATTATCAGCGTCGTCATGCTCTTCAGTATCTAAAACAGAGCAGTCGCGCTTACGCTGATAAGTGTGCATTTTGGCTAAAATGTTTTTGACAGAATTATCCATTACAGCCGTTAATTGTTGCATAGTAAGGAGTATTGGCGCGCTAGATGTACTAGGGGCCTCCTGAGTGGGCAAGACTCGTGTAGACGAAGGAGGGAATGATGCAGTACCATGCTTACTCCCCTCACTTGAGGAATCATCTTGGGCATCATTGTCATTGTCACATAAATCACATTTATTTAAATGAGAAGGAACTCTGGCTTCCCCACATTCAGAACACAGTCTATCTGGTAGTTCAGACATGTTAAACAGGCATAAACTTGATAACAAAGTACAAAAAACGTTTTAAAATAAAACCGTTACTGTCACTTTAAATTTTAAACTGAACACACTTTATTACTGCAATTGCGAAAAAATATGAAGGAATTGTTCAAAATTCACCAAAATTTCACCACAGTGTCTTAAAGCCTTAAAAGTATTGCACACCAAATTTGGAAGCTTTAACCCTTAAAATAACGGAACCGGAGCCGTTTTTAACTTTAACCCCTTTACAGTCCCTGGTATCTGCTTTGCTGAGACCCAACCAAGCCCAAAGGGGAATACGATACCAAATGACGCCTTCAGAAAGTCTTTTCTATGTATCAGAGCTCCTCACACATGCGACTGCATGTCATGCCTCTCAAAAACAAGTGCGCAACACCGGCGCGAAAATGAGGCTCTGCCTATGATTTGGGAAAGCCCCTAAAGAGAAAGGTGTCTAAAAAAGTGCCTGCCGATATAATCTTATCAAAATACCCAGATTAAATGATTCCTTAAGGCTAAATATGTGTTAATAATGAATCAATTTAGCCCAGAAAAAGTCTACAGTCTTAATAAGCCCTTGTGAAGCCCTTATTTACAATCTTAATAAACATGGCTTACCGGATCCCATAGGGAAAATGACAGCTTCCAGCATTACATCGTCTTGTTAGAATGTGTCATACCTCAAGCAGCAAGAGACTGCTCACTGTTTCCCCAACTGAAGTTAATTCCTCTCAACAGTCCTGTGTGGAACAGCCATGGATTTTAGTAACGGTTGCTAAAATCATTTTCCTCATACAAACAGAAATCTTCATCTCTTTTCTGTTTCTGAGTAAATAGTACATACCAGCACTATTTTAAAATAACAAACTCTTGATTGAATAATAAAAACTACAGTTAAACACTAAAAAACTCTAAGCCATCTCCGTGGAGATGTTGCGTGTACAACGGCAAAGAGAATGACTGGGGTAGGCGGAGCCTAGGAGGGATCATGTGACCAGCTTTGCTGGGCTCTTTGCCATTTCCTGTTGGGGAAGAGAATATCCCACAAGTAAGGATGACGCCGTGGACCGGACACACCTATGTTGGAGAAATTGGGTTTAGTATCCCTTTAAGATTTACACTTGGTTATTTGTATATTGATATATATCCAACTGTGTGTTGGTTTCTGATTGTGTGTTTTTGGCACTTATGGATAAATATTTTTCACAAGGAAAAGGCAACTCACCTACCATTATGGCACTTAAACATCGACATCGAGATAAAAAAATAAATAAATTGACATTACTGATTTAGCTTCTCAGATATCTAAGATGATTGTTCTACAATTAGATGTGG
Source organism: Bombina bombina (assembly GCF_027579735.1). NCBI lineage: Eukaryota > Metazoa > Chordata > Amphibia > Anura > Bombinatoridae > Bombina > Bombina bombina. The sequence goes on from NC_069504.1 coordinate 574,576,057, forward strand.
TTAAAACAGAAATTAAACAGGAAATTAATAGCCTTACAAACGAAATAAGGCAATTCGCCTCTAGATTAAACAAAGTCGAAACAAAGGTCTCCAATCTGGATGATATAGCTAATGTACAAGAACAAGCCACCCAGGATCATAGTAAATCATTGTCTCTACAGTTGAGAGTAGAAGAATTAGAAGATCGCTCCAGACAGAACAACATAAGGATTATTGGCCTACCTGAGACTTTTGCTACACATAGCCTCCCTCAGTTTTTAAACATGCAACCCATATCCCATACTATTCAAATTGAAAGAATTCATAGAGTAGGATCACTACGCAAACATTTAGATGGTTCTAGTAAAGCCAGACCAGTAATCCTGAAGTTCTTGAATTTTCAAGACAAAATTAATTACCTTAGACATTATAAGAAAATTCCCTGATGATAGATCACAACAAGATATTAATATTTCAGGATTTCTCTAACAAGACTATCGGCTAGATTACGAGTTTTGAGCGCTATAGAGAAATTAACAAACATTATTTAATTTCCTATTGAGCTGCTATTACAAGTTTTCAAACAAACGACTTTTGCGTGCAATATGGTTGCGTTAAGCTCTATACCGCACACCAGTGTTTCCCAACCACGGTCCTCAAGTACCCCCAACAGGCCTGGTTTTCATTATAGCTGAACCAGTGCACAGGTGAAGTAATCAGCTGATCAGTAACACCATGGTTACTAACCTGCTCTCATCCATCAGATGATTATTTCACCTGTGCTCTAGTTCAGCAATAATGAAAACCAGGACTGTTGGGGGTACTTGAGGACCGTGGTTGGGAAACACTGCCGCACACAATCAGAGCGCTGCTGAGACATGCTCTGGCACAATTTCCCCATAGACATCAATGGGGAGAACAGGCCAATAAAAAAAACCTGTGATCGCGAAAAACAAAAGTTCCATAATGCAGCCCCATTGATGTCTATGGGAAAATAAAATTACTGTTTAAACCTAACACCCTAACATAAACCCTATGTCTAAACACCCCTAATCTGCTGCCCTCCCAACATCCCCGACGCCTGCCTACAGTTATTAACCCTTAATCTGCTCCTCCCGATATCGCCGCAACCTAAATAAAATTATTAACCCCTAATCTGCCGCTCCCGATATCGCTGCCACTATACTACATTTATTAACCTCTAAACCACCAGCCCCCCACATAGCAACACGCTAAATTAAACAATATTGACCCCTAAACCTAACCCTAACCCTAACACCCCCTAACTTTAACATAATAAAAATATAGCTAAATTAATTTTACAATTATTAACTAAATAAACCTATTAACCCCTAAACCGCAAGCCCCCCCCCCCACATTGCAACAAGCTAAATTAAACTATATTAACCCCTAAACCTAACCCCCCCTTAACTTTAACATAATTAAATTAGATCTAAATTGAATTTACAATTATTAACTAAATAAAACATATTTAAAACTAAATACATACTTACCTGTGAAATAAAACCTAAGCTAGCTACAATATAACTAATAGTTATATTGTAGCTAGCTTAGTTTTTAGTTTTTATTTCACAGGTAAGTTTGTATTTATTTTAACTAGGTAGACTAGTTAGTAAATAGTTATTAACTATTTACTAACTACCTAGTTAAAATAAATACAAACTTACCTGTGAAATAAAACCTAACCTGCCCTACACTAAAACCTACCATTACAAAAATTAAAAAAAACTACCATTACAACAACAAAAAAACGAAATTAAAAAAAATAAATAAAGATTAATCTTATTCTAATACCCTTAAAAAAAAAACACACAAAATAAAAAACACTACTCTAGAATAAACTACCAAGGGCCCTTAAATGGGCCTTTTATAGGGCATTGCCCTGAAATCAACAGCTCTTTTACTCCAAAAAGAATACAAACACCCCCTAACACTATACAAACCCCACCCCCCAAACTACCAGCAAACTTGAATGTCAATATAAATGGGGAACATAAAACATTTAATAATACATCTGAGGCAGCAGCCTTTTGTAAAGCTAATAGTATACAATAGGTCAGACTATGGTAGCAACCGAGTTGGACATAGGAGTATATGGAGTTTTTTTTATTGTTTGATGTGTTTATGCTGTTATGTTGTTTTTATTTGCTTTTGATTTTATCCAAATTCTGGAAGATTCATTTAATAAGGGATTGTTTTTATTGCAATAGTCTCCTCTGGGTCCCGTCCCCCCCCTTCTTCTCCTCACTCTCTCTCTGCTTCGCCTTGTGACTTCTTTTGATATCTTGTTGGTGGATATAGATGGTTGCTGAGTCGTTAAAAATCCTATCATGGAATGTAGGTCGGTATTACCTCCCCAATTAAAAGAAAGGCTATTATCATACAGTTGGGCATATGTAAACCGGACAATGCAATGCTACAAGAAACACACCTGAACCTATCTGAAAAAAAGGTATGTTGATCCTAATTAACAAGCAACAAACTTATAATATAACAGCAATAGAAGTAGATCCTGAGGCCTTTTTTTTTTTTAATTATTAGGATCAATATAAATAATGTTTTGTTTACTTGATGTAACTATGGCCCCAATGCAGTTGATCATAAATTTTAGGATAATTTATCATTGAAATTGATGGCTTATATTTGCCAGAATCTGATAGTTGCTGGGGATTTCAACCTTATTGCTGAACCAAATTAAGATAGATTTAGTAAAAAAAAAAAAAAAACGATTAAGAGGGAAAGGAAAGCCTATATCTTACAAAAATGTCATAGTTTAAATTTAAAAGATATTTGGCGTATCCAGAACCCTGATCTTAAACCCTTTACTTGTTCTTCCGTGGATCAACAAGCGGTATCCAGGATTGACATGTTTCTGGTTTCAGATAAACTACTGGGGGTAGGAATTAAGCCTGACATCAGGGATATCGTACTCTCAGACCACGCCATCATTTCACTAGATTTTCAAACGAAATCTCTCCAAGCAGCATTTAATAGTAGTATCTTTTTTCCCAATTACTTACTGCATAAAGTTAATTTTCAAAGTTGGCTAAGGAATAAATGGAAGGAGTTTTTCCGTTTTAACAGCTCCTTTTTGGATAAAATTGAAATATTTTGGGAAACAGCCAAGGCGGTATCGCATGGATAGTTTAAAGCCCATCTATGCTATCTAAAAAAGAAATTTAAACAACAAGAATTTCAGTTGTCTAACCACATTAAAAATAGCTACAATGCTTATTTGGCAAATCCAAGTAAATTGTTATGGGATTAATATGGTAGACTCAAAAGCCAGAGAGATATATTCCTCAAACAAAAGTCGGCCCAAGATGATGTCAAACAAAAGGCATTATATGGGGGACACCTAGGCTAAATATTTAGCTAGAATCACTAAAAACAAAACAAGAAATTACATTTCGGCAATTAAGTGTGGCAAAGAAAGATTTACAGATAATATTGAGAGTTTTTTTCAAAATTTATATAAAGCAGAAACACCAGATAAGACACAAGTAAAGATGTTTTGGGGAAGTGTTAATCTACCCAGGTTGACTAGAGACAATCTGCAGGACTTGAACTCATCAATCTACTTAGATGAAATTCTTAAGGGAATTAAAAATGCTAAAATTGAGCAAAGCTCCAGGACCGGAATGCCTACCGGTGGAATTTTATAGAATCCTATAGAAAGATATTTCCCCCATCCTGCATAAATTATTTCATTTTTATTATTCTTCTGGTACAAAATGTTTGCAGTACTTTGCGGCCTCTAATATTGCTCTAATTATTAAGAAAAATAAAGATCGTGAAGACCCTGCTTCATATCGGCCTATATCATTGCATAATGCCGATTATAAATTATTAACAACAATTATTGCTAATCGTTTAAAAAATTATCTGGGTACAATAGTCCAGGAAAATCAGGTGGGATTCATGACCGGTAGGAGTCTGGTAAAAAATATGTGAAAGGTTATGCTGGTATTAGATTCTATTTTTAAAATCAAACTAGACAAAAAAAGACCTCTAATTTATGTAATTTAACCTTGCTCACTCTAGATGCAGAAAAAGCCTTTGACCGTATAAATTGGGACCATCTATTCTGAAGAACTTTGGTCTCACAGGTAATTTTTATAACTTTGTGGGTCTTCTATATAGTTAACATACTTCTTCTATTATTATTATTAATGGTTCATTAACTGATCGTTTCAGTTCACAGAGAGGTACTAGACAGGGATGCCTGCTTTTCCCCCCTACTTTTTAATCTTTCACTGGAACCTTTGGAAATTACTCTCCATCAACCTTACACAGGCATCCAGATAGGAGGTCAGAGCTTCATATTATCTCTGTATGCAGATGACTTACTTATTTTTTTAATTAATTGTAATACTAATTTGCCAAGGTTATTATCAGATATTTGTATCTTTTGCTCTTTCGCAGGCTATAAAATCAATCTAGTTAAATCAGAACTATTATGGCTTAAATCCTCATATTCTCAGATTAGTCATCTATTCTGAGAAACTTTGCATATTAAGGTATCTATGCATAGTATTAAAGGGACACTGAACCCAATTTTTTTCTTTCGTGATTCAGATAGAGCATGACATTTTTAGCAACTTTCTAATTTACTCCTATTATCAAATTTTATTTATTCTCTTGGTATCTTTATTTGAAATGCAAGAATCTAAATTTAGATGCCAGCCCATTTTTGGTGAACAACCTGGGTTGTCCTTGCTGATTGGTGGAAAAAATTCATCCACCAATCAAAAAGTGCTGTCCAGAGTTCTTAACCCAAAAAAGCTTAGATGGCTTTTATTTCAAATAAAGATAGCAAGAGAACGAAGAAAAATTGATAATAGGAGTAAATTAGAAAGTTGCTTAAAATTGCATGCTCTATCTGAATCACAAAAGAAAAAAATTGGGTTCAGTGTCCCTTAAAAATCCCTTAAAAATCCACACGAATGGTATGATTTAAATTTTTCTAGTTTTTTTTAGGGAGTGTAAACAGAGATTGGATAGTTAGATGGATTTACTAATTCCCTTAACGTCTCATATTATGCTAATTTTCTAAACTTTTATATTTGATGCAGAATATTCCATTTTTTTTATACAAGAGGGATATTAAGCTGTGTAACCAGCTGTGTACTAGATTTATTTGGAAAGGATCTCGGCCTCAAATTGCTCTGAATAGATTGATGAGTTCAAGATTATCGGCTGGACTGGCATTCCCCAACATTAATCATTATAATATATCTGCATTACTTAAATTTTATGTTGATTGGATTACAGCCAAGGAACATTATACATTCTACTCATGTGAATCCAACCTGATAGCTCCATTTGACTTAAAAGCCATCATACATTGTCCCCTTGCAAAACTTTCTTCTAATGTTGCTGATCTTCTAACTTTTAAAAACATAATCTTGGCTTGGCAAAAATATTGAGGTGACGTCCTATGTAGCAGAAATTTTACCGATCAGGGGTAACCCTGAATTTTCTCCAGGCTTGTTTCACAAGGTTTTCAGATTATGGGCAAAAAAAAAGGGCTGATCTGGGTTAACCAATGATTGATGCCTTATAGGTCAATGCAGTCCTTTAATAATTTAAGACAGAAGTTTAATTTACCCAAAGAGGACTTTTTCGCCTACCTACAAATTAGGCATTTTATTACGGAATTGAAAAATAAATATACAACTGATTGGGCACTGGGCATGCTTGCTAGCAGAATAAAATTATTCCAACAAGGTATATATTCTATTACATCATTTTATAACATTTTAAATTCCTTCAATTAAATGTCCCAGCTTGAATGGATACAAAATAAGTGGGAAAGATACTTTGCTCATATCACAGTTAGGGAAATTCAAGAGAGTCTAAAATTAATTAATGAATCCTTGGTACCGACAGCCTGGAGAGGTCATTTGAAGCTGAACTACTCTACTTATATTACACCTGAAAAACGTACTAAGTGGTACAGAAAGACCTTGCAGTGTTAAAGATATAATGCAGAACAGGCAAATATGTATCATTGCTTTTGGTCTTGCCCAAAGATCAGGCAATGTTGGTCTAAAATTAATTATTGGTTAATATTGTAATTAAGAACTGATTTTGAAATTGAACCAAATTCTGTCTTCTTTTTGGTCAAATAATCTGTTATATGTAGAAATTATAAACTGGTTAATTAAATCATAATTATAGCTTGTAACCTTATATTAAAGAATAGGAAAGCCATTCACACTCCTAGATTCTCCAGATTTAAAAAAACATCAATTGCACAATTTACGACAGAAAAACTAAACTTATATAACCCAAACTCTAGGCAAATTGAGGGTCTCTTGTGCAAATGGATTAAGGTTATCTTGTCCTTGCCAAAAAATTTACAAGTACAACTAATAAAAACACTCATTAATTCTGAATATGTTTTATTAAATATATACTCAGGGCAATTCACTCATAATTGGCTTGGATAATCATAAAACAAGTATACTGTTAACTACTGAGCTGGATGATATGAAGGAGGTAAAGCAGCGGTCTAAATAATTTGTCCGCCTGCTCTGAGGCCGTGGACAGAAATAAACCCGATTGAATATGATCGTGTTGATTGACACCCCCTGCTAGCAGCCGATTGGCCGCGAATCTGCAGGGGGCGGCATGGCACCAGCAGTTAACAAGAACTGCTTGTGCAATGATGTATGCTGTCGGTATTTATCACTGTGCAGCGGACATGATACGCTACTTCATATCATATCCGCTCGCACATTGATAAATATGTCCCTATGGCTAAAGGTTTTTACTTTAACTAACTTATTCCCCCTATTTCTGACCTAATACTGTAATTTAAGTCATTAAGGCCTAGATTTGGAGTTCGGCGGTAGCCGTCAAAACCAGCGTTAGAGGCTCCTAACGCTGGTTTTGGCCGCCCGCTGGTATTTGGAGTCAGTGATTAAAGGGTCTAACGCTCACTTTTCAGCCGCGACTTTTCCATACCGCAGATCCCCCTACGCCATTTGCGTAGCCTATCTTTTCAATGGGATCTTTCTAACGCTGGTATTTAGAGTCGTTTCTGAAGTGAGCGTTAGAGCTCTAACGACAAGATTCCAGCCGCCTGAAAAAAGCAGGAGTTAAGAGCTTTCTGGCTAACGCCGGTTCATAAAGCTCTTAACTACTGTACCCTAAAGTACACTAACACCCATAAACTACCTATGTACCCCTAAACCGAGGCCCCCCCACATCGCCGACACTCGATTAAAATTTTTAACCCCTAATCTGCCGACCGCCACCTACGTTATATTTATGTACCCCTAATCTGCTGCCCCTAACCCAGCCGACCCCTGTATTATATTTATTAACCCCTAACCTGTCCCCCACAACATCGCCGCCAGCTACTTAAAATAATTAACCCCTAATCTTCCGACCGCAAAGCGCCGCCACCTACGTTATCCCTATGTACCCCTAATCTGCTACCCCTAACACCGCCGACCCCTATATTATATTTATTAACCCCTAATCTGCCCCCCACAACGTCGCCGACACCTGCCTACACTTATTAACTCCTAATCTGCCGAGCGGACCTGAGCGCTACTATAATAAAGTTATTAACCCCTAATCCGCCTCACTAACCCTATCATAAATAGTATTAACCCCTAATCTGCCCTCCCTAACATCGCCGACACCTACCTTCAATTATTAACCCCTAATCTTCCGATCGGAGCTCACCGCTATTCTAATAAATGGATTAACCCCTAAAGCTAAGTCTAACCCTAACACTAACACCCCCCTAAGTTAAATATAATTTACATCTAACGAAATAAATTAACTCTTATTAAATAAATTATTCCTATTTAAAGCTAAATACTTACCTGTAAAATAAATCCTAATATAGCTACAATATAAATTATAATTATATTATAGCTATTTTAGGATTAATATTTATTTTACAGGCAACTTTGTAATTATTTTAACCAGGTACAATAGCTATTAAATAGTTAAGAACTATTTAATAGTTACCTAGTTAAAATAATAACAAATTTACCTGTAAAATAAATCCTAACCTAAGATATAATTAAACCTAACACTACCCTATCAATAAAATAATTAAATAAACTACCTACAATTACCTACAATTAACCTAACACTACACTATCAATAAATTAATTAAACACAATTCCTACAAATAAATACAATTAAATAAACTAGCTAAAGTACAAAAAATAAAAAAGAACTAAGTTACAGAAAATAAAAAAATATTTACAAACATAAGAAAAATATTACAACAATTTTAAACTAATTACACCTACTCTAAGCCCCCTAATAAAATAACAAAGACCCCCAAAATAAAAAATTCCCTACCCTATTCTAAATTAAATAAGTTACAAGCTCTTTTACCTTACCAGCCCTGAACAGGGCCCTTTGCGGGGCATGCCCCAAGAAGTTCAGCTCTTTTGCCTGTAAAAAAAAACATACAATACCCCCCCCCCAACATTACAACCCACCACCCACATACCCCTAATCTAACCCAAACCCCCCTTAAATAAACCTAACACTAATCCCCTGAAGATCTTCCTACCTTGTCTTCACCATCCAGGTATCACCGATCCGTCCTGGCTCCAAGATCTTCATCCAACCCAAGCGGGGGTTGGCGATCCATAATCCGGTGCTGAAGAGGTCCAGAAGAGGCTCCAAAGTCTTCCTCCTATCCGGCAAGAAGAGGACATCCGGACCGGCAAACATCTTCTCCAAGCGGCATCTTCGATCTTCTTCCATCCGGAGCGAAGCGGCAGGATCCTGAAGACCTCCAGCGCGGAACATCCATCCGGACCGACGACTGAACTACGAATGACTGTTCCTTTAAGGGACGTCATCCAAGATGGCGTCCCTCGAATTCCGATTGGCTGATAGGATTCTATCAGCCAATCGGAATTAAGGTAGGAATTTTCTGATTGGCTGATGGAATCAGCCAATCAGAATCTAGTTCAATCCGATTGGCCGATCCAATCAGCCAATCAGATTGAGCTCGCATTCTATTGGCTGATCGGAACAGCCAATAGAATGCGAGCTCAATCTGATTGGCTGATTGGATCAGCCAATCGGATTGAACTTGATTCTGATTGGCTGATTCCATCAGCCAATCAGAAAATTCCTACCTTAATTCCGATTGGCTGATAGAATCCTATCAGCCAATCGGAATTCGAGGGACGCCATCTTGGATGACGTCCCTTAAAGGAACAGTCATTCGTCGTTCAGTCGTCGGTCCGGATGGATGTTCCGCGCTGGAGGTCTTCAGGATCCTGCCGCTTCGCTCCGGATGGAAGAAGATCGAAGATGCCGCTTGGAGAAGATGTTTGCCGGTCCGGATGTCCTCTTCTTGCCGGATAGGAGGAAGACTTTGGAGCCTCTTCTGGACCTCTTCAGCACCGGATTATGGATCGCCAACCCCCGCTTGGGTTGGATGAAGATCTTGGAGCCAGGACGGATCGGTGATACCTGGATGGTGAAGACAAGGTAGGAAGATCTTCAGGGGATTAGTGTTAGGTTTATTTAAGGGGGGTTTGGGTTAGATTAGGGGTATGTGGGTGGTGGGTTGTAATGTTGGGGGGGGGGGTATTGTATGTTTTTTTTTACAGGCAAAAGAGCTGAACTTCTTGGGGCATGCCCCGCAAAGGGCCCTGTTCAGGGCTGGTAAGGTAAAAGAGCTTGTAACTTATTTAATTTAGAATAGGGTAGGGATTTTTTTATTTTGGGGGGCTTTGTTATTTTATTAGGGGGCTTAGAGTAGGTGTAATTAGTTTAAAATTGTTGTAATATTTTTCTTATGTTTGTAAATATTTTTTTATTTTCTGTAACTTAGTTCTTTTTTATTTTTTGTACTTTAGCTAGTTTATTTAATTGTATTTATTTGTAGGAATTGTGTTTAATTAATTTATTGATAGTGTAGTGTTAGGTTAATTGTAGGTAATTGTAGGTAGTTTATTTAATTATTTTATTGATAGGGTAGTGTTAGGTTTAATTATATCTTAGGTTAGGATTTATTTTACAGGTAAATTTGTTATTATTTTAACTAGGTAACTATTAAATAGTTCTTAACTATTTAATAGCTATTGTACCTGGTTAAAATAATTACAAAGTTGCCTGTAAAATAAATATTAATCCTAAAATAGCTATAATATAATTATAATTTATATTGTAGCTATATTAGGATTTATTTTACAGGTAAGTATTTAGCTTTAAATAGGAATCATTTATTTAATAAGAGTTAATTTATTTCGTTAGATAAAAATTATATTTAACTTAGGGGGGTGTTAGTGTTAGGGTTAGACTTAGCTTTAGGGGTTAATCCATTTATTAGAATAGCGGTGAGCTCCGATCGGAAGATTAGGGGTTAATAATTGAAGGTAGGTGTCGGCGATGTTAGGGAGGGCAGATTAGGGGTTAATACTATTTATGATAGGGTTAGTGAGGCGGATTAGGGGTTAATAACTTTATTATAGTAGCGCTCAGGTCCGCTCGGCAGATTAGGGGTTAATAAGTGTAGGCAGGTGTCGGCGACGTTGAGGGGGGCAGATTAGGGGTTAATAAATATAATATAGGGGTCGGCGATGTTAGGGCAGCAGATTAGGGGTACATAGGGATAACGTAGGTTGCGGCGGTTTACGGAGCGGCAGATTAGGGGTTAAAAAAAATATGCAGGGGTCAGCGATAGCGGGGGCGGCAGATTAGGGGTTAATAAGTGTAAGGTTAGGGGTGTTTAGACTCGGGGTACATGTTAGAGTGTTAGGTGCAGACGTAGGAAGTGTTTCCCCATAGGAAACAATGGGGCTGCGTTAGGATCTGAACGCTGCTTTTTTGCAGGTGTTAGGTTTTTTTTCAGCTCAAACAGCCCCATTGTTTCCTATGGGAGAATCGTGCACGAGCACGTTTTTGAGGCCGGCCGCGTCCGTAAGCAACTCTGGTATCGAGAGTTGCATTTGCGGTAAAAATGCTCTACGCTCCTTTTTTGGAGCCTAACGCAGCATTTGATTAAACTCTCGATACCAGAGTTAATTTTATGGTGCGGCCAGAAAAAAGCCCGCGGAGCGTTAACAGCCCTTTTACCGCCGAACTCCAAATCTAGGCCTAAGTCTTTAACAATTCATGTATGAAATCATTATATCATGTCATTGGTTATGACAAGGATTTTTCTTTTTTTTGTTAAACCTTTGTAATTGAAAAATCGATCAATATTTTCATGTGGATTGATTTTCTTTGAAAATTGAACAAAAATTTTATATATATATAAAAAACTGTCTGTACTTTTCAGCATTTATGATTCCATCAATTCTTACGATATTGTCAACACCACTGGCAAAAATTCAGCCCCAAACAAGGACAGACCCTCCACCATGTTTCACTAAAGGTCTGCAAGCAGTCATTTTTCCATCTATCTCCAACTCTTCTTCTCACATATTTTCGATGATTGGACACAAAAAATTCAAACTTGGATTTGTCACTCCATAATACTCTTTTCCACTGATCTTCCCCTGTTCCCCTTCCGAAAAGGGGGTTTATTGGCTGCTACCCTTCCACAAAGACCATCCCTGATCAAGCTTCATCAGACTGTAAAAGGGTCAACTTGGCATTCCGAAGAAGCTGTCAGATGCTGAGCCAGGTCCTTGATAGACTTCTTCCTGTCTCACAAAGAAGAAACTCTGAGAAACTTCTCACCAGATTTGTAAAGTTTTCTTGGCCTTCCAGTGCTTTTTTTTTGTCCTTGACCTCTCCTGATTCTTCAAATTTCTTTATAACAGCTTGAATACCACATCTTGAGTATCCAATTTGTTTGCTGATTTCCCTTTGAGAGTGGCCTTGCTGATGCAAAAGTAAGATTTTATGTCTGTCAAATTCTGTGTTTCTTAGCATTTTGAATGGAATGATGTGATTGAAAGTATTACCAAGCTTCCAATGAATTAAACTCATGCCACATATTTATGTAATGCTCAAGCATGACTTGCACAAACCTGTTGTAATAGACCTTTTTCACATCAGTTATTTTGACATGATAATATAGTAGGACAAATACAAGTGTTAGCAATGACATTAATTAGGGTTCCATTCCATTTAGGTTTACAAGAGCCAGGTTCCTGCTATTGCTCAAGTGTTAGGGGAGGTCACACTAAATACTAATTTAGCCTATAGAAGCATTTTCTTCTGATTTTTCTCTGTTTTTTAATACTGCATACAAATATCCTGTATTTTCTGGTTGTATTCTAATAAAGAGACTGCAAAATAATTATATTTGGTCATTATACCATTGTATAATTATACCAAGACTTTTGCACAGTACTGTATATATATATATATATATATATATATATATATATATATATATATATATATATTTTTAGCCAACTTCTATCTAGTAATTAATATGATTTATTTTTAAAGTATCCCCAAATTCTGTAGCACTGGGTGCACAATTAAACAGATTTACATTTAAAGAATAAATACAAAAGCAAAAAACAGACTAAACAAAACAAATTATTAGAGATAACAATATAAAAGGCGACATTATTACAAATTAAAAAGATTTATTTTCTTAAAGGGACATATGTAAATTTTATATATATATATATATATATATATATATAGAGAGAGAGAGAGAGAGAGAGAGAGAGAGAGAGAGACAAGTGCTCTCTCAGGAAAGAACACCAGCTCAGTAACCGATTAGCTTGTTCTATGCCGATTAACCAGCTGGGAGCAGATTCTTTTAGCCCAATAATGCTTTTCACAGAGAACTTTCCTTAAGTATACCAGTGTGAACAATGTCAGTCCATCCCTGAACTTTCAGGCAATTCCTCTCTGAAATATGGCAACTCGAGATTGTCAGTGAGGTGCAACCATATTCCTCTAATCACATTGGGCAAGTAGTCCATGTCTGGTTTCCCCTTTTCCATTAAGGGAGACTAACTACATACAGAAAGAAAAGTGCTCTCTCAGGAAAGAACACCAGCTCAAAAACTTGTTAGCTTGTTCTATTGCCATTTACCACCTGGAAATCAGCTTTTTTTAGCCCAGTAATGCTTTTCACAGAAGTATATCAGGCTGATCCCGCCTAAAAAGCTCACTCTAGTCCATAAATACCAGGCAATTCTTCTCTTTACAAGCAACATGGGAACCTTAGACAATTGTTTCGACCTTCATTGGGCCTCATTAGTGAGGTGCAGCCATATTCCTCTAAGCACCTTGGGCAAGGAGTCCATGTCTGGTTTCCCGTTTTGCCCTTAGGGATACTAAATACATAAAGAAAGAGAAGCGCTCTCTAAGAAAAAAACACAAGCTCAATAACTTGTTAGCTTGTTCTATGAAAATGTACCACATGGGAAGCAGCTTTTTTTATTTTAATAATGCTTTTCAAGGAGAAGAACTTTCCTGAAGTACATAAGTCTTACCCCACATATTAAGGTCAAGCCAGCCCCGGAAAACCAGGCAATCCATCTCTGAACAAGGAACATGGCAACCCTAGATAAATGTTTAGGTCTTAAATGGGGCCTTGTTAGTGAGGTGCAGCCATTTTCCTCTAAACATATTGGGTAAGGTGTCCAGGTCTGGTTTCCCCTTTTCCCCTTAGGGAGACTAAATACATACAGAAAAGCATCTCTTTGAAAAAGCATTATTGGGCTAAAAGAAGCTGCAAAGTTGGGTAAACCAGGGCAGGTTCAATCTAAGGTAGCAAGGACATGAAACAAAAGAGTTTAAAGTCCAATTTGCCTTTTTCATTTGCATAGGTAGTAACCTGGACAACTAACCATGGGTGGCTTTTAGCTTGATAAAGGGGACAGTATTTTGATTTTTCTACCACCATTTTAGGTACTGACAGATTTTTTTATGAGTATGCAGTTTAGGGCTTTTTTATAAAAAAAAAAATACTTAAAGGGACAGTCTACACCAGAATTTTTATTGTTTTAAAAGATAGATAATCCCTTTATTACCCATTTCCCAGTTTTGCATAACCAACACAGTTATAATAATATACTTTTAACCTCTGTGATTATCTTGTATCTAAGCCTCTGCAAACTGCCCCTTTTTTCAGTTCTTTTGACAGACTTGCAGTTTAGCCAATCAGTTCCTGCTCCCAGATTACTTCACGTGCACGAGCACAGTGTTATCTATATGAAATATGTGAACTAACACCCTCTAGTGGTGAAAAACTGTTAAAATGCAATCTGAAAGAGGTGGGCTTCAAGGTCTAAGAAATTAGCATATGAACCTCCTAGGTTAAGCTTTCAACTAAGAATACCAAGAGAACAAAAAAGCAAAATTGGTGATAAAAGTAAATTGGAAAATTGTTTAAAATTACATGCTCTGTCTGAATCATGAAAGTTTATTTTGGCCTAGACTGTCTCTTTAAGTATTTATTTTTATTTTCTGTAGTTTAGGGATCCTTCCTCACCCTTCCACCTCCCTGCCCAACCCAAAAGCAATATAACCAATCCTTCTTGCAATGTTTTCAATATTTGATACTGGCAGTCAGTCAGCCAGTAATACTTTACAGTATTTTATGTTTTGATGCTATCAATTCTAGTGTAGGGACCCCCTCACCCTCCCCACCTCCCCCCTGGAAGCTCTTTTTTTGCCTTCTGCCCCCAGGCAGGTCTGTCAGATTGTTGGACATAGGTACTATGTCAACACAGTATGCTGTGTAAAGTACTGTTTGATGAGTACCTACGTCAATATGGCACAAGGCGTTAACCAACTTTAACCAACGCAGCAATGTATAAAATTGCTATAAACATTGTTAAAAACTCTGCTGCTAGATGGCTGAAGATATGTGCATGTACCTGAGCTCACCTAGGATTACTCTTTAATAAATGATACCAAGATAATTGAGCAAAAAAAATGCAAGTAAAAGGGTAAATTGATTAAAATGTCATACTCTTTTGCCTTAACTGTCCCTTTAAAACCTCTAACTTTAAATAAAATGTTAGTATTTTGCAGTCCATGGACACACTTCCTTGAAAAACCTTGAGTGCTGTATTCTCATACCCATTACTGTGGCTAATTAAGGGTGGATATAAATGAGCTCTTGCACATATCAACTATTCACTGTGCAGCATGTAGGAAGCTCAGGGTTCTACATTTTCACAAAATGTACTCTCCAGGTGAGTAGAAAAAAACTATTTCCTGACTTAAATTAGAGGCATAATAAATAATGAAAATTAGGAATTTGCAAAAAATTGGCATTTGTTAGTGAAACAAATGCAGGAAATGGCCAGAGTCTGCTGCATTCGGCACCAGATTTATTAGGAGTTGCACTTTTGCTCTAATAAATCTGGCGCCAAAATGAGCTAAATGCCACAGATCATTGTCATTTAATTCATTTATGAAAATGCATTCCAAAGTGTTTTCACTATTCACCCAATCAAAAGTGGTTGTCACATAACTGGGTCAGCATCAGCAGTTTTCGCTTTGGGCCAGCAGTGCTCTGCAGCTCCCAAGAGGTTATTTAACTAATTGCAGGGGTGAAGCACATAGATTTGGGGTGTCACTAGCATTAAAATTGCATGCATGTAATGTTTTCATTATTATGACCCTCAGTTTGAATGTAATGTCCCTTTAAAGACAAATACGCATTTAAATGGACAGTCAAGTCCCCAAAAAAATGATTTAAATAAGGAATGTAATTTTAAACAACTTTCCAATTTACTTTTATCACCAATTTGCTTTGTTCTCTTGGTATTCTTAGTTGAAAGCTAAACCTAGGAGGTTCATATGCTAATTTCTTAGACCTTGAAGACCTCTAATCTGAATGTATTTTGACCACTAGAGGGCATTAGTTCATGTGTTTCATATAGATAACATTGAGCTCATGCACGTGAAATTACCCTGGAGTGAGCACAGATTGGCTAAAATGCAAGTCTGTCAAAAGAACATAAATAAGGGGGCAGTTTGCAGAAGCACAGATACAAGGTAATCACAGAGGTAAAAAGAATATTTCTACAACAGTGTTGGTTATGCAAAACTGGGGAATGGCTAATAAAGGGATTATCTTTCTTTTTAAAGAACAAACATTCTGGTGTTGACTGTCCCTTTAAGTTCTATCACATGAAACCTTCCTCTATAAAGATATAAAGGATTTCACGTGGCCTTCAACCCACTTTACTTCTTAAAAACATGACAAATATGCTAGTATGCTCATAAACTATATTTTTGCAAGAATGCAACTACTCTATTTCTAAGTATATAGTTAGACACTAGTAAAAGTAGATTGCGCAAAACAAGAAATAGATTTCTCACTTTCAAAGGAAAATATCTATATTTAACTGTGAAACTGAACTCTCCAGCCTCATCCGGTTTATGAGAATAATTATTAATCTTGCTGGAAAGTGAATTTGGCTGTCTCCTTAGCTCGTGACGTACTTCAGCTCATATACAGCAACTGGACAAAAGCCATTTTAAGAGCCAGTAACCATCACTCACTGTCTCCAGATAAAATGGTAGCTTCAATCACTAGAAGATTGTTGCTATAAAACAGGAGCTGTTAGCGGAGGTGTTACATAAGGATTGATATTATGCTGTAATAGTAATATATTAAAGGAATCCAACACATAATGACTCAGAAACTGAGCTCATAGAAATGATAGTAAATTATATAAAAAGCATTCATGTTAAACACTGTAATGCAAGAGCCGTATTGTGGTGATAAAATCAACATGTTTTTCAGTGCTAGAAAGTCATTATTGGTGCAAATCCTATACCAGGGATGTTGCATTTTATGAGAACTTTGCTAAGGTAATGTTTTGAAGCGCTCGGCCCGTCAGTCCCATTTCTTCAATCAGGTTTGCTATTTACTATCATTATCAGTGTTTATTTGTATAGCACCACCAAATTCAGCAGTGCTGGGTACATGGGTAGGGGAATACAATGTTAGTAAAGAGGTAATATTTATGAACAATAGAAAAACATTTTAGTGATCACAATGATGCTAAATAAAAAAGAACAAACATAAAATCAGACCACTAGCCCTGCAGCCTCTCTTGAGAAATGCCTGATACTGAGTTAACACTTGTTTTTTCCAGTCCTGTTTTCTGGTAAGCAGATATTAGCAGAAATGTACTTTTCTCCAATTTGTGCAGGACTCCACTAATGAATGGAAAAGGAAGATTTTGTGATTGAATTCATTTTGTTGTAACATTCTGTTTGCTGAGGAACCTTCATTATTTTGGACTGAACTCTTAACTTTTTTATATTCTCTTTTTTGTATTCTGGCATTATGTTTTATTTTTAATATTATGTTTATAGCCTGTATGTGTAAATATCTATTGTATGTACATTTTGGAATCTGGATCCAATATAGGAGTTTGTTTGTAAAATATCAATTAATTGTAAATAACTGTTTGTGCGCGTCTATGTATGTGTGAGTGGTACGTGTGTAGATATATAAAATAAAATATATACACATACATACACACACACACACATTATATATATATATATATATATATACACACACACATACATACATGTTACAGGGAAAATCAGAAATCGAGGTAATCCTAGGATTAACTAGGTAAACCTGACATAACCCAAGAGGTTGTGGGTAAAACCCAATGTAATGTTATTCCCCCAGCTACACAATTTTTTCCCCTCTGCCAGGGGGTTCAAGGAAGGCTCCCGCCAATCCTCTAGCATCCACCCCAAGTGAACCTTGGGGAATGAGGTTTACAAGGGGGGCTTCTCCCTCCCTTGAACCCTCCAGGCGGAGGCAAAAAAGATAGCAAAGATGTGTGAATTACGGTGCATCGTATATATGTACATACATACACACACACACATATATACATGATACTACACACATAAATACATACATAAATATGTGCATATAAAAAGATTGTGCACAATTTTATAATGGAAGTAAATCGGAAAGTTTCTTAAAATTGCGTCATCTGAATCACTGAAGCTTAATTTTGACTTTATTGTCCCTTGAAGCAATTGTCAAATGTATCCATCTTTGTTTGGCTTTTAATAAAAACAAAATTTATGCTTACCTGATAAATTTATTTATTTCTTGACACGGTGAGTGCACGGATCATCATTGTGACGGATACCCCGGCTACCTC
The DNA here is from genome assembly GCF_027579735.1 of Bombina bombina. Taxonomy (NCBI): domain Eukaryota; kingdom Metazoa; phylum Chordata; class Amphibia; order Anura; family Bombinatoridae; genus Bombina; species Bombina bombina. Next base: position 574,594,134 of record NC_069504.1, read on the forward strand.
GACTGGGTAGCTCCACCAAACGGGTCCTGCTTCCTCCCTGGTGACTGCAGTTATGTAGCTGGCAGGTGACCACAGCCTGTAGCCACCCCTGATGCCTGACAGCACCAGTATTCAGGGTCCCACCCTGTGGCAGACTCCAGCTACCCAGAGTGGATAGCTCTGCCTGAGGGTACTTCCTCTGCCTGGAACAGGCTGCTATGTAGCCCAGGAAAGTGATTTTAGCTGGAGCCCACCTAAATAACTAGACATACTAGCATTCAGGTGAAACAGGAACTGATTTTATTGAAAACACACACTCCTTTTATACACAGAGCTCATCTTGATAAGACCCTGGACAATCCCACTATTTTCCCGCCATTCCCGCCCCTCCAGACAGCCCGGCACCTCCATAGGAGCCACAGTCCCACATAATCCCAGTACCTAGGGGTGGCGGTTTCGGGGTGATCCCGGCACTTCCAGGGTGTCATTTTAAAGTTCTCGGTCCCCAGATGCCACAGTCCAAAAATCAGCATGATTCCATACTGGGGACCAGAGTTACAGTCCAGTGAAGTTATGGGGGGTAGGGGTGTCCAAAACCCCGGTTCCAAAAGGAGCTCCCCTCCGATAATTCCCCCAGCTCTTGTCCTGTCTAGGGGCTACCAATCCCCAAAATAGCAGAGCTCTGGGGCAAAAGGCTGCTGGTGCGACCAGGGGTAAAGTTAGCGGGTGTCCTGTTGCCGACCGGGAGTTCCAGGAGCCCGGCCATCCTGAGAGGGGTTAGGCAGGTGTCCATTGTGAGACGGCCAACCGGGAGTTCCAGGAGCCCGGCCAGCCTAGGAGGGTTTTCCTGGTCATAGACCAGCTCTTCTCTTAAAACACAAAAACAAGCCAACAAAAGCAAACAAAAAGCTTCCAGAGATTGTGGTTGCTCTGAGGAGCCCAAAACCACTGAGAAACAACAGGGGTGAGGTTGTAGGGTCGTAGGGGGTTTAACCCTTGCAGTCCAGTATCCGTGGCAATCATCAATTACTGGCCAGCAGAAGGAATTACTGGCCAGCAGAAGGAGGCAAAGAGCACCACAGCAGAGCTGATAAGTATCACTTCCCTTCCCACAAACCCCAGTCATTCGACCGAAGGAAAAGGAAAGAAAGGAAATAACACAAGGACCAAAGGAAAAAGGAAAGAAAGGAAATAACACAAGGTACAGAGGTGCCTGAGTTTAATATAAAAAAAACTGTCTGAAAAACAGGGAGGGACGTGGACTCGTGTCAAGAAAGAAATAAATTTATCAGGTAAGCATAAACTTTGTTTTCTTTCCAATGACACGGTGAGTCCACGGATCATCATCAATTACTGTTGGGAATCAATACCCAAGCTAGAGGACACAGATGATACGGGAGGGACAAGACAGGTAACCTAAACAGAAGGCACCACTGCTTGAAGACCGTTTCTCCCAAAAGAAACCTCAGCCAAGGCAAAAGAACTCAATTTATAGACTTATAGACTTTATAGACTATAAAAAAATTAGCTAGGAAGGCCAAGTCGTCGCCTTACAAATCTGTTCTACACAGACCTATTTCTTGAAGGCCCAAGACGAAAACACCACCCTAGTGGAGTTAGCAGTAATTTGATCAAGAGGCTGCTCTCCAGCAGGCTCATGAGTCCTATGACTAACACTTCTCTATTAACCAGTTCAAATCTCTGTCCGACACAACCTTAGGAAGAAAACCAAACTTGGAATGAAGAACTGCCTTATCTGCCAGAAATACTAGATAAGGAGAACCAAACTGCAAGCTGAGAGTACTGAAACCCTCCAAGCAGAATAAACTTAATCCTTTCTTTAGATAACAACTAAATATCAATGGAAAGCCTAGACTCAAACAGAGCCTGAAGTAAAGCTTTAAGAACAAAGTTAAGACTCTGAGGGAACAACTAACTCAGACACAGTCCTGATTCGAACCAGGACCTGATAAAAGGATTGGACATCCAGCACGTCCGCCAGATGCTTGAACAGGCAAATAGAAAGAGACGAAACCGACTCTTGAGGGTACCAACAGATAAACCCTACTAAAGATCCACCTGGAGAAAAAGATTAGAGCCATGGGATCCTGCCACCTCTTATAGAACCTTTCTAGTGATAGGCTTACGATTCTGAATCGGTCTCAATAACCGATTCCAAAAACCCATGTTTAGCTAAAACCAAGCGAACATTCTCCAAGCAGTCAGACTCAGAGAAACGATATTTGGATGAAGGAAGGACCCCTGAAATAGAAGATCCTTCCTCAATGGAAGTTTTCACAGAAGTAGAGAGGGCATCTCTACTAGATCCACCTACCATATCTTGCGAGGCCACGCAGGAGCTAGGAGAAAAACAATGCTATCTCCTACTTGATTTAAACAATGACTCGTGGAATAAGAGCAAACAGAGAGGGGGGAGATGCTAATCTGAAGTTCCAAGGAACTGCCAGAGCATCTAATAGAGAGTCTAGAGGCTCTTTTGACCTTAAATCGAACTTGGAAATTTGATGCTCTGATGCGACCCCATCAGAACCCATTCTGGTACCCCCATTTTGTAGATTATCTGGAGAACACTTCCGGATGGAGTTCCCATTGGGAATGGGAAGTCTGTCTGCTCAGAATCTGCTTCCCAGTTATCCACTCCAGAAATGTAGATGGCCGAAAGACAGTAACTGTGAGCACCCGCCCACAGATAAAACCTGAACCCATCCTTCATGACTAAGGAACTCAGAGTTCCTCCCTGGAGGTTGATGAAGCAACAGGAGGTATGTTGTCTAACTGGAACCCGAAAACTGGGCAAAAATCAACTGAGGTCAAATATCAGGGCATTGTAAATCGTTCCAACTCCAAATGTGAAGTTAAGAACAGACATCTCCCAGGAGCCTAGTCCCTGCACCTTCAAAGAAACCCAGACTCCTCCCCAGCCGGCTGGTGGCCGCAGAAAAATCTCCGGAGCATGTGACTTGACACCGATCCCAGATAGAACCATCACGGGAAGAGACCCTTGTCGTACTGAACTAGATTCTCTGAGACAATCTGGACAATCCCCATTCCACCGTCTGAGCATGCACAACTGCAGAGCTCTCAAATGGTATCGAGCAAGGAAATGATGTCCATAGAAGACACCATCAGACCAATCACCTCCATACACACAGCCACTGATCCTCGAACAGGAGACTGAAGAGAGAGGCAAAAGAAGGGTCTTGGCTCTTCTGACCTCCGCCAGACAGAGTATCATCGATAAGGAAAAATTATGGTCCCTAAACACCGACCCTTGTAGCTGGGACAAGGGAACTTCTTTTCCAGCTTCACTGCCATATGTGGAACTAAGAAGACAACAAAAACCTCTGAATGAGATCTTGCTTGTAGAAAGATACCAATAGGACATCCAGGAGGGACGCCTCTGCGATCCCAGAATCAAATTGCAGCTCAGAATGAGAAACCACTGGGATCTGTGGCAAAAACATTGTTGAACCACAACTGTAAAAGCTTGGCCGGAAGGCAAAACTCATAAATTATTAGATAATTGAGTGGGAACCTAAGGATACGCATCCTTAAAGTCTAAGGTCAATATAGACTGACCGTCTTGCACCAAGGAAGAAAGGAGCGAACAGTCTCCATCTGTAAGAAACGGTATGAGAAACTTGGTTAGACATTTATTGTCCAAAAGGACTAAAAGTTCCCTCCTTTTTTACATGAAAAAGGAACTAAACCCTGTTCCAAAACTAGAACAGGAACACTACTCCCAGAGTGGAGGATCCTGAAAACATTTCAAGAATGCCTCTCTTCTTATCTGGTCCACAGATAATCTTGAGAAGTGGAACCTGCTCCTGGGAGGAAGAGGTTGAATTCCAAATCTTAACCCTGAAATATATCTACGGTTCTTTAGGGATCCAGGGCATCCTGTATCAAGGCATGATAAAAACTGATAGAAACTGCCCCCCACAGGACCCAATCCTTGCTCGGGGGCAAACCCTACATGCTGAATGAGAGTAAGCTGTGGATTTCCATAATTATTTCCCCTGACTCAAGACTGGCTGGGTATCCAAGAGGACTTGAACTGCTCCAGCTTGGAAGACAAAGGGGGAGACTTTCTGAAGTAACGAGGAAGCAACATAAATAAAAGATTGGCCTAACGGCCCATCTGATCTGGACCTCCTCATGAAGTCTTCCAAATGGAATCAGACAAGGCGTCACACCAAAAAGATATTGCACTTGTCTTTTAAAAAGAGCATCTACCATTTATGGTAATGACCCCTACTACTTTAAACATCATGTGTCATGAAATTTAAAGGAGACAGCTTATTACTGACAGAAGAAGGGGAGAAAGGAATCCTTGACTTCTCCTATACCTGAGAATATTCTCCTAGCACAGTCTGCACAGGAAAAATCCTTACAGATGAATCCTAGTATATTTTAAAATTACTAGGTTCTGAGGATTGACAACGACAGGGGAGCCGAGGTCTATCTAGAAGCCAACCTCCTAATAATACACAAAGGTATCCAGGCTTGAATATGAAGAGAATTACTTCAGCACAAAATGAAGGAATTATACTGTTCGAATTGGAGCTTTAACCCTACCGACTATACTCCTCATGCACTATAAGAGGGGCAATATGTGTAGCAGTAAGCAGCGCAGAAACCTTACTATCAGAGTCTATAATTTTCCTCTTGCAATTTCCCTTTAAAATAAGAAAAGCAGAAAATGCCACATATACACGAAGATACCTGGGCAGACAATTCTGCAAGCAAATAACTCCTCCAGGAGATTGAGAGGAACCGCAGGGCACTGCATTTGATGCCATACAAAGTCTTGGGATGTTTGATGAAAAAAAAACTGTGGCACAGCCTAAACAGTATCATCCAGAGAGACATAAGGTTAAAATTTGTAACTTTTGGAAAATAATTATTTAAAATTACACTGTCACTTTAAGATTGTAGAGACTTATATACCTCAGGAAGGGTATATACTTGCTGCATAAAAGTTGAAGCAACTTCTAACTAACAGCTAGGGGGTCGATCCGATATAAAGCGTCGCCCGCAAAAGCCGGCGACGCCAATAATTGCGCGGATTTGGTATCCTATATACGGCGTAAGCTAGAAGTTACGCGCGTATATTTCTGCCGTCGCCCGCAGTTTTTTGGGCCATAGGCAGGTATACCAAACCCGCGCAGTTTGGTATCCAATATGCAGCGTAAGGACTTACGTGGCGAAAATGGAGAAAACTTACTCCATTTTCACCTCGCCACAAAAAGCAGCCGTAAGAAGCCTTACGCTGACTATTGGAGCCCCGTAACTCCCTAAACTAGCTGCTAAAATAAACCTAACACCTAACGCATGCGCAATGTCTATCTCCCTGTCAACCGCGATCTTCTAAAATAAACCTAACACCTAACGCATGCGCAATGTCTATCTCCCTGTCAACCGCGATCCCCCCCCCCCCAAATCCCTAATAAAGTTATTACCCCCTAAAACGCCGCTCCCGGACCCCGCCGCCATCTACATAAACTAACCCCCTACTGTGAGCCCCTAAAACCGCCGCCATCTACCTTATCTATCCCGTAATCTGACCCCTTACACCGCCGCCACCTATATAAAAATTATTAACCCCTAATTTAATCTACCTACCCCGCCGCCAGCTATGTTATCTATATTAACCCTAAGTATATTATAGTTAATATAGGTATTACATTATATATATTAACTATATTAACCCTAATTATATTAGGGTTAATATAGTTAATATAGTTACTATAGTATTTATATTAACTATATTAACTCTATCTAACCCTAACACCCCTAACTAAATTTATATTAAATTAATCTAATTAATTTATAAACTAAAATATTCCTATTTAAATCTAAATACTTACCTATAAAATAAACCCTAAGATAGCTACAATATAATTAATAATTACAATATAGCTATGTTAGGGTTAATATTTATTTTACAGGTAAATAGTTAATTATTTTAACTAGGTATAATAGATATTAAATAGTTATTAACTATTTAATATCTACCTAGTTAAAATAATTACCCAATTACCTGTAAAATAAATCCTAACCTAAGTTACAAATACACCTACACTATCAATAAATTTAATAAACTACAAACATCTATCTAAAAATACAATTAAATTAACTAAACTAAATTACAAAAAAAAAACAACACTAAATTACAAAAAATAAAAAAAAGATTACAAGATTTTTAAGCTAATTACACCTATTCTAAGCCCCCTAATAAAATAATAAACCCCCAAAATAACAAAAATTCCCTGCCCTATTCTAAATTAAACAAATTTCAAAGCTCTTTACCTTACCAGCCCTTAAAAGGGCCTTTTGTGGGGCATGCCCCAAAGAATTCAGCTCTTTTGCATTCAACAAATACAATCCCCCCCCCACCCCCCCATTACAACCCACCACCCACATACCCCTATTCTAAACCCACCCAAACCCCCCTTAAAAAATCCTAACACTACCCCCCTGAAGATCTCCCTACCTTGTCTTCACCACACCGGGCCGAACTCCTGATCCGATCCGGGCGATGTCGTCCTCCAAGCGGCAAAGAAGAAATCTTCCTCCGGCGATGTCATCCTCCAAGCGGCAAAGAAGAATTCTTCCTCCGGCGACGTCTTCCTCCAAGCGGCAGCAAAGTCTTCATTCTTCCGGCGGCATCTTCAATCTTCTTTCTTCGCTCCGCCGCCGCGGAGCATCCATCCCGGCCGACTGCTAAACTTGGAATGAGGTACCTTTAAATGACGTCATCCAAGATGGCGTCCGCCGAATTCCGATTGGCTGATAGGATTCTATCAGCCAATCGGAATTAAGTTAAAAAAATCTGATTGGCTGATTGAATCAGCCAATCAGATTCAAGTTCAATCCGATTGGCTGATCCAATCAGCCAATCAGATTGAGCTCGCATTCTATTGGCTGTTCCAATCAGCCAATAGAATGCGAGCTCAATCTGATTGGCTGATTGGATCAGCCAATCGGATTGAACTTGAATCTGATTGGCTGATTCAATCAGCCAATCAGATTTTTTTAACTTAATTCCGATTGGCTGATAGAATCCTATCAGCCAATCGGAATTCGGCGGACGCCATCTTGGATGACGTCATTTAAAGGTACCTCATTCCAAGTTTAGCAGTCGGCCGGGATGGATGCTCCGCGGCGGCGGAGCGAAGAAAGAAGATTGAAGATGCCGCCGGAAGAATGAAGACTTTGCTGCCGCTTGGAGGAAGACGTCGCCGGAGGAAGAATTCTTCTTTGCCGCTTGGAGGATGACATCGCCGGAGGAAGATTTCTTCTTTGCCGCTTGGAGGACGACATCGCCCGGATCGGATCAGGAGTTCGGCCCGGTGTGGTGAAGACAAGGTAGGGAGATCTTCAGGGGGGTAGTGTTAGGATTTTTTAAGGGGGGTTTGGGTGGGTTTAGAATAGGGGTATGTGGGTGGTGGGTTGTAATGGGGGGGGGGATTGTATTTGTTGAATGCAAAAGAGCTGAATTCTTTGGGGCATGCCCCACAAAAGGCCCTTTTAAGGGCTGGTAAGGTAAAGAGCTTTGAAATTTGTTGAATTTAGAATAGGGCAGGGAATTTTTGTTATTTTGGGGGTTTATTATTTTATTAGGGGGCTTAGAATAGGTGTAATTAGCTTAAAAATCTTGTAATCTTTTTTTTATTTTTTGTAATTTAGTGTTTTTTTTTTGTAATTTAGTTTAGTTAATTTAATTGTATTTTTAGATAGATGTTTGTAGTTTATTAAATTTATTGATAGTGTAGGTGTATTTGTAACTTAGGTTAGGATTTATTTTACAGGTAATTGGGTAATTATTTTAACTAGGTAGATATTAAATAGTTAATAACTATTTAATATCTATTATACCTAGTTAAAATAATTAACTATTTACCTGTAAAATAAATATTAACCCTAACATAGCTATAATGTAATTATTAATTATATTGTAGCTATCTTAGGGTTTATTTTATAGGTAAGTATTTAGATTTAAATAGGAATATTTTAGTTTATAAATTAATTAGATTAATTTAATATAAATTTAGTTAGGGGTGTTAGGGTTAGATAGAGTTAATATAGTTAATATAAATACTATAGTAACTATATTAACTATATTAACCCTAATATAATTAGGGTTAATATAGTTAATATATATAATGTAATACCTATATTAACTATAATATACTTAGGGTTAATATAGATAATATAGCTGGCGGCGGGGTAGGTAGATTAAATTAGGGGTTAATCATTTTAATAGAGATGGCGGCGGTGTTAGGGGCTTACATTAGGGGTTAATAATTTTAATATAGATGGCGGCGGTGTTAGGGGCTCACTTTAGGGGGTTATAGATATAATATAGCTGGCGGCGGGGTACGGGAGCGGCGGTTTAGGGGTTAATAATTTTATTAGGTTGCGGCGGGGTAAAGGAGCGGCGGTTTAGGGGTTAATAGCATTTTTATTGTTAGGCTAGTGAGGGGGGATAGCGGATAGAGGGTTAGACAGTGCGGGCTATGTTAGGGAGGCGTGTTAGACAGTGCGGGCTATGTTAGGGAGGCGTGTTAGACAGTGCGGGCTATGTTAGGGAGGCGTGTTAGACAGTGCGGGTTTTTTAGACTTTAGTCAGGTTTTATAGGCGCCGGCAGATTCTAACGTGGCGCAAGTCACTGGCAACGCCAGAAATTTGTACTTACGCAGATTTCTGGACATCGCTGGTTTGTGAGACTTACGGCACGTTAGCATCTGACGGCGACCTATATGGGATGGCTCGAGTTGCGAGCTGAAACTGCGGGCGACGCCGGTTCCCTCGCTTGCGCCGCAAACTGCGATCGATATCGGATCGCGCCCCTTATTATGAGTTTTCAGTGCTATAGGGAAATTAACAACAGCCACAAAAGTGGTGTTAATTCACCTCCCTATAGCGCTGTTATTACAAGTTTGTAAAAAGCAGGCTTGTGCGGGCGATATGGTGGCGTTGAGCTCCATACCGCACCGAAATACAAGCACTGCTTTGACGTGCTCGTGCACGATTTCCCCATAGACATCACACCTGTGATCACCAAAACAAAAGCTCCGTAACGCAGCCCCATTGATGCTAATAAAACCTAACATTAGAATCAAATCAAATAAATTAAATTAATCAAATACAATTATCTAAATTACAAAAAAAAACACTAAATTACACAAAATAAAAAACGAAATTATCAAATAAAAAAAACGAATTACTCCTAATCTAATAGCCCTATCAAAGTAAAAAAGCCCCCCCAAAATAATAAAACCCCTAGCCTACACTAAACTGCCAATAGCCCTTAAAAGGGCCTTTTGCGGGGCATTGCCCCAAAGATAACAGCCTTTTTACCTGGCAATAAAAATTACAAACACCCCCCCAACAGTAATATCCCCCAAATAAAAATCTAAATAAACCAAAGCTAACCATTGCCCTGAAAAGGGCATTTGGATGGGCATTGCCCTTAAAAGGGCATTTAGCTCTTTTACTGTGTCCAAAACCTAAGCTAAAAATAAAACCCACCCAATAAACTCTTAAAAAAACCTAACACTAACCCCCGACGATCCACTTACAGTTTTCGAAGACCGGACATCCATCCTCATCCAGCCGACGAAGTCCTCATCCAAGCGAGTAGAAGCCTTCATCCATACGGCATCTTCTATCTTCATCCATCTGGCGCGGAGCGGGTCCATCTTCAAGACATCCGGTGCGGAGCATCCTCTTCTTCCAATCGTCGCTGGAAAATGAAGTTCACTTTAAGTGACGTCATCCAAGATGGCGTCCCTTACATTCCGATTGACTGATAGAATTCTATCAACCAATAGCAATTAAAGGGGAAAAAATCCTATTGGCTGATCCAATCAGCCAATAGAATTGAGCCTTAAATCTATTGGCTGATCCAATCGGGTGAATGAAGATAGAAGATGCTGTCTGGATGAAGACTTCTGCCTGCTTGGATGAAGACTTCTGGCCGCTTCGATGAAGACTTCTGCCGGCTAGATGAGGATGGATGTCCAGTCTTCGAACAGGATCCACAGTCCAGCAGAGGATATGAGACCCCAAAATAAAGCTTACGAACCAATAAAATAAATTAAAATATCCCAAGGCAAGGGATATATTTTATTAAAAAGTAGTATGAAAACAATACAAGAAATTCTGCTACGCGTTTCAAGATTCTACTGGCTCCTTTTCATCAGGCAGTTTATTTTACAGGTAAGTTTGTATTTATTTTAACTAAGTAGCTAGTAAATAGTTAATAACTATTAAATAACTAGTCTACCTAGTTAAAATAAATACAAACTTACCTGTGAAATAAAAATAAAACCGAAGATAGCTACAATATAACTATTAGTTAATTTGCAGCTAGCTTAGATTTTTTTTACAGGTAAGTTTGTATTTAGTTTTAAATAGTTAAATAATTGTAAGGTTTATTTAGATTTATTTTAATTATATTTAAGTTAGGGGGTGTTAGGGTTAGGGTTAGACTAAGGCTTAGGGTTACGTTAGGGCTATGCTTAGAGTTATGGGTATGCTTAGGGTTATGTTAGGGTTAGGTTTAGGGGTTAATAACTTTAGTATAGTGGCGGCGACATTGGGGGCGGCAGATTAGGGGTTAATAAGTGTAATGTAAGTTGCGGCAATGTTAGGGGCAGCATATTAGGGGTTAATAACTGTAATGTAAGTGGCGGCAATGTTAGGGGCAGCAGATTAGGGGTGTTTAGACGTGGCATTTAGGTTAGGGTGTTAGGTTTTAACATTACTTTTTCTTTTCCCCATAGACATCAATGGGGCTGCGTTACGGATCTTTTCATTCCACGATTGCAGGTGTTAGGCTTTTTTTTGCCGGCTCTCCCCATTGATGTCTATGGGGAAATCATGCACGAGCATGTCAAAGCATCGCTTGATTTCGGTGCGGTATGGAGCTCAATGCCACCATATCGCCCGCACAACCCTGCTTTTTGTAAACCTGTAATAGCAGCGCTATAGGGAGGTGAAATAACGCCGTTTTTGTGGCGGTCGTTAATTTCCCTATAGCGCTCAAAACTTGTAATCTGGCTGTAAGTTTGCAGAAAAAAAAACAACTTACAAACTGCAGGATTTTTATTGCAACATAAAGGGATTGAAAAAACATTAGATAAAATGTTGAAATCTGTAGCGCCATCTAAAGACCACCAGATGATCGAAAGGTACCCCAGACCTTGTCCTCTGGGACTATTAGCCCAATTTACATGGTGCAAAATTTCAGTTTTAACATTTTTCCTAGTGGCGTTTCTACAGTAGAGCTTAACATAATAAAAACCCCAGCTCCTAGTAAAACAAGTATTGTATCTTCCGCAAGTAAACTCCATTCTGACGGAGAACCACGAGGAAAGCATGTCCCTGTTCAGACACATCATTCCGTTTGGAAATAAAAATGGTGCTTATCCGCCATGCAGAGAGAAGAAGATGAGGGCGGAAACAAATGTACTTCACAGAAATAGCGCGCAATCAACTCAGCTGCACGCCTCTAGTCTAATAAAAACTTTAGCATCACCCGCTGATCACATAAGAAACCTAAGCGTTTCTTGAATCTCTAGGACAGTAAAAACCTCAAAGTGCCGTAAACCATATTAAATATTTAACATCTCCCCACCCATATATATCCAATGCTTAAGCAAGGAGCCGGATGCCAAAGAAATAAGTCCGGAATTAAACCGGAACATTAACTAAATCTGAGCCTCCAGAGTCTTTGCACATAGTAAAAACCACACTGTCTCTGTCCCACAAAGTCTGGAATTAAACCTGAACAATTAACTAAATCTGAGCCTCTCCAAAAGATTGTAAGTCCCCAGTGCCTGCACACACTGCCTACTAAAATCCTATTAACCCCAAATAGGATTATTAGTGCTTAACGTCCCAAAAACAGAATTAACTGAGTGATAAAGTGCCATATTCTCCCTTCGAAAATAAAAATAGGCACTTACCTGAAGATCAATCTGCAAGGCAGCAGGGCAGCTCACATGGTATGAGTGGTGATCTCCCTCACATGGACCCATGGGAAAATTAGGAAAGACTGAATAATCCTAATCAGGCTTTCAGGTTAGTGCAGTAACAACTATTTGGGAGGCGCAGTGAGGATTATACCCCACAAGTTCCCTATTGCCTTAAAGCCACCATTGCTCTACTGAAGAAACTGGCATGGACTATGGCTAAACCCCAGAAAGGAGCAAAACAAACTTGCTCTGCTTCAAAATAATAAAATCTTGATTGAAGAATCTTCTTTCAGACACCTAAACTTTACCACCTCCTTGCATTAAACGTAGGCAAAGAGAATGACTGGGGTTTGTGGGAAGGGAAGTGATACTTATCAGCTCTGCTGTGGTGCTCTTTGCCTCCTCCTACTGGCCAGGAGTGATATTCCCTACAGTAAAATTGATGATGATCCGTAGACTCACCGTGTCATTAGAAAGGAATTATTTTGCTAAAGGGACATGAAACTCAAATGTTTTCGTTTATGATTCAGATAGAGAATACAATTTAAAAAAAGTTTCCAATATACTTCTATTATCAAATTTGCATCGTTCTCATGTTATTCTTTGTTGAATAGATATCTAGATAGGTAGCGTGCACATGTCTGAATCACTGCATGACAGGAACTAGTACTGCCATATAGAGCTCTTGCTAATGTGTAACATTGTTGCAAAACTGCTGCCATATAGTGCTGCAGACACATGGACAATTCTGAGCTTAACTTCCTGTTTTTCAACAAAGGATAGCAAGAAAACAAAGAAAATATAGTTGATAATAGAAGAAAATGGGAAAGTTGCTTAAATTTTTATTTTCTATATGAATCATGAAAGAAGTAATTTGGGTTTTTAAAATTACTTTTCCTTTCTTATGCTATCTACTGCAAAGACAATACATATGACTGAGTAAAGCAAGAACATAATGTATAAAATAATAGAGTCAAGTGAGCATTTCTTTAACAATGTGCTTAACAATATGATATTACAGTTATCCACACAAAAAAATGTACCCTAGGATTTTTTTTTCGTAATGTTTGTTGAGCTTATACTTTTTAAATAAGGGCTGTCTGTCTTTTGAAGCTTGATACAACCACTCTAAAAAACATTAACTAATCCCTTAACCCATTGTAGCTAAAATGTTTTGTTGCCAATGAATACAACTGATTCAATCATGTTTTACAATAAAATAATTACTTTTTTATATTTCAGAACAGACAATTGACTTACCAGACTATATTATTGGAAATGTAAATATTTAAACCAGAAGAACAAAAAAGCTACTGTTTCAGTTATCAATGCATTGACATCACTGTAGCAGTATATCAAATAAAACAGTTGAAACCATTTGTGACCACAAATTTACAAACATATTCTTGCCAATAAGATACGTTAAAAGTATTTTCTGCAAGCCGCTTAAGGGAATAAAGCAGAATGAAATTCTATCAACTGGTAATGCACGATAAAGATAGTGAGACTGCTCACCACAGAACTGTATATGACTCCTTCAGGCATCATTGTCCCATATCCAGGTACACATGCTATAGCTTTGTATGCTGACACATGTATCTTTTATAATGGTAAAAAGCAAAGTATTTCAAAGCATATGTTGACAGAAATGTAATATTCTTATTAAGAAATAATTGTCTGGTTAATAATTAGGGCTCGATTTATCATGCTACGGCGGACAGGGGCGTACATATGAACCTCTGACCACCGCAGATCGCCTTTTGTAGACTGAATCCCGCTGGCATGATTTAGCATTGCACAATAACGTTATTTTGCATTCTTGTGCAACACCGCTCCCTAAGAGGTTGCGAAAGGTTAGGGAAGCAACGGCCTGATGACCGCTGCTTGATAAATATGGACAGCAGGTTTTCTTGTGAGTACCTGCAGACGTGGGATGCGAAGACAGACGAAGCCTTTGAAAAATGGACCCCTTAATATATACAATATTAAAGTCTACTGGTGTGCAATTTAATACCAGCCCCCCCCCCCCTGATTTGTTCTGCTTGAAGGGACATTGTACTGTAACATTGTCTTCTGTTTAATGTGTCCCCAATTATCCATTCTGGCTGGTGGAGTGTATTAAAGGGACAGTAAAGTTAAAATTAAAGTTATGTATATGACATTTTAAACAACTTTCCATTATATTTTTAATGTCTAATTTGCTTTCTTTTGCATGTGTTTTTTGCACATTGTTGCACACCTCCCTTTGTATATTTTTTGGCAAACTATCTTTGCAGGAAACTGACCATTTACAGAGACATAAGTTACTTCTGTTTTGAATGTGTTCAAGTGTTAAAGACAATACTGAAATGTTGCATGATGTCAGATCTATCAATGCTGTAAAATGTGTGATATGAGCCACAGGTAATACTGTAATTAGTATTAATGATGCACCATTAAACTTAGTAGTACCTGAAACCATGCAAGTTTCCTGTCCCCTGCAATGTCAGTCATTGAGCAGCTAACTTGTTTGCCTCCAGACAGCAAGCAGAGACTGTGGTGAGACACTATTCATAGGTAATTGATTGGCTTGAGACTCTAACTGGAGCTTATAAAATAATTGGCTAGGATTTCCTTTGCACAGTAATTTAGAAATACATTTACCTTTACTTGTAAGATCTAGCCATACAACTAGAGTGGTTTGGATTCTTTATTACAACTGCGACATTACCATGGTTTTGAGATCTTATACTGTGGGCTACTTTTTTATGAAACAACAACTGCATACTTTAGTTTTTTTGCAGCATTTGTAAAATTAATATAGTTTATATTAAAGTTTGTGGAGGGTTAAAATATTTTCTGAAAAATCTGTAATCATTACAATAACATAGTAAGATAGTTAAAGGGACAGTCTAGTCCAAAATAAACGTTCATGATTCAGATAGAGAATGTAATTTTAAATAATTGTACAATTTACTTTTATCACCAATTTTACTTTGTTCTCTTGGTATTCTTAGTTGAAAGCTAAACCTAGGAGGTTCATATGGAGGTTCATATGCTAATTTCTAAGCCCTTGAAGGCCGTCTCTTCTCTAAGGGCATTTTGACAGTTTTTCACCACTAGAGGGTGTTAGTTCATATGTGTCATGCAGATAACACTGTGCTCATACACGTGGAGTTCTAGGGAGCCAGCTCTGATTGGCTAAAATGGATGCTTGTCAAAAGAACTGAACTAAGGGGACAGTTTGCAGAGGCTTAGATACATGGTAATCACAGAGGTAAAAAGTGTATTTATATAACTGTGTTGGTTATGCAAAACTAGGGAATGGGTAATAAAGGGATTATCTATCTTTTTAAACAATACACATTCTGGTGTAGACTGTCCCTTTAAAGGGACAGTCAAGTAAAAAAAAAACCTTTCATGATTCAAATAGGGAATATAATTTTAAGCAAGTTTCCCATTTACTTTTATCACCAATTTTGCTTTGTTCTCTTGGTATTCTTAGTTGAAAGCTAAACCTAGGAGGTTCATATGCTAATTTCTTAGACCTTGGAGACTGCCTCTAATCTGAATGCATTTTGACCACTAGAGGGCATTAGTTCATTTGTTTCATATAAATAACATCTCACATAAAATTACCATGGAGTGAGCACAGATTGGCTAAAAATGCAAGTCAGTCAAAAGAACTGAAATAAGGGGGCAGTTTGCAGAAGCATAGATACAAGGTAAACACAGAAGTAAAAAGTGTCTTTCTATAACAGTGTTGGTTATGCAAAACTGGGGAATGGGTAATAAAGGAATTATCTTTCTTTTTAAACAAAAAAAATTCTGGTGTTGACTGTGCCTTTAATGAAAAACAATGTAAAACAGCCAAAACATAATTAACGGGAACTAAATATGCATAAAGATAAAGCTTTAATGTTACATTATAGGGACATATAGAAAATACTTGAGAGGAGCGCTAGACTCGACCCACTTAGCCAACCTCTGGTCCTACCTCCTTCCTAGGTAGTTAAAAAATAGGAGAATCTGAATGTGTGTAGTGTAGGTGGCGCTAAAATATATATTAAGTATACCTAGCAGTGGGCTAATAAACCAACGATACTATGTTGTCCTGGGACAGTTTTTTAACAATCCTCATATAAAAATTCTTGAGTCAATAATTGGAGGTAACTCGTGCCTGGATTAGAATTATGTACAACTTTTTAATGATATAAAAGGTAAAAACACAATAAATCAAAAACACAGTAAAAATAATCCAAGCAATCTCTCATGCAATAGGCCCAAACACTCTTCAATCAAAACCTTAAATCTATGTTGGCCCCAAGCGAATTTAAAGGAAAAACGTGCCGTAAAGGGAAAGATAGAGATCTATGTGGTAAAGAATTAAACGGATTCTATCCGTGTATCTCATGTAAATCATGTAAGCATAGCACAAAAAAGAAAGACAATATATATTTTAGCGCCACCTACACTACACACATTCAGATTCTACATTATAGGGACAGTCTAGTCAAAATAAAACTTTCATGATTCAGATAGGGCATGCAATTTTTCTTTTATAAACAAATTTTATTTGTTCTTTTGGTGTTCTTTGTTGAAAGTTAAACCTAGGTAGGCTCATATGCTAATTTCTAAACCCTTGAAGGCCGCCACATATCTCAGAGCATTTTGACAGGTTTTCACAGCTAGACAGCGCTAGTTCATGTGTGCCATATAGATAACATTGTGCCCACTCCCGTAGAGTTACCTAGGAGTCAGAATTGATTGGCTAAAATGCAAGTCTACAACAAGGAATGTGTAGGAGCACCAGCAAATCCTTAAAAAGTATTCATTTATTGCAACAAATAATTAAAATCCATAATGCAATGACTGACAAGATGTATTTAAGGGTATAGCAAAGGGACAGCTCATACATCTAAAAAGGAATTGCTCTGAGGATACTAATTTTGTCAGAGAGTCCAGAGAATTGATAGAGAGACTGAAGGCCAGGAGATATTCCCAAAACACCATCAAGCAAGCAGAAACTATGGTAAATAAGTTGAATAGACAGGATTTGTTGTTGCCCAAACAGACTAGGTTGAATGAACAAAAAACTGAGGCCCAGAACCTAATGTTTATTACAACTTATAGTGAACAATATAATCAAATTTGTAAAATCATAAAATAACATTTGCCCATGCTCAAAGGAGATGATGAATTGGCAGATCTCACTGTTAGGGGTTGCAAATTTGCATGCAAACAAAATAAGACAATTGGAAACAATATATAGTTTGTGAAAAAAAGGAAAATTTAGGCTCCTTGACTGATAAAGAATGAAAATGGCTAATAAAATTAATAATTTCCTTTAGATATCCCCCGAGGAAGGAATTTCATACATCCTCCAGACACAGAAAATAACGGTATGCAACCAAAGATAAACAAAGCCTTACCCAGAAACAGAGATAAAGTCTGATCACTATGAAATGTGCTAAAGAGCCATTCTGGGTGTACTGTCAATTTGTATCTTAGCATTAATATTAATAAGGAACTTTATGACTTTAGATGAAATAAAGAATTTTGAAAATCTTCAACAGCAGAACTTGAAGTGTATAATACAGATTTCCACATCAAAGTAAAAATACTGATATTACCCCAGTAATGTCAAACTGTTGACATCAGGAAATCTACTTCTAAGGAAAGGCTCCAAATTTATTTTCCATATAGGGTCTCGGAAAATGAACCATCCTCAAAAAGAAAGAGAAATCATATGCAAAAGGTAGTAATCAACATGTCTATCTTGAAAAAAGATTCTCCAAAGCTCTACCAAATATGCAATATTAAAACAAACTCAGAAAGCAGAGTAATATAAATTCCAGTAGTTGAAATTTCTAGGGAATACATTTCTGAAATGGCCTCAGGTATAGGAAACACATATAGAGGTTTAGCAGAAGTAGTTGAAAAAGCCACCTTACAGACACTTCTTAAAGGCATCAACTGTCCCATAATTGAAGCTACTTCTGTAGAGCCCAAGCTACAAGTAGTCTACATACACATCTGAAGGAGGATTAAAATTCTGATTCCCATGCAAAATCTCACCTACAGAAGACAAGTCTGATGAGTCAGTCAGACTTCTTTAACTAGATTTCATTATCAGATGATATCTATGCACTGACTTGGAAGAAACTTAGCCGTCCTACCTGCAGGAATGTTATAGTGTAGGAAGTCGAATCCTGAAGCCAAATCTGTAAAACTCTATTGTGCAATGAAAAACAAGGTAGTACAATATCCTTTAGAGACCATGTTAGCATTAGTTAGAATATAATGCATAGAATCCATACAGATTTGCAAAGCTGAACTGGTAGTAATACAATAAGTTTGCAAATGTACATTTAGTTTAACCAAATAAGTGCTTAGTGGATCCACCTACTAAAGGGTCTAGATGTATAATAGTGGGGACCACCAAAACAATTTTTACTATGTAAGGTTGAATAAAAAAATCAATGCTTGCCCCCAGTGTATTACCTAACAATCAAAATCTAATAGAAGTTAACTTAGAAAAGAAGACATTTAGTATTTTTTTACCAGTGAATGTCATGTAAGGCATGTGACCATTAACTCAAAACAAAAACTTTTATGAATATTGAATGTTTTCAAATATGTAACCGTATTACATGTAATGACAAGGGGGTAATAAACCTTATAGAGTTCGTATGTAGGATGCAATATGTTGGTCAGACCTTACGGATGCTTAGGGACAGGATTCAAGAACACTTCCTTCAAATTAAAACTAAGAATAACGTCCCCCTTTATAAGCATTTTTTGGGTGTCATGGGGGTAGTCTTTGATAGTCTCCGATATATGAGTATACAGAATATTTCCAGAGATTGGAGAGGAATAATTATGGAAAAAAACTACTTAAAGGGACAGTTTAGTTATAATTAAACTTAAATTGATTGAATAGAGCATGAAATTTTAAACGATTTTCCAAATTACTTCTATTATCAATTTTGCTTAGTTCTCTTGGTATACTTTGTTAAATAGTAATTCTAGGTGATCTAAGGAGCATGCACATGTCTTAAACCATCTGGCAGCAGTGTTTGCAACATTATTTATAGCAGTGTTATACATACTGTAGGTACAAACACTGCTGCCATAGACTGCTATAGACATGTGCACTCTCCTGAGCTCCTATCAGCCTACCTAAATTTAATTGTCAACAAAGAATAGCAAGAGAACAAATCAAAATTGATAACAGAAGTAAATTGGAAAATTGTTTAACGTGCTTTATCTAAATCATAAACATTTAATTTTGACTTTACTGTCCCTTTAAGAATAAGGCAAAATTGATTTTCCATTTAGACTGTATATATCCTAAAGGTCTGAATGCCTTCTCTGAGACTTCAGTATGATTTAATTGATCTTTTACATTTTACAGTTTCTCTTTATGCCATTTATTTAGATGTCTTATCTTGGCTATATAGACATTTGTGATTGTAATATGTATATTATATTTTTATTTGTATATATATATATATATATATATATATATATATATATTTATATATATATTTTGATACCATGTAACAATGTCCCAGGTTCTTTTACTCTATGTTTCTTTTTGCATGGTTTTAAAAACAATAGACACATTTAAAATAAGGTATTTTAAAACATTTTAGATGTAAGATTTAAATGACACTTTTTTAATAAGATTTATTGTCATACTGTTTATAATGTCTTTTATGATGTAGACTAGATTTTCAGAGTACAAACTCCCCAATCCCCTATGCCAAATTATAATTTTTTATACATATTTTACCTCACTAAGGCGGCAGCGCATTCTGGATTATGTAGACGATTGTGATAGGGCTTATATTATAAAATATGCTATGGGCTTGGCTAGACTAACCTGACTAACATATGATTGGAATTTTGTCAAAAATAGGCTTTTTTGATTAGTGGGACATATCTTTATATTGATCTGATATTCCCATGGTTAATCAGTCTTGAGAAAAGTCCAACCTGGACTAAAACGCGTCGACCTGTTATCCATGGGACATTGTTAGCACTATTGTTACAAACACTAATGCCATAGAGAACTAAAAACGTGCACACTGCTGAGTGCCTATGAGACTACATAGATTTACTATTCAACTAAGGATTCAAAGAAAACAAAGCAAATTTGATAACGGAAGTAAATTGCAAAGTTGTTTAAAATTGAATGTTTCATCTAAATTCTGAGTTTATTTTTTTTTTACTTTTCTGTCCCTTTAATGAGTAAACACGCTAATGATTGTAAAAATGGAATAAGCTAATGAACATGTTAAAATGTAAACACTAAAAGTGCTAAGGCTGCCTTAAAATGGAAAAAAAATATCAAGTTTGTTCCACAAAAGTGCTCTGCAAGTGGTTAAGGGCCCATGAATGGCTTTTTTCTTTATTCCAAGGCAGGCTGTGAAGCCCATCAAAGTCTCTGAAGTAGATTAACAAACTCTGAGTTCTAAAATTATGTCATCCGTAAAGGATGTTGGATGCAATACAGACCTTATTTCAGCATTTGTTGTTTTTAGGCAGTGATGGAACAGTGATCAGCTAGTATTAGATCCCTCTTCATAGTTGCAGTATTTACTGCTGCACAATGTGTACAACACACAGACCATTATGTGGGTTGCTGTGGAACTGTTTCCTGTACTGGAGCACTGAAGAATTCTCTGCCATAAGAAAGCATGCTGCCATCACATTAAAGGGACATAAACGCGAGTGTGCAATAATGCTTCTAAGAAATGTTAGCATAGGTCCTATGATCACTTTTATCATGCATGCAGGTATGATCAGAGGTTGTGTACATGAGAAAAGTCATCACAACACCTAAATGCTTTTATGCAAATTTGAAATGCACTACTGTGACTGCTATTTATTGTTTTGAAACATTTTTCTATTTAGGCTAATTTTAAAGTTTTAATGAGTAAACATTACTATATATTTTAAATAGTCTGATCTTTATCCCACTGTTGTGTATCATAATAGTTATCAGGGCATCCCCTGCTCTTAAAAATTAGCCAACAGTGCCACAGCCAAAAAACATTTGGAAAAACACTGATATAGAATTTCAGAAGTTGATCACACTTATAGCAGCATTTCCTATAAACCAGCAATCTGTATGAATTGGAAAACAGTCTGTTGATTTTGCCTAACACAATCCCTCTGGCTAATATGATTTGCCTGGCTAGTAGCCTTAATAGAAACATTTAAGAAATAATCTCTTGCAGTATAGTCCAGATCACTTTAAATAAAACAATACCAAAGGTAGACTGCAGGGCTTGACATCCATATATGTTAAGCATATAGATAAGGATAGCACTAAGCACAATTTACAATTTTAGCCACTCCTAATCCACCTCCCTATAGATGGATATAGTGGGAATAAATAAAATGAGAAAAAAAGGTGGGCGCTACAGATTAAAAGGTAAAAAAACACATTTATTCAATGACAACATTGTCAAAAAATTATTTTAGCAACAAATAGTACATATATACTACTGTCTATTTAAATGCGGTTTATATATGCAATTATAAAATAGATGATGCAAAACAAAAGATGATAAAGCGCATTTATCTTGAGATACTGCAAAATCTAAAATGCACAATAGGGACGTATCCCTTAAAACCTGATAAAATTCATATTATTGAAAAACACTCTTTAGTATCAAAAACGCTTTTTAATATCAAAAAAGCAAAAAAACAAAAAATAAAAAGGTAAAAAGATTGAACCTTCTATACCACCATAAAAATAATACGAGCATATGTGTGCACCACACAGGTAAAAAAAACACACTATATGCAGTCTATTAATTTATTTAAGAAATTAGCAATCCTTTGTAGATACCAAATCACATCAAATGGTATACACTGTATACATAGTTCCTTGTGTTAATGCATAAAGTGTGATCGATGCTGTGTATAAACAATGTAGCCACAGAGTTCCTTATGTCGAAACTTGTAGATGAAAACAAAGCAACACAGATATCTGTTTTCTTATTTGTATTAGATATCACATGTCCTTCGTAAGTCTGAGCTTCGAGTTCATCAGCTTTAATGAACTATTATTTGCGTCAGTACTTGTATTAGTACTAATATTAGGTAATGTTGGGAGTAGAAACAGTATGTTATACAAAAGTTTCTTGCTTTAAACCACTTGCCTTCTGGAGATCGATAGAGTGATCTCACTGACACCTCCTCCTCCAGAATAACGGCTCCGGTGTTAAGCTGCACTCCCGATCCTCCGGTCTTTCAAATATTGTTGAAAATGCTTGTAGCAGTGATCTGCAATCCAGATGGAAGTTGGAAAAAACAAACAAGAACTCCCGCTCTTAGTGTGTATCATGCACAGGATTACTAGGTACCTAGATTTAAATATCGGATAAAAGTTTGCAGGTAAACAGCTTCAGCTTCTACGCATTTCACCCATAGTTTGGGCTTTCTCAAGATAAGATCATTTCCATATATGTTAGTTATACTAAGGCCTTCACTGAGCATTTCATTACAAATACTATGCAGCTCCAGGTATGAGCTACCTTGATCTAGGACTGCTGCACCCAAAGCAATAGTGCCAGCAAGATCCAATAGAATGAGAGATGCTTAAAGCCTATTGGCTGATTTGAACTAATTCCTATTGGCTGATTCAAAATTTTCAGCCAATAGGAATGCAAGGGACGCCGTTTTGAAACGGCTCCCTTGGATTGATGATTCAGTGTACGCGGCGACTGTATGAAGAGGATGCTCTGCGCCAGATGTCTTCAGTATGGACCCGCTCCGCGCCGCCGGGATCAAAATAGAAGATGCCATCTGCATGAAGATAGAAGAGGCCGTCTGGATGAAGACTTCTCGCCGCCTGGATGAGGAATTCACCACCTGGATGAAGATCGATCAAGCAGGACTTCAAAAACTGTAAGTGGATCATCGGGGGTTAGTGTTAGGTTTCTGTTAAAAGGTTTTTTGGGTGATGTTTTTTCTTAGATTAGGGTTTTGGCAGCAAAAGAGCTAAATGCCCTTTTAAGGACAATACCCATACAAATGCCCTTTTCAGGGCAATGGGTAGATTAGGTTGTTTAGATAGTTATTTTATTTTGTGGGTTTGGGGGGTGGGGGTTTGTAACGTTAGAATGTAATGTAAAAAAAAAAAATCAGGTGAAAGAGCTTTTTAACTTAGGGCAATGCCTTACAAAAGGCCCTTTTTTAATGGCTATTGGTAGTTTATTCTAAAATAGGATTGTTTATTGTGGGGTGGTTTTTTATTTTAAATGGGTATTAGAATAGGAATATTTTTTATTATTTTTTATAATTTGTTTGTTATTTTGTGTAATGTATTTTTTTTGTTTTGGGGTGGGTTTTTATTTTTAGATTAGGGCTTGGGCAGCAAAAGAGCTAAATGCCCTTTTAAGGGCAACGCCCATACAAATGCCCTTTTCAGGGCAATGGGTGGATTAGGTTTTATTTAATATTATGTTGTGGGTTTGGGGGGTGGGGTTTTGTATACTGTTAGGGGGTGTTTGTTTTGTTTTGTAGCAAAAGAGCTGTTAACTTTAGGGCAATGCCCTACAAAAGGCCCTTTTAAGGGCCCTTGGTAGTTTATTATAGATTAGGTTTTTTTTATTTTGGGGTGTTTTTTTTTAATAGTAAGTTTTTTTATTTTTTTGTAATTTTAGTGTTTTTTATTTTTTGTAATGTTAGCTTTTAGTGTAAGGCAGCTAAGGTTTTATTTCACAGGTAAGTTTGTATTTATTTTAACTAGGTAGTTAGTAAATATTTAATAACTATTTACTAACTAGTCTACCTAGTTAAAATAAATACAAACTTACCTGTGAAATAAAAATAAAACCTAAGCTAGCTACAATATAACTATTAGTTATAGTGTATCTAGCTTAGGTTTAATTTCACAGGTAAGTATGGATTTAGTTTTAAATAGGTATTATTTAGTTAATAATTGTAACTTTAGTTTAGCTCTATTTTTATTATGTTAAAGTTAGGGGGCGTTAGGTTTAGGTTTAGGGTTACGTTAGAGTTAGGGGTTAATATAGTTTAATTTAGGTTGTTGGGATGTGGGGAGCTGGCAGTTTAAGAGTTAATAGGTTTATTTAGTGGTAGTGATGTAGGAGGCCAGAGGTTTAGGGGTTCATATCTTTATTTAGTGGTGGCGATGTCGGGTAGCGGCGGAAAAAGGGGTTAATAACTTTAATATAGTGGCGGTGATGTTGGGGTGCTGTGGAAAAAGGGGTTAATAACTTTAATATAGTGGGTGGCGTAATCGGGAGCGGCAGATTAGCTGTTAATAACTTTATTTAGGTGGCACCGATATCGTGAGCAGCAGATTAGGGGTTAATCACTGTAGGTAGGTGGCGGTGATGTCGGGCGGCAGATTAGGGGTGTTTAGACTCAGGGTTTATGCTAGGGTGTTAGGTTTAAATGTAACTTTTATTTTCCCCATAGGCATCAATGGGGCTGCATTACGGAGCTTTTCATTACGCGATCCCCATTGATGTCTATGGGGAAAGCGTGCATGAGCATGTTAAAACAGCGCTTGTATTTTGTGCAGTATGGTGTTTAACAGAACCATATCGCACGCACAAGCCGGCTGTTTGAAAACTTGTAATAACTGGGCTATAGGGGGTTAAATAACGCAACTTTTGTTGCGTTCGTTAATTTCCCTATAGCACGCATAACTCGTAGTCAAGCTGATAGATTTTAAGAGCAGATAAGAACATAGGCCCATAATTTTCTAAAAGTTAAGTTTATTTAGTTTGTAGGATAGCCTTATGCTTATCTCAGGTATTCTAGGCATTCCCCACAGTGTTTGTCATTTCCATCTCTAATGGAAGTGTATCCTTTGAATCAACCACCTTTTCTGTGAAGAAGAGCTTCCACAAACTAGTCCTAAACCTACAATTCATCCTCGACCTACTACTTTTTGGTTTGAGATTATGACCTGTTGTACGCTTATTGCCTTGCCTGGAAAATACTTAATTCACAGTCAGCTGGATTACGAGTTTTGTAGGTAATGGTGTGTGGTGCTAACGAGCAGTTTATGCTCACCGCTCACTTACAGACAGCGCTGGTATTACGGGTTTTTACAAACCTGTCATTAGGCGCAGAAAAGTGAGCAGAGAGCAAAATTTTGAACCACATCTCACCTCAATACCAGTGCTGCTTACGTTAGCGGTGAGCTGGTAAAACGTGCTAGGGCACAATTTCCCCATAGGAATCAATGGGGGAGAGCCGGCTGAAAAAAAAACTAACACCTGCAAAAAAGCAGCTTTCAGCTTCTAATGCAGCCCCATTTATTAATATGGGGAAAATACATTTATGTCTACACCTAATACCCTAACATGAACCCCGAGTCTAAACACCCCTAATCTTACACTTATTAAAGGAACACTGAACCCAATTTTTTTCTTTCGTGATTCATATAGAGCATGCAATTTTAAGCAACTTTCTAATTTACTGCTATTAATTTTTCTTCGTTCTCTTGCTATCTGTATTTGAAAAAGAAGGCATCTAAGCTTTTTTGGGGTTCAGAACTTTGGACAGCACTTTTTTATTGGTGGATGAATTTATCCACCAATCAGCAAGGACAACCCAGGTTGTTCACCAAAAATGGGCCGGCATCTAAACTTACATTCTTGAATTTCAAATAAAGATACCAAGAGAATGAAGACAATTTGATAATAGGAGTAAATTAGAAAGTAGCTTAAAATGTCATGCTCTATCTGAATCACAAAAGAAAAATTTGGGTTCAGTGTCCCTTTAACCCCTAATCTGCCGCCCCGACTTTGCCGACACCTACATTATATTATTAACCCCTAATCTGCCGCTTCAGACACCGCCGCCACCTACATTATATGTATGAACCCCTAATCTGCTGCCCCAACATCGCCGACACCTACATTATATTTATTAACCCCTAATCTGCCACCCCCAACGTCGTCACCACTATATTAAAGTTATTAACCCCTAAACCTAAGTCTAACCCTAACTTAAATATAATTTAAATAAATCTAAATAAAATGACTACAATTAACTAAATTATTCCTATTTAAAACTAAATACTTACCTATAAAATAAACCATAAGATAGCTACAATATAACTAATAGTTACATTGTAGCTAGCTTAGGGTTTATTTTTATTTTACAGGCAACTTTGTATTTATTTTAACTAGGTAGAATAGTTATTAAATAGTTATTAAGTATTTAATAGCTACCTAGTTAAAATAAAGACAAATTTACCTGTAAAATAAAACCTAACCTAAATTACAATTACACCTAACACTACACTATAATTAAATAAATTCCCTAAATTAACTACAATTAAATAGAATGAAATACAATTAAATACAATTAACTAAAGTACGGGGAAAAAAACACTAAATTACAGAAAATTATAAAATAATTACAAGATTTTTAAACTAGTTACACCTAATCTAATCCCTCTAATAAAATAAAAAAATCCCCCCAAAATAATAAAAACCCCTACCCTATACTAAATTACAAATAGCCCTTAAAAGGGCTTTTTCCGGGGCATTGCCCCAAAGTAATCAGCTCTTTTACCTGAAAAAAAAAGTACAATAGCCCCCCCAACATTAAAACCCACCGCCCACACTCCCAACCCTACTCTAAAACCCACCTAATACCCCCTTAATAAAACCTTACACTAACCCCTTGAAGATCACCTTACCAGGAGACGTCCTCACCCAACCGGGCCGAAGTCCTCAATGAAGCCGGGAGAAGTCTTCATCCAACCGGGCAGAAGTGGTCCTCCAGACGGGCAGAAGTCTTCATCCAGACGGCATCTTCTATCTTCATCCATCCGGCACGGAGCGGGTCCATCTTCAAGACATCCGACGCAGAGCATCCTCTTCATCCGACGGCCGACGACTGAATGAAGTGTCAGGCTACAGGTAAATAACATATATATATATATATATATATATATATATATATATATATATATGTAAACAGGACAGGGGAATGTGTTTATATATGAAGCCATATTTTTATCAGATATTATTAAAATAGGGTTGCAATTCTGATGTCAGGAATTGACTCAAAACCCACATGATTTGAATACACATCTCAAGACTCAAATACAGACAGGATGTCCCAAGAAACTTCAAAAGACAGCATTTGCTCCCTAGCTGGGAATACAAACTTCAAAACATTTTTTTTCTTCACCTCACCACTTGATGAGATTAGATCTTTTTCAAACAAAGATACACATGGTGCCTAGATCAGGATACATGCCCATATATGGGTTTCCTGCCAAGGTAAGGAGCCGCTCCAAACATCTTCCAAAGGAACTGTAACTTAACGACCATGTGTAAATTATCTCCTGTGGAGTTTCCCATGCACCAACATAACACACAGCAAAAGCACGTGTTACAATGTAACTTTGAAATTTACTGAAAATACAAATGATAACATATTAAATGTATGCCTCAGAATGTATTGAATATATATATGGGAGATAAATTCAAATGTGTAATAGATTAAATAACAGTTGTAATAATCGCATATTTTTATATATATATATATATATATATATATATATATATATATAAAACACATATGATTTTTCTATCTTTCAGATGTGGCTAAACGATACTAAATACAGGATTGCCTGAATGGGATAATCTGAGTAAATGTTTATGAAAGTTTAAATACATCTTTTAAAATATAACAGATGTATAAATGCTATAATTTTGGAAATTAGCAGTATAATTGCTTTGATATAATCTAATGTTAAAACATACTGTATTAAATATTGGAATAATCAGAAAATTCACATGATGCTATCCTGCCTGGAATTCGTAGTAATTAATGCAAGAAATGTTGATGATTTTAAATAATCATTATATGGAAGATATTTAAATTGTAGCAAACATGAATGTTAGGACTAAATGAGTCTGTGTGTTTGTCATGTTGCCCCCCGATGGCCAAGGTCCAGTATTACAGCCAGAAGGCTTTGGCTGTTAAAAATGAAATTTTCCAGGGCCAATTCGATGGGACCTCCCGAGTGTCCAATGAGAAGGGACAAGCACCGTGGGCGTGAACTAAAAAGATCATTAATAATTATATAAGGAATAGCTAAATGCAAGACAACAACAGTTTTTGGTGATCTGCTTGTCACTAGTGATTGATAACTGGCAGCCATTCTCTTGGGGACACAATCATTTTAAGCAAGGAACTGAAAACTTACCTTGATCTATGCGATAACTTTCCTTCAAATGAGATGATCTAAAGATATTTGGAAAAGACAACTGCAAATTGGTTCAAATTGGTGATGTATAATTGTTCTAATTTTTAATATTTGAAACAAAGGTTATTGGTAACACCATGTTCAAATTGTAGTTAAGAGATGTAAAAGAGCAGTTTGTATTTTAGCTTATATTCAAAGCCTGTATATTGTTAAACATATATCCTTAATGCTAAGTTGTTTTATCTGTGCAAATATAGAGTTATAACTCAGAGTTTGGTTATTGGCACAAATAATATATACAATTTATGATGTTTTAAATTGGAATAATATAGGATAAATTGTGGTTAAATAGCTGAGTGTATTGCTTGAATGTTAGTAGTTGAATATCTTGGAATCTCATTGTGTTAATTGAATGAAAGGCTATTGTGAATAAGGCTAATTTTAAAGGTAAACTTTTATGAACTTTGCATAGCATATTTTAATAGTTTTAAACGTGTATAACATTGATTCATATTCTGGTTCCTACAAATATATTTCAATGTGTTCATAGATATTAACTAATAATAAAGAATTCAGGAATTTATATTAATTTTATGGTTTTTGGTATATGCATATTTTTGGGTTTAGTTAAAAGAATAATTATTAAATATATTGTTTTATAACCCGACCATATACTGACAGAAGGTTCCTTTAAATGACATCATCCAAGATGGCGTCCCTTCAATTCTGATTGGCTGATAGAATTCCATCATCCAATCGGAATTAAGGTAGAAAGAATCCTATTGGCTGATGCAATCAGCCAATAGGATTGAACTTCAATCCTATTGGCTGATTGGAACAGCCAATAGGATTGAGCTTGCATTCTATTGGCTGTTCCAATCAGCCAATAGAATGCGAGCTCAATCCTATTGGCTGATTGCATTAGCCAATAGGATTTTTTCTACCTTAATTCCGATTGGCTGATAGAATTCTATCAGCCAATCAGAATTGAAGGGACACCATCTTGGATGACGTCATTTAAAGGAACCTTCATTCAGTCGACGGCCGTCGGATGAAGAGGATGCTCCGCGTGGATGAAGATAGAAGATGCCATCTGGATGAAGACTTCTGCCCGTCTGGAGGACCACTTATGCCCAGCTTCGTTGAGGACTTCGGCCCGGTTGGGTGAAGACATCTCCCGGTAAGGTGATCTTCAAGAGGTTAGTGTTAGGTTTTATTAAGGGGGTATTGGGTGGGTTTAAGAGTAGGTTTGGGTGTGTGGGTGGTGGGTTTTAATTTTGGGGGGGTATTGTACTTTTGTAAAAGAGCTGATTACTTTGGGGCAATGCCGCCTCAAAAAAGCCCTTTTAAGGGTTATTTGTAATTTAGTATAGGGTAGGGCTTTTTATTATTTTTGGGTGCTTTTTATTTTATTAGGGGGATTAGATTAGGTGTAATTAGTTTAAAAATCTTGTAATTATTTTATTATTTTCTGTAATTTAGTGGGGTTTTTTCCGTACTTTAGATAATTGTATTTAATTGTAGTTAATTTAGGGAAATAATTTAATTATAGTGTAGTGTTAGGTTTTATTTTACAGGTACTTTTGTATTTATTTTAACTAGGTAGTTATTAAATAGTTAATAACTATTTAATAACTATTGTACCTAGTTAAAATAAATACAAAGTTGCCTGTAAAATAAAAATACACCCTAAGCTAGCTACAATGTAACTATTAGTTATACTGTAGCTATTTTAGGGTTTATTTTACAGGTAAGTATTTAGTTTTAAATAGGAATAATTTAGTTAATTGTAGTTATTTTATTTAAATTATATTTAAGTTGGGGGGTGATAGGGTTAGGGTTAGACTTAGATTTAGGGGTTAATAACTTTAATATAGTGGTGGCGACGTTGGGGGCGGCATATTAGTCGTTAATAAATGTAGGTAGGTGTCGGCGATGTTAGGGACGGCAGATTAGGGGTTAGTAAAAATTAACTAGTGTTTGCGAGGCAGGAGTGCGACGGTTTAGGGGTTAATATATTTATTATAGTGGCGGCGATGTCCGGTTCGGCAGATTAGGGGTTAAAAATTTTATTATAGTGTTTGCGATGTGGGGGGGCCTCGGTTTAGGGGTTAATAGGTAGTTTATGGGTGTTAGTGTACTTTTTAGCACTTTAGTTAAGAGTTTTATGCTACGGTGATGTAGTGTAAAACTCTTAACTACGGACTTTAAAATGCGGTACCAGGCTTGACAGGAGAGGGTGTACCACTCACTTTTGGTCAGACTCGTAATACCGGCGCTATGCAAGTCCCATTGAAAAAAAGAGGATACGCAATTGACGTAAGTGGATTTGCGGTATTTTTGAGTCTGGCCGAAAAAGTGAGCGGTGAGCCTGTAACTTCAAGAATCGTAATACCAGCGGGCGTTAAAAAGCAGCGTTGGGACCTCTCAACGCTGCATTTTAAGCCTAACGCAAGACTCGTAATCTAGCAGAGTGTGTTTAGATCAGATCTCTCCCACAAATCTGTGTTTGAGTGAATTAATAAACAGCCAAATGCAGGTTAAAGAGAGAGAGACTCTCACATTTCGCTCTTTATGGTGCAAATATACATTTTTTTTTGTAAGATAAACATGTTACTGTGCATTGCTAAGAATGAACCCTAGTTAACTGATTTAAATAAGGATTTAACTATTACAGCAAATATTGGTTTAATTATCCTTGTCTGAAATATTTAAGGGAAAACAGAGATTTCCCAAACTTCCCTTATATGAACAATAAACAAATTGCAATAAATTAACATACTTAATTCATTAACACCTTGCTTGCTGTATTTTTTTTCAATAGCCAGATTCCACACACCACTTGCCTTATTTGAAATCTGGACTTGCTACTGGGGTAGACAACTAGCCACTGTAATTCTCCTTTGGGTTGTAGCTTGTTATTTTATCATCTCTTCTGAGGCTAATAAGGGACGGGGTTAGGCTACGGTGTGCACTTCTAATTCTCAGAAGTGGAAAACCCTTAATTTTCAGATTTAAATTACAGAAAAAGTGGGCAAAATAAGTAATGAAAATATAGTTGTGTTACTACACATAATTAAACATTTTATTTTACTTACAATCTAAAAGATTTTAAACTACAGAAGAATGAAGAATGGGGTTTCCCTTTAACTAGGAGAATTTTGTGTCTTCTTTAAATTATACCAGTTTTTACAGGAAAAAATGTCTGTAGCAAAAAGGACTGGGAAAGATGGAATTTCATTAATATCATTCACGTTTAATAACAACACAGGACAAGCCATCTCAGGAATTAAATTGGATTATGAATAAGGTAAATTGTGCATGAAAGTAAAGGAATGTACAATTTGTATTGTACTAATTTCTGCTTCATTGTTCTTTTAACAAATATGATTTGTATCGTTTACAGATGTGTATCTACTGAATAAGCTACGTTATTTTGTACAAGGCATAATTTCCTTTAACCATGCACTTATATTTTATTTACACAACTATAAGTGAACATGGTATGCCAAATGCCAAATAGATTAAATCCATCACAACTGTTTAATTCTGCTAAGAACAAGTATAATTTGACTTTGGTCCTGATTTTCTAAATTTCATCAGTATGGAGAGAAATATCCTGCTGACCCTCACATGGGCAGCCTCATTCTCTAAGAAAAGGGGCTGGACCTGAAATTCCTGGTCTGTTGGCCTTTCTTCCATAGAAAGTAGTGAAGTTCACTGCAATGCACAATCTCACAGTTAGAGAGAAAATGTGATAGGGATCACCTGGCATGGATAACCACACCTGTGTTAAAGCAAATACAAATTGTATTGCTCTGATTTCTGAGTAATTTGCCTTGTAATTGTATCTAGTTTTAAAAACTTGTCTTTTTCTTTCAGTTTTGTAAGAGGATTGTGTATTTAGAGACAAAATCACCAACTTACGTTTGGAAAGACAAAACAGAGAGACTTGTAAGTGTAATGTCAAAGTTCAGCCCATTAGCCAAGGTTGTGAGACTCATTTTACAAAAGGACCCTTTGCAATTTTACCTACTGGTTATTATTCAAATATTGTTTTTGGACATTACATTAAATTTCAGTATTGCTACTTAAAGGGACAGTATACTGTAAAATAGTTTTTCCCTTAATGTGTTTACAATTGCTTTTTTTACCAACTGCAGAGTAAAAAAATTATGAAAATTAGCTTTTTAAGGTTTATTTCTGTATATTAAAGCTCTGATTTTGTGTTTTGAAGCCACAGCCTAATAAAATAGGTTGAGCTTGTAGGTATAATCTGATCTTATTACTGTATCACATTGTGAACATATACCTGCTTCTTTATCTTATATCTGTCCTTAAAAAAATCACCAATACTTTGAGAGAACAATGGAAAATCAACATTTTATTACCTTATCTCTGCTTTATCACACTGGGAGTGTAATTTCTTCTGCTGGCTGTGTTTACAAAGCTTATCTATAGCTGGTACGCGCGGCCACAAACTTTCAGAATAGGTGGGGATACCGCATGCTAAATTAACAATTTCAAATGCCAATATAAGGGTAAAGGAGCTACTTGTAAACAATTTAATACACTCCAGCAGGTAAAGTGGATCATTGGGAACAAATTAAAGGGGAGAAAATATTTGAGTAAACTGTCCCTTTAAGTTAAATGTACATATTTCCAATATAAGTTAAAAAAAAATGTATGGCTTTATGTACATTCATATTTTGCTTCAGGTTTGTAATACAATGTTCAGTGCCTAGTTGTGTTTATGCTTTTTAAATGCTTATTTTATTAGGCACTATGTAGAAATTTATTGTATAATCCACTTTGAATACAGAACTATAGGTTAAGCCCCTTAGCACGATAAACAAGGTAAAATTGTATGTCATTTGGATATTTGTTTTAACCATTTGTATTAGACATGTGCATTCGCATTAGAACTAATGTAATATAAAATAAAATGACAATTTTTTCCATATTTGTTGTATTCAACCAAAAAATGATAACAAAAGGTCCTTTAACAAGACAAAACAAAAATAAACAAATGCATGTGAGAAAAATGTTAGGTGATTTGCTCCTGCATTTTTAAATCATTATACTATAGGTGATTGAAGCTTTTCTGCAGAAAGTATTTTTTCAGATGGGGATGGCTTTTCTGCAAGCAACAACATTTTCAAATTTACAGCTTTACACCCTTCAATAGCAATCCAGCAATGCTGTTTGTCAGTTGATTGATTCCTGTGTAAGCCAATGATTACGTAAGCTTCATGTTTGTTCTTGACAATCCTGACCCTATAACAAAAATATCTATTTATTGCTACTGGCTTGAAGCAGTAGTGCTAGCTAATGCATTGACCTTATTTAAGTTTAAGCGGTTTCCCGACAATTTTTCTGATGTCCTGAAAACATTGCCTACAGCAAACAGCAGACTAATGGATTTTTCCTTGATACATTTCCAGTGGTCCACTTAAAAAATATTGACCGTAAAATAAAAATGGTTTGTAAAGAACAATACGTCCAAATAAATGTGTTGTCTGTGCATATTTAATTTCTACATGCAAACCATTTTGTGTTCTGTAAAGTAAATCAATAGATTTGTTCAAAATATAGAAGTGATCCTAGAAATGTTTTAACTAAATGCAGTGTTGCAGTTTCATATGAAAAATTATATATATTCTGTTTTCAAAAGCTTTTAACTATGGGTTACATTTAGTATTTTACATTGGTCTAGATATTTCTATAAAACCTGAAAATTGAATAAATTGATTAAAGGGACAGTCTAGTCAAAATAAACTTTCATGATTTTAAAAAACTTTCCAATGTACTTTTATCATCAAATTTGCTTTGTTCTCTTGGTATTCTTAGTTGAAAGCTAAACCTAGGTAGGCTCATATGCTAATTCCTAAGCCCTTGAAGGCAGCCTCTTATCTCAATGCATTTTGACAGTTCTTCACAGCTAAACAATGCTAGTTCATGTGTGCTATATAGATAACATTGTGCTCACTCCCGTGAAGTTATTTATGAGTCAGCACTGATAGGCACTGAAATAAGTGAGCAGTCTGAAGAGGCGCTTAGGGGCCTATTTATCAAATGGTCAACTGAAAATACGCTTGAATTCCATGTTATAATTGTCGCGAGATTGATCCACTATAGTTATCAAAGCGTCAAGATCGACAAATGTTGAAATTTGTGACGTAAAATATGATCCCGCAATCTCAATCCGACACAGATCGATGCAAGTTGAAAACCGTAGTATTCCAGCGGAATCGTGTTCATTCGCCCTCCTAATCGACACTATTTGAATCTCTAACGAAGTTATCAAAAATTCTACATTTACGCTCGCGTCTTTTCCGACTCAGCGTACCTAGTTTTCAATCCGCCACCCTTGAGGTCGTTGATGCCATAGAAGTCAATGGGAGTCTGAAAACACAGAAAGCTTATGTTCGATGCTGCAAGAAAATGAAGTATATTACATAATAAAAGTAAATTAGAAACTTTATTAAATTTGTATACCCTTTCTAAGTCAAGCAATATTATTGCTCCACATTTGGTGCACTATTTGACTCAACATTTTTCGCACCAATTATGACGCAAACTCCTAAACAACCCACACACTAGTGAATTTTTCCACCACTTTTTATTGGAATATGCATAATCACGATTTATGATATCTGCCAATCTGATTCAAATATACATTCTAAACGATCACTAACGAATCAAAATGCTTGATATTGTGTCATTGATCACTCATCCGAACTTGTAAGTGCCATTTGTTACATTGTGTATTATACTTTGAAATTATGTATATGTGAAATTAGTATTAAAGATAAAACATTGATGCTGACAATAGGAGACACAGTGTGATATTTTAGACAAGGATTTTAAAATTCAAATTCATGTTTGATTCAATAGAATCTTAACCCCTTAACGACCGAGGACGTGCAGGGTACGTCCTCAGAAAAAAGGCAGTTAACGCCTGAGAACGTACCCTGCACGTCCTCGGTGTGGAAAGCAGCTGGAAGCGATCC
The DNA here is from genome assembly GCF_027579735.1 of Bombina bombina. Classification (NCBI taxonomy): domain Eukaryota; kingdom Metazoa; phylum Chordata; class Amphibia; order Anura; family Bombinatoridae; genus Bombina; species Bombina bombina. The sequence goes on from NC_069504.1 coordinate 574,629,342, forward strand.
TGCTCGCTTCCAGCTGCTTTCCGGTTATTGCAGTGATGCCTCGATATGGAGGCATCCTGCAATAACCTTTCACGGCCATCCGATGCAGAGAGAGCCACTCTGTGGCCCTCTCTGCACCGGACATGGATGGCCGGTATCGTTGGTGGGTGGGAGCCGGTGTGGGAGGTGGGTGGCGGCCATCGATGGCCCTGGTCATGTGGAGGGGGGCGGGATCGTGGGCGGGTAAGCCCGGGGGCGCGCGCGGGCGCGCGCACGTGCACGAGGGGGCGGGGGCGGGCGCGTGCACGGGGAGGGAGCGGGTGGGAACCGCTACATTACGGAAAAAATGTGTCCCAAAACAATAAAAGTGGGACAAAATTTAAATAAATAAAAAAGCCCTTAGGTGTGATTTAGGTGGTGGGGGTTGGTCCGTGGGGGGGGGGGGGGGATTGAGCTACACTACAGAATTTATTTTAAAAAAAAATAAACATTTGATTGTTCAAAATGGGTACTGGCAGACAGCTGCCAGTACCCAAGATGGCCCCCAATAAGGCTGAGAGGGAGGCTTAGAGAGCTGTTTTGGGGGGGATCAGGGAGGTTGGGGGTTAAGGGGGGGATCCTAAACACAGCATATGTAAATATGCTTTTTTTTTTTTTTTTCTTTAAAAAAAAAAAAAAAATTTATTTTAGTACTGGCAGACTTTCTGCCAGTACTTAAGATGGCGGGGACAATTGTGGGGTGGGGGAGAGAAGGGAGCTGTTTGGGAGGGATCAGGGGGTGGGATGTGTCAGGTGGGAGGCTGATCTCTACACTAAAGCTACAATTAACCCTGCAAGCTCCCTACAAACTGCCTAATTAACCCCTTCACTGCTAGCCATAATACACGTGTGATGCGCAGCAGCATTTAGCGACTTTCTAATTACCATAAAGCAACGCCAAAGTCATATATGTCTGCTATTTCTGAACAAAGGGCATCCCAGAGAAGCATTTACAACCATTTGTGCCATAATTGCACAAGCTGTTTGTAAATAATTTAAGTGAGAAACCTAAAATTGTGAAAAAATTAACGTTTTTTTTTTATTTTGATCGCATTTGGCGGTGAAATGGTGGCATGAAATATACCAAAATGGGCCTAGATCAATACTTGGGGTTGTCTACTACACTACACTAAAGCTAAAATTAACCCTAGAAGCTGCCTACATGCTCCCTAATTAACCCCTTCAATGCTGGGCATAATACACGTATTGTGCGCAGTGGCATTTAGCAGCCTTCTAATTACCAAAAAGCAAAGCCAAAGCCATATATGTCTGCTATTTCTGAACAAAGGGGATCCCAGAGAAGCATTTACAACCATTTATTCTATAATTGCATAAGTTGTTTGTAAATAATTTCAGTGAGAAACCTAAAGTTTGTGAAAAAATTTGTGAAAAAGTGAACAATTTTTTTTTATTTGATCGCATTTGGCGGTGAAATAGTGGCATGAAATATACCAAAATGGGCCTAGATCAATACTTTGGGATGTCTTCTAAAAAAAAAATATATACATGTCAATAGATATTCAGGGATTCCTGAAAGATATTAGTGTCCCAATGTAACTAGCGCTAATTTTGAAAAAAAGTGGTTTGGAAATAGCAAAGTGCTACTTGTATTTATGGCCCTATAACTTGCAAAAAAAGCAAAGAAGATGTAAACATTGGGTATTTCTAAACTCAGGACAAAATTTAGAAACTATTTAGCATGGGTGTTTATTGGTGGTTGTAGATGTGTAACAGATTTTGGGGGTCAAAGTTAGAAAAAGTGTGTTTTTTTCCATTTTTCCTTCATATTTTATAATGTTTTTTATAGTAAATTATAAGATATGATGAAAATAATGGTATCTTTTGAAAGTCCATTTAATGGCGAGAAAAACGGTATATAATATGTGTGGGTACAGTAAATGAGTAAGAGGAAAATTACAGCTAAACACAAACACCGCAAAAATGTAAAAATAGCCTTGGTCCCAAACGGACAGAAAATGGAAAAGTGCTGCGGTCATTAAGGGGTTAAGCTGATAGCTCAAAGGGATAGCCCACATAACTTTAAACTGTCATGATTCAGATACAGCAGAAATTAAAATCACCTCTTTACTGTCATGCTATTTTCAGTGTATTTCTTTCTTCCCTTGAATTTCTTTTTCAGTAAGAAATGTCATCTTATATGCCAGCCCATTTTATAACACCTGTGTAGAGGTGGTTTTTAAAAAACAGATTGCTACATATTAATAGCCACAAAGCTGGCAATAGCAAGAGATTGGAAACAGAAGTCCGCTCCCTCCTTTTCTAAAATTGTTGATCTAGTTGAGTTTATTAGAGACATGGAATTATACACGTCCAAACACACTGGTAATTTGGAGCTTTATCATAATATCTGGGGAGTCTGGGACCTTTACAGGAAACCATCCAAGTAGACGTGGAAGTACGTACCTCTTACTAGTTTCACAATAGTAGCTAATTTTGGGTTACCCCCGTCTGGTTAGTACCAGTTAATCAGGCCACTTGAAACTTAAGATTTCCTTTCCCTCCCTTTCTTTCCCCTTCATCTCCCCTTCCCCCCCTTTTTTTTCCCACCTCAAAGGATGTTGGAATATATAAGGAGATAGTGACTGATAGTAGATCAGGCAATATGTCATGTTTTCATGGTTTGTCCACACTAGGCAGTAGGCACCACCACAATATATTATTAAGTTGCAATTGATTTAGTTATCATTTTTATGGCTATCGCAGCTATAAGATTAACTTTACCTGTATCAGTTGGTCCATAAAGGACTGGTATATTAGTCATTGGTTAATAAGCTCTATTTGATTATTTTATTAAAATATGAGTTCCTAAATGTATATGACCTTATAATACTTCATGTTCTTATTGTGCAATATATGACTGACGGATTATATATGCTTATATCTTTGTCACTTTTTTTTTTTATGGTTCTCAATAAAAGATTATTTAATAAAAAATAAAAAAAAATAGATTGCAATCAGAAGGGGTTAGACAGGTGCAAAGAGAAAACTGGCCCAGCTCTTAAAGGGAAAAAGCAGAATAACCGCAACATCGATGACTGTTAGTTAACACCAGTCCGATGCTCTTCACTCCGTACTTGACGCGCATGTTTTTGACGGGTTTTTTGATAAATAAGGGGATCGTATTCAGATCCGCGGCAGCGATGTTTGGCGAGTGTATTGACGCCAGCGAATGCAACATAGTTGACGCTTGGATAAATAGGCCCCTTAGATACAAGGTAATCACAGAGGTAAAAATTATTTTAATATAACCATGATGGCTGTGCAAAACTGGGGAATTGGTAATAAAGGGATTATCTATATTTTGAAACAATAAAAATTCTGGAGTAGACTGTACCTTTAATCATTTCAAAGATTATAAAGTTTTACATGATATAATGTCACATGGGGTAGATTTAACCTTTTTTCATTTGTTAATAAACAACAAAAAAAGATTAAGAAATATAAATATTTCAGTGTTGTCATATGAGCATAGGAAAATATAGTCAAAATCAATTTTGCACAGTTGCCTTTTCAATATTAGATCAAAATGACTCATACAATTTTTATGAGTTAAAGGGACAGTAGAGTTAAATTGAGCGTGAAGAAATTTAAAAAACAACTTTACTGTTAGCAAATTCCATTTGTTTTCTTAGTATCCTTTCTTGTGAAGAATACCCTAGATATTCTCAGGAGCTGCAATCTAGTACAGGGAGCTAGCTGGTGACTAAACACATGAGCCTCTTGTCATTTGCTCGCAAGATGGGTTCAGCTAGTTCCCAGTAGTGTCTTACTGCTCTTTTACCCATTTGCCAGTAGGTTAAACACATAGTCATATGCAAGCAATAGGGAAATAATAAAATGCTCTAACGCAGAGCATTTTCTTTTTGATCTTTATGTCCATTTAACTAAATTTCATGTCTAAAATTGTAAACTTTTTTCATAGGTTTAATTTTTTCAATTTTGCCTAAAGCTCTTCCTAAAATATTCACAAAACTCTTTAAAACACTCGATATTTTTTTTTCTTCATTTCACAGAAATTTTAATAGAGGGAAATGTTTAACCACTTTACTGCTGAATATGGTAGCAGAAGTACAGAGAATTAATCTTATGCCAGATTTATATAGTTAAAGTCATCACCATCTGAGTGATAATTTAAGAACCAACTTAATCCCTCTGCTCACTTGTATCTATAGTGCTACCTGCTGGCTACTTTTTAATGCTTTTTGTATTAAGAAGAACTCTGGGTCAGAAAAATATATCATTTTTCTTAACTCACATAAATGATGTAAGCAGTGTGCCAGCTTTTTTATAGGAATATGCCTCAAAATGTTATTGTTTATGCTAGATAACAGATTTGCAATTAAAACCTGTTTTCATTACTTCACATATTGGGTCGTCTGCAGGAAGTAAAAATCAATACCTTTTATTGCATATATATATAGCTCTAAAATGCTTTCAACTGCATTAAGATGTATAATGTGTTGTATTTAAATTATTTTCATATCTCTCAACGTATCAAGTGGCCATTATGTTTACACACTTAAAGGGTCACTGAACCCAAATTTTTTCTTTCGTGATTCAGATAGAGCATGCAATTTTAAGCAATTTTCTAATTAAATCCTATTATCAATTTTTCTTTGCTCTCTTGCTATCTTTATTTGAAAAAGAAGGCATCTAAGCTAAGGAGTCAGCAAATATTTGGTTTAGAATGATGGACAGCACTTGTTTATTGATGCAGTCCAATCAGCAAGGACAACCCAGGTTGTTCACCAAAAATGGGCCGGCATCTAAACTTACATTCTTGCTTTTCAAATAAACATACCAAGAGAATGAAGAAAATTTGATAATAGGAGTAAATTAGAAAGTTGATTAAAATAGCATGCTCTATCTGAATCATGAAAGAAAAAATTTGGGTTCAGTGTCCCTTTAAAGAGACATTGGACACTAAGGCCTAGATTTGGAGTTTGGCGTTAGCCGTGAAAACCAGCGTTAGAGGCTCCTAACGCTGGTTTTGGCCGCCCGCTGGTATTTGGAATCAGTGATTAAAGGGTCTAACGCTCACTTTTCAGCCGCGACTTTTCCATACCGCAGATCCCCTTACGTCAATTGCGTATCCTATCTTTTCAATGGGATCTTCCTAACGCCGGTATTTAGAGTCGTTTCTGAAGTGAGCGTTAGAGCTCTAACGACAAAACTCCAGCCGCAGGAAAATAGCAGTAGTTAAGAGCTTTCTGGGCTAACGCCGGTTCATAAAGCTCTTAACTACTGTACCCTAAAGTACAGTAACACCCATAAACTACCTATGTACCCCTAAACCGAGCTCCCCCCACATCGCCGCCACTCGATTAAAATTTTTTAACCCCTAATCTGCCGACCGCCAACTACGTTATACTTATGTACCCCTAATCTGCTGCCCCTAACCCCGCCGACCCCTGTATTACATTTATTAACCCCTAACCTGCCCCCCACAACGTCGCCGCCAGCTACTTAAAATAATTAACCCCTAATCTTCCGACCGCAAAGCGCCACCACCTACGTTATCCCTATGTACCCCTAATCTGCTGCCCCTAACACCGCCGACCCCTATATTATATTTATTAACCCCTAATCTGCCCCCCTCAACGTCGCCGACACCTGCCTACACTTATTAACCCCTAATCTGCCGAGCGGACCTGAGCGCTACTATAATAAAGTTATTAGCCCCTAACCCGCCTCACTAACCCTATAATAAATAGTATTAACCCCTAATCTGCCCTCCCTAACATCGCCGACACCTAACTTCAATTATTAACCCCTAATCTGCCGACTGGAGCTCATCGCTACTATAATAAATGGATTAACCCCTAAAGCTAAGTCTAACCCTAACACTAACAACCCCCTAACTTAAATATAATTTACATCTAACGAAATTAATTAACTCTTATTAAATAAATTATTCCTATTTAAAGCTAAATACTTACCTGTAAAATAAATCCTAATATAGCTACAATATAAATTATAATTATATTATAGCTATTTTAGGATTAATATTTATTTTACAGGCAACTTTGTAATTATTTTAACCAGGTACAATATCTATTAAATAGTTAATAACTATTTAATAGTTACCTAGTTAAAATAATAACAAATTTACCTGTAAAATAAATCCTAACCTAAGATATAATTAAACCTAACACTACCCTATCAATAAATTAATTAAATAAACTACCTACAATTAACCTAACACTACACTATCAATAAATAAATTAAATACAATTGCTACAAATAACTACAATTACATAAACTAACTAAAGTACAAAAAATAAAAAAGAACTAAGTTACAAAAAATAAAAAAATATTTACAAACATAAGAAAATTATTACAACAATTTTAAACTAATTACACCTACTCTAAGCCCCCTAATAAAATAACAAAGCCCCCCAAAATAATAAATGCCCTACCCTATTCTAAATTAAAAAAGTTAAAAGCTCTTTTACCTTACCAGCCCTGAACAGGGCCCTTTGCGGGGCATGCCCCAAGAATTTCAGCTCTTTTGCCTGTAAAAAAAACACATACAATACCCCCCCCCCAACATTACAACCCACCACCCACATACCCCTAATCTAACCCAAACCCCCCTTAAATAAACCTAACACTAAGCCCCTGAAGATCTTCCTACCTTGTCTTCACCATCCAGGTATCACCTATCCGTCCTGGCTCCAACATCTTCATCCAACCCAAGCGGGGGTTGGCGATCCATCATCCGGTGGCTGAAGAGGTCCAGAAGAGGCTCCAAAGTCTTCCTCCTATCCGGCAAGAAGAGGACATCCGGACCGGCAAACATCTTCTCCAAGCGGCATCTTCGATCTTCTTGCATCCGGTGCGGAGCGGGTCCATCTTGAAGCAGGCGACGCAGATCCATCCTCTTCTTCCGTTGTCTCCCGACGAATGACGGTTCCTTTAAGGGACGTCATCCAAGATGGCGTCCCTTGAATTCCGATTGGCTGATAGGATTCTATCAGCCAATCGGAATTAAGGTAGGAATATTCTGATTGGCTGATGGAATCAGCCAATCAGAATCAAGTTCAATCCTATTGGCTGATCCAATCAGCCAGTCAGATTGAGGTCTCATTCTATTGGCTGATCGGAACAGCCAATAGAATGCGAGCTCAATCTGATTGGCTGATTGGATCAGCCAATCGGATTGAACTTGATTCAATCCGATTGGCTGATAGAATCCTATCAGCCAATCGGAATTCAAGGGACGCCATCTTGGATGACGTCCCTTAAAGGAACCGTCATTCGTCGGGAGACAACGGAAGAAGAGGATGGATCCGCGTCGCCTGCTTCAAGATGGACCCGCTCCGCACCGGATGCAAGAAGATCGAAGATGCCGCTTGGAGAAGATGTTTGCCGGTCCGGATGTCCTCTTCTTGCCGGATAGGAGGAAGACTTTGGAGCCTCTTCTGGACCTCTTCAGCCACCGGATGATGGATCGCCAACCCCCGCTTGGGTTGGATGAAGATGTTGGAGCCAGGACGGATCGGTGATACCTGGATGGTGAAGACAAGGTAGGAAGATCTTCAGGGGCTTAGTGTTAGGTTTATTTAAGGGGGGTTTGGGTTAGATTAGGGGTATGTGGGTGGTGGGTTGTAATGTTGGGGGGGGGGTATTGTATGTGTTTTTTTTACAGGCAAAAGAGCTGAAATTCTTGGGGCATGCCCCGCAAAGGGCCCTGTTCAGGGCTGGTAAGGTAAAAGAGCTTTTAACTTTTTTAATTTAGAATAGGGTAGGGAATTTTTTATTTTGGGGGTCTTTGTTATTTTATTAGGGGGCTTAGAGTAGGTGTAATTAGTTTAAAATTGTTGTAATAATTTTCTGATGTTTGTAAATATTTTTTTATTTTTTGTAACTTAGTTCTTTTTATTTTTTGTACTTTAGCTAGTTTATTTAATTGTATTTATTTGTAGGAATTGTGTTTAATTTATTTATTGATAGTGTAGTGTTAGGTTAATTGTAGGTAATTGTAGGTAGTTTATTTAATTAATTTATTGATAGGGTAGTGTTAGGTTTAATTATATCTTATGTTAGGATTTATTTTACAGGTAAATTTGTTATTATTTTAACTAGGTAACTATTAAATAGTTCTTAACTATTTAATAGCTATTGTACCTGGTTAAAATAATTACAAAGTTGCCTGTAAAATAAATATTAATCCTAAAATAGCTATAATATAATTATAATTTATATTGTAGCTATATTAGGATTTATTTTACAGGTAAGTATTTAGCTTTAAATAGGAATAAGTTATTTAATAAGAGTTAATTAATTTCGTTAGATGTAAATTATATTTAAGTTAGGGGGGTGTTAGTGTTAGGGTTAGACTTAGCTTTAGGGGTTAATCCATTTATTATAGTAGCGATGAGCTCCGGTCGTCAGATTAGGGGTTAATAATTGAAGGTAGGTGTCGGCGATGTTAGGGAGGGCAGATTAGGGGTTAATACTATTTATGATAGGGTTAGTGAGGCGGGTTAGGGGTTAATAACTTTATTATAGTAGCGGTTGCGGTCCGCTCGGCAGATTAGGGGTTAATAAGTGTAGGCAGGTGTCGGCGACGTTGTGGGGGGCAGATTAGGGGTTAATAAATATAATATAGGGGTCGGCGATGTTAGGGCAGCAGATTAGGGGTACATAGGGATAACGTAGGTTGCGGCGGTTTACGGAGCGGCAGATTAGGGGTTAATAATAATATGCAGGGGTCAGCGATAGCGGGGGCGGCAGATTAGGGGTTAATAAGTGTAAGGTTAGGGGTGTTTAGACTCGGGGTACATGTTAGAGTGTTAGGTGCAGACGTAGGAAGTGTTTCCCCATAGGAAACAATGGGGCTGCGTTAGGAGCTGAACGCTGCTTTTTTGCAGGTGTTAGGTTTTTTTTCAGCTCAAACAGCCCCATTGTTTCCTATGGGAGAATCGTGCACGAGCACGTTTTTGAGGCTGGCCGCGTCCGTAAGCAACTCTGGTATCGAGAGTTGCATTTGCGGTAAAAATGCTCTATGCTCCTTTTTTGGAGCCTAACGCAGCATTTGTTTGAACTCTCGATACCAGAGTTAAATTTATGGTGCGGCCAGAAAAAAGCCCGCGGAGCGTTAACAGCCCTTCTACCGCCAAACTCCAAATCTAGGCCTAAATAAATGCTAAATAAACTGATGCATTTAAAGCAATAATTTCCCTAAGAATAATATGCAGATGCATTTTAAAGGTTATATTAGTTGATTGAAAGAAATAAGTGTAAAGTTTTAGGCCCAGATTACAAGTGGTGAACTAATGCTTGCGCGGGACACGATTGCACCATCGCTGGACAGCGCTAAAATTAGCAAGCACATTAATATTACAAGTCAAACAGATTTACCAGAGAAGGTTTAGTACGGCACTCATTACTTTCAATTGATATCTCGACCAAACTAAATATTACAAGTTGAAAGTTATGGGTTGTGTGTATATATTTAACAATTACAAAGTATATAGAAGTTTACACATTAGATTGATATATAGATCGACAGATATTCATTTAGATAATAGGATATATATATATATATTACAAAAAATATATACAGCTAATTATATAGAAATATATATTTAAAAATAAAATAGGAATTTGAAGTATTGCTAACGCACCTTCAGCTTTAGCGCAGTTAGTCTAGCACAGTTTCGGGTTAGGGTGTGAGAGATAAATAGAAAAAGCTCTCTTTAGCACGCCCCATTGAAGTGTATTGGGAGACAGAATTACCACAGTTATGATAAAGCCATTGTGAGGAGGATCATTTTGATGTAATGCTGTGGGCAGGACCCTTCACTGGGCCAGCTCATAGTAACAGGGTGAAGGTTTGGACCGTCGGATACCTGGCTCACAGACACAAAAAGGTAGCGTGAGGCAGGGCAGGGCTGGCCCTCTATCATGCACAAATTATACTGGTGGCTGGGCAGGGTAACCAGTCCAAACCCACAACTGGGCAGATGCTCTGTATGCCCTATGGTCAGAACCAAATCTGTCACTGAGGTGGCAGAGGTGGCACACTTTGGAAATTTTGGAGAAATGATTACAATTTGTTCCATTTCCCATATATGAATGTATTGCAGAACACACATACCCTTGAATCTGTTTTTCTAGACTGGGAATAAAAATAAAGCTTATAAATTAAAAATAAGCAAAGAATTATCACAAATGAGTCAGGTAAGTTTGAGATTTCATGGTTCAAAGCTTTTTGAAAAGGGGGAAATATACAAATAGAAGAGTCTCTGAGAAAGCGCCATAATGGCGTGAAATGCATCAGTTGATGTAGGCTGTTTTCCTTTGTACCTACCCTCCTCTCACTATGGGCTCCATGTACTAAGCCGTCAATTCATCCGTCATTTTAGACGCGGCTAAACTCGCCGTTACTCGCCGCGGGCGAAATGGTGTCCGCTGTAGCTATGTACTAATAATCCCACAATAAATAGACACGTCTAGCCCGCCGCGAGCAGTGGCGGAATATTGATAAATTTGACGCCTCGCTCGCTGCGACTAAGCTGATGTACTTAACTTTCAGTTGAATTGTCTGGCCAATTGTTAACACGTGACATGTAAGGTGTCATGAACGTCATAGTAGTCGCGGGAATAGAATTTTGCTCCTATAAATGTACAACTTTTCAAAACAACTTTATTATTGTTCCAAAATTTTTGGAGAGTAATTACAGAGCGCTTGTTTTTGTGATCTTTATTTACAATTTCGATATGGCTTCATCTGGATCTGAAACCGCTTCAAAATCCAAGAATCCTCACTTTTCTCATCAGCAAAACGTCGTTTTGATTGACATGATTATTGACTCTTATGATTATTTGTTTGTATGTCGTGTCAAACGATCAAGCCAGAATCTTTGTATGATCTCTCGGTCAGAAAGGCCGTGCAAACCAACCCGTGGAAGGAATACACGGGGGACACGAACTCTCCTTCTTCTAACGATACGATTAGCTACATTTCCAGTATTCTGTCTTCTAGCCCGGATTTGCATCAAACGGAGAATAAACAAAAACAGAATTCTCTCCATAGCTGCTGAAATGAACAATGTAAGTACAATGCTGATATTACTGCCTTTTATATATGTATAGACTGGCGTCTAGTGGCTTTCCTATTGTTTTGTACCTTGCCCGCCACCTAAAAGGTGGCGAGGCAAAAATAACGAGGTGGGGCGGAGATTGACGCGAGCGGACAAATAGATTTTTTAGTACATTCGTTTTTGGCGAGTTGGTGGTCAAATGTGTCTAATTACAGTAAAAAATGGAGAGGTAGCGAGGTTTGGCGGATAAGTACGCTCGCAATTTTAAAGATGCAAGTTTTAACATAATTGACGGCTTTGTACATATCAGTTTGTGAGTTTTGACGCGAGATTTGTTGCGGGTAGCTCGCTGACTGCTTAGTACATGGAGCCCTAAGTCCTGTGAACTGGAATGTTGCCGTACTCACTTTCGTTTGTCACCCCTATCTGGATTACCTTCTCTATGTTACAAATAGAAGAGACTGAGGAATTTGGTTTAAAAATGGGGTTATACTCCAATAAAATGGACAGTCCTAAAGCATATATTGTTTTAAAGTCAAGGTGGCCTAGATTCACTAAGATAAGAGATGCAGGGGATATCAATTAAACAGAAATAAAAGTAGAAAAGAAAATGATCTAATGTGTGTAACTTTATAACTGCACTGTTGCTTGAATGCAACCATGTTTAACCCATGCAAAGCAGCTAAAAACACAGTTAACCCCAGCTCCAGAATAGCAATGCACTACTGGGAGCTAGCTGAACATACCTGGTGAGCCAATCACAAGAGGCATATGAGTGTAGCCACTATCGCCAACTAACTCCAAGTCTTGCTTCACTGCTCCTGAGCGTAACTAGGTATTCTTTTCAACAAATGATAGCAAGAAAGCAGCATAAATTTGATCATAGATGTAAATTAAAAATCTCTAAAAAATCATATGCTCTATGAGAATCATGAAAGATTAATTTTGACTGTCATATCTCCTTAAACTCCCTTGTAAATTATCTCACCTCTTTCAAACCACTAGTCTGATAGATTATTTACTATTTTGAATTTAAAGGGATATGATGCACAACATTCTTCTTTCATAATTCATGCCATATTAAAACAACTTTCTAATTTACTTTTATTACAATTTTGTCTTTGTTCTTTTCGGTATCTTTGGTTGAAAAGCAGGGATGTAACCTCAGGAGCCTGCCCATTGTTTGAGCACTATATGGCAGCAGCTTTGCAAGAATGTTATCCATTTGCAAAAGAACTATCTCCTGCCAAGTAGTGCTCCAGACACCTATCTAGGTATCTCTTCAACAAAGAATATCATGGGAACAAAGCACATTTGAAGTAAATTGGAAACTTTTTTAAAATTATATGCTGAATCACAAAATACGTTTTTTAGGGTTTGATATCCCTTTAAGATGGCAGCTCATAGCTGTTGTTTGAAGCATACACAAAGTAAACCTTGCTTTTATAATGCATTTTATTGTTGTTGTTATTAATCATGTATAAAGTGCCACAAGTCAGGTAGTAAATACTTCCATTACACATCATATTACAGAGTGAGGAGATAGGAGTCTTGCTTAAAAGTAATAAATCTTATAGTTTTCGGTATAATAAAGAAAAGAGGAGAAGATGGGCTGTAGAAGGAAATACTGATAGATTAGTCTGGAAGAAGTATAAATAATATCCACATGGATCAGTGTCCTGTTGCCTTGGATAAGTGTCTAGTGTTGCCACTTGGTTTAGTGAATTCAGCAATATCAGACTGACCTGTGCCTTTCTAGATGACAATACAGCTGGTGAGAAAATAAGAAACAGGCATACGTGAGTATGCTCTGGTCACCAGCCATATCCTCATCTTGAGCAGAATGGGAAGTGTTTCAGCAGTGTGGCTTTGACTGTTTGTTTAACCCTTCTAAAAAAGGTAAACAGTAAAAGAAGAGAATTTGGTTAAAATAAAAAATGCTCTAACAAAATAGATCTTTTTTTTTAACATTACAATGTCCCTTTAAGCGCCTCAAAACTTTTTACTGAGGTTTTAGCTTTGTGACCACATTTCTAGAGCTACAAGACAGTTTTTATATCTCCATCTGTCAAACTGACTGACATGTCCCAGCATTAGACCCCCCCAACCATTAGACAGCTGCTTTGCTATTAGACAGGCATTTAAAAAGTATCCAGTGAGCACAAAATCCCCATATTCATAACATTCTAGCTATAAAAAAAACTGCAAATGCACTTAAACAATTATAGATTAAATGCGAGCGGATTTCCAAATAGCAGCTGAAATGAACTGTTTTGCCAGATTTATAAAAAGTAATGGGGCATAAGATAACATACACTGCATACCTTCCCAGCAATTAAGTAGTTACTTCAACAAGCAGAACAAGGGGTTGTACAGCTGTCAGCAACACTTTTTTTTCTCTCCAAATATTTTGAACAGTAGATACCTACAAATCATTCTAGAATACCAGCAATACTAATTATTTTATGCTGGCTGGTGAAGACAGAAAGATCATTCAAATCAGTCAGGCAAAGGAAATATCAAGAAGATGCCTATAGAATCTTATCATCACATAGACAACTCCTGTAATACAATCCTTGTGTACTATCATTCTATGCCAATCTTATCAGTGTTCACATGAGAAATCTCTCCATTCCTAGTCATTCTTGAGTAAGTTTACCAAAAATAGAATATGTCCACATGTGTACGATAGGTTTTTGATGTGTCAGCCAAGAACAGTGAAAGGCAACCAAGGTCAGACAAAATGCTGCATAAGCAGCCCCTGAGTCCTCATAAGGACAAACAGTTATGGGTATCTGCAGAATTTTTTCTGGGGGAGCACTTTTGCTAGAGCACTAATTTCACTAGAAGTAAACTTTTTGCGCACGTTGGGTTGCACTGGTATTACGAGTTGAAAGTAAAACGTTATCGTGCTTGCGCTAACCCGACGTGCACAAAAAGCCAAACTTAGTATATTGCGCACGTCATAACTTATTCCCCCATAGAAGTCAAAGGACAAAAAAGCAAACCCGATTGCATATTCTCATGTGCACAAAACCAACATGAAAATATGAATATTTCACATTCCAATGTTCTTCACATAGCAGAATATGTTCTATTTATTCATAAATACATATTTCTACATATATCTGATGTTGGTACAATATATATCTATATATGTACATGATTATATATTGTTATAGATGTATACAGATACTTAGAACATGCAAATGGCTCCAATGCACATATATATATGTCTATATATGTATACATATGTATTTATGTGTTTATATGTGTATTTATGTCTGTAAATACAAATACACACATAAAAACATATGTACAGATAATCATATTTATATATACATACTTATACATCTTTAGACATGTATACGTAGGTATCTCAATGTTAAAGCCCTTTGTCTGCCTTTTTTTATAACACCCGAGACCTCATATCTTTGAGCCCATATAACTATTGTGTGCAATATTTTTTTGAATATTTTTTTATTAGACAGTGTTATTATGAGTGTAATTTGTAATGTATTTTTGATGTGTGTAGTTAACCACAGCTCTGAGGACGTGCTAACCCGACAAGCTTTAACTTGAATTGCACTCAAGCGATCGCGTTTACTTTCAACTTGTTATACCAGCGCAATTTAATCTGTGCGCAAACGATCGTGAAAACCTGATATCACTTGTGCAGAAATGTTTACGCTCCACTCGTAATCTGGCCCATAAAGAATAAAGCCTCACAGTTGCCCGGACTTCAAGCTTTATACCTTATTCCTTTATACTAAGAGCTTAGTGATAGCTCTGAAGAGTGCGAGTATCCACTGTGTATTGGATTTACCACCTTTCTTTAACAGACTTCACTATAGTGCCTTTTCTTTTTAGAGGTTCATTATTGAACTTATATAGAATTCTCAAAGTCGATAATTTCTTCATTAACATTATGACAAATTTGGACTATATCCTTATTGGTTTATAGCAAAAGGAAGAATTTTGCAGACAACGGTCAATATAGATAAAACTTCATCTTTATTGTAGAAAACATTAAAACACTCCAGGGGTCATCACAAGTACACAACACGAGTGTCCGCTAACATGTTTCGGCCCTCAGGCCGTAATCATAGCTAAAGGACTGTGCACCTGAGTTTCTTAAAAAGCAACAGGAACTCTTTGATTGGTTTAAAATTGAAGGCGTGTTGTGTAAAGGTTAACCCTTTGGGAACCAACTTTAATTTACATACATATATGAATGTGTATATTGCCCTTCTAAGAATTAAATCTAATCAATACTAGGTAACCGACGTTATTGCATAAATTGCTATACTACTTGCTAATATACAATGTAGAGATTTAAGATGAACTTAGTAAATAAAACATTAGATATTACAATAATAATGCTAATATTAACCCTTTAAGTTCATAGTAGAATAAATAATTCTATAGTTCCTATACAATATTTATAGTTCCTATACGATGAACTTAGTAAATAAAACATTAGATATTACAATAATAATGCTAATATTAACCCTTTAAGTTCATAGTAGAATAAATAATTCTATAGTTCCTATACGATATTTATCGACAGGTTAATCTCACTAGTATACACTTTTAAAAAAATTCAAGAAGTATGTTACTTAGTCGTCTATTGGTATAACCTAAAGAATTGAGAATGATAATAATAATAATAATCTAAACTATGCTCAACTAGATTATTATCCTAGACTGTACTTAACTAAAGTGACTAAGAAATGTGAACAAATATTTATATAAAACATTCCATATAAAATCCGAAAAATTAATTAAGTGTGTAAATATATCAGACAAAGAGGATAGAGATCAGAAAGCTGTTAGTATTAGATTTATTATAGGTAGACCTTTTATGGTGAACCTAATGTGGTGTAATACAGGGAACCAGGGGCTCTTAAAGATGTTTAAAGCTGCTATAATATGAACTGAAACATGGGCATTTACACATTATTAGGAGAGCATAGACAGGCCACTGCAGAAGAGGGAAGGGATATTACTCCCAAAAATTGATCAAATCATATTCCGAATTTAGACCCTTCGGTACACGCGTTTGTAATTTAAAAATCCAGAACATTTCCCTCTTCTGCAGTAGTCTGTCTCTATTACCCCCTCTAGGCGGACAAAACACTCTCTCAATGGCCTGCCACCTAAGTGTTTCCACACTTTTTTGGTGGTATTTCGCAAAGTGCTGCACCAGAGGGGTAGACGCAACACCTGCCTGGATTGTGGACAAGTGATTTCGGATACGTACTTTTACCTCGGTGGTCGTGAGCCCAACGTATTGTAGGTGGCAACTAGTGCAACTCAGGGCATAAACTACATACGTGGAGGTACATTTGAGGCAAGACTGTATGGAATAAACCTCTCCAGTGACTTCAGATCTGACACTATCAGACTGTATTACATGTTCACACACCCTACATTTATTTAGGCACTTGAAGGTGCCTTTATGGGTCAGCCAGGAACTTTGTCCCCTGTCAGTTTTAGGGAGAACAGAGGGAGACAGTAAGTTACCAAGTGTAGTCGTTTTTCTATAGGAACAGCGCAGACCTTGAGCAATACAATGCTCCAGTTTGTCATCAGCCGCCAAAAATGAAAAATGTTTTTTAATAATTTTACATATATCGGCATATTCCTGACTGTATTCAGTGACAAAGGTCACTCCCTTATGTTCAGCTTTAGACTTAATACCATCCCTGTTTAGAACCGCAGACCTTTCTAGAGGATCAACTTGGCTTCTAGCCTTTCTAATTACATTTGTGTTATATCCTCTGTTCTTCAACCTTTTGGTTAAATCGTCACACTGTTCGGCACATTTTTCTGGCAATGAACAGTTGCGTTTAACCCGGATGAACTGGCCTTTAGCCACAGCAAAAGGTACATGTCTAGGGTGGCAGCTACTTGCGTGCAAGAGGGTGTTACCCGTTATGGGCTTCCTATATATTTCTGTCTCAACCTTTCCATCCGTTGTACCTGTAATAGTGATGTCCAAATAATTTATCACATTATCCTGTAGATCACAGGTGAACCTAATTCCAATATTATTGGAATTCAAGTATGTGACAAAGGACATGAACTGTGACTCACTTCCACTCCACACGAGGAGTAGGTCATCTATATAGCGGCCGTAAAAATAAATATATTCTCTGAAGGGGTTTCCATCCCCATAGACGTGGGACAGCTCCCACCAACCCATGAACAGGTTGGCGTAAGAAGGGGCAAACTTCGCCCCCATCGCTGTCCCACGTCTCTGGAGAAAGAAACCACCCTCAAAAGAGAAATAATTATGAGTTAGCAAGAACTTAAGAACTCTAAGAATAAATTTTCTGAATTCAAAAGAAAAATCTGAAAAAAACTCCAAAAAGTAATTGACCGCTATTAGACCCTCCTCGTGTGGAATGGAGGAATATAGTGCCACTACATCAATAGTGGCCCACCTAAAGCTGGATTGCCAGTCCAGTTGTTCCACTATACATATAATGTCTTTGGTGTCTCGGATATAGCTATGCAGCCTTTGCACTAAAGGCTGCAACAAACTGTCTACCCACTGTGAGACGTGTTCCATTAGTGACCCTATACCACTAACAATAGGGCGCCCCCGAACATCCTTAAGGGATTTGTGGACCTTGGGCAAGTGGTGGAAAATGGGCACTACCGGGTGATCAACCACCAAATACTCAAACGTTTTACGATCATAGTGCCCACTTTCCAACCCATCATCCAAAATGTCCAAAAGTTCCCTTTTAAATCCAATTGTAGGGTCCCTAGGAAGAGGAATATAGTCTTCAGTATTGTTCAACTGGCGTAAGGCTTCATTGACATAATCCACCCTGTCCAGCACAACGACAGAGCCCCCCTTATCTGCTGAGCGTATGACTATGTCATGATTGTCTTGCAGCTCTTTAAGGGCGGCCCTCTCGCGACTGGACAGATTGGGTGTTTGGTACTTAGTACTATTCTTGAGTCTAACTAGATCACGCTCCACACGTTTGAAAAAGGTTTCCAGGGTATTACCCCTTGACTGGATAGGGTAAAACAAGGATTTATTCTGGAAGCTACCAGATGCATTTACACTCTCTTTATTAGTGTCAGTCAGAGCCTCCCTAGACAAATTTTCCATATTGATTACATCACAAGTCTCATTAAATGTCAATTTACTAAGATACTGATACTGATACACAGTTCATGTCCTTTGTCACATACTTGAATTCCAATAATATTGGAATTAGGTTCACCTGTGATCTACAGGATAATGTGATAAATTATTTGGACATCACTATTACAGGTACAACGGATGGAAAGGTTGAGACAGAAATATATAGGAAGCCCATAACGGGTAACACCCTCTTGCACGCAAGTAGCTGCCACCCTAGACATGTACCTTTTGCTGTGGCTAAAGGCCAGTTCATCCGGGTTAAACGCAACTGTTCATTGCCAGAAAAATGTGCCGAACAGTGTGACGATTTAACCAAAAGGTTGAAGAACAGAGGATATAACACAAATGTAATTAGAAAGGCTAGAAGCCAAGTTGATCCTCTAGAAAGGTCTGCGGTTCTAAACAGGGATGGTATTAAGTCTAAAGCTGAACATAAGGGAGTGACCTTTGTCACTGAATACAGTCAGGAATATGCCGATATATGTAAAATTATTAAAAAACATTTTTCATTTTTGGCGGCTGATGACAAACTGGAGCATTGTATTGCTCAAGGTCTGCGCTGTTCCTATAGAAAAACGACTACACTTGGTAACTTACTGTCTCCCTCTGTTCTCCCTAAAACTGACAGGGGACAAAGTTCCTGGCTGACCCATAAAGGCACCTTCAAGTGCCTAAATAAATGTAGGGTGTGTGAACATGTAATACAGTCTGATAGTGTCAGATCTGAAGTCACTGGAGAGGTTTATTCCATACAGTCTTGCCTCAAATGTACCTCCACGTATGTAGTTTATGCCCTGAGTTGCACTAGTTGCCACCTACAATACGTTGGGCTCACGACCACCGAGGTAAAAGTACGTATCCGAAATCACTTGTCCACAATCCAGGCAGGTGTTGCGTCTACCCCTCTGGTGCAGCACTTTGCGAAATACCACCAAAAAAGTGTGGAAACACTTAGGTGGCAGGCCATTGAGAGAGTGTTTTGTCCGCCTAGAGGGGGTAATAGAGACAGACTACTGCAGAAGAGGGAAATGTTCTGGATTTTTAAATTACAAACGCGTGTACCGAAGGGTCTAAATTCGGAATATGATTTGATCAATTTTTGGGAGTAATATCCCTTCCCTCTTCTGCAGTGGCCTGTCTATGCTCTCCTAATAATGTGTAAATGCCCATGTTTCAGTTCATATTATAGCAGCTTTAAACATCTTTAAGAGCCCCTGGTTCCCTGTATTACACCACATTAGGTTCACCATAAAAGGTCTACCTATAATAAATCTAATACTAACAGCTTTCTGATCTCTATCCTCTTTGTCTGATATATTTACACACTTAATTAATTTTTCGGATTTTATATGGAATGTTTTATATAAATATTTGTTCACATTTCTTAGTCACTTTAGTTAAGTACAGTCTAGGATAATAATCTAGTTGAGCATAGTTTAGATTATTATTATTATTATCATTCTCAATTCTTTAGGTTATACCAATAGACGACTAAGTAACATACTTCTTGAATTTTTTTAAAAGTGTATACTAGTGAGATTAACCTGTCGATAAATATCGTATAGGAACTATAGAATTATTTATTCTACTATGAACTTAAAGGGTTAATATTAGCATTATTATTGTAATATCTAATGTTTTATTTACTAAGTTCATCGTATAGGAACTATAAATATTGTATAGGAACTATAGAATTATTTATTCTACTATGAACTTAAAGGGTTAATATTAGCATTATTATTGTAATATCTAATGTTTTATTTACTAAGTTCATCTTAAATCTCTACATTGTATATTAGCAAGTAGTATAGCAATTTATGCAATAACGTCGGTTACCTAGTATTGATTAGATTTAATTCTTAGAAGGGCAATATACACATTCATATATGTATGTAAATTAAAGTTGGTTCCCAAAGGGTTAACCTTTACACAACACGCCTTCAATTTTAAACCAATCAAAGAGTTCCTGTTGCTTTTTAAGAAACTCAGGTGCACAGTCCTTTAGCTATGATTACGGCCTGAGGGCCGAAACATGTTAGCGGACACTCGTGTTGTGTACTTGTGATGACCCCTGGAGTGTTTTAATGTTTTCTACAATAAAGATGAAGTTTTATCTATATTGACCGTTGTCTGCAAAATTCTTCCTTTTGCTGAGCACTTTACTGGGCTGCAGTAACGGTCTAAGGACTCTAAGCTCCAAAGTTCACGGAGGTCTTTTTTCAAGTAATACAGATCTCTTCTCCAATTGGTTTACGGAAACCACATGATGTCAGAGGATCGGAACACACCCCCTCCCGCATAGTGGGACGCTCTGCCGAAGACGCCACAGCTGTTTGGATAAAGTCAGCTCTAGAGTTTTGATGCCTAAGGGACGTTGAATATACACACCAGACAAGAGGTCAATCGGTGCACCCGTGGGGTGGTGAGTTGAGGCGGTAGTGCCTCCTGGGAACACGGTTTCCCCCTGATTGTTTACCTTATATCTGTGTGTAGTTTAAATATACATAAACCTGCTATGCTCTAGAGCTGTGAAACACTGCATTACTGGGCTGTTACCTGTTGTCTTCTATTAAATGCACAGGGCGTGTGTAGGGGGAACCTCTATTGGATCAGTACTTTTGTTACATATTGGTTAATGAATACTGTACCCTCCGGATCAGAACTTTGTTTCAATATTTAAAGGCTTAAACAATTTACTTTGAAACATTTTGGATGTTGCAGTTATTTCTACTTTACTGTTTCTTATTGGTTTATATATACACATTTTTATTGTATCACTTTTATGTTTGTGGATTGTATTACTTTGTGTCACCTTACTGATTTACTGTAAAAGTATTTTAAAGTGTATGAGAGAGTATGGGTTAATGGGTGAATGTATAGGAAGAGGTGTTTTGAGAAGTAGAATAAACAATATGTATTTATAAACAATCACCTAGATTACGCGTTTTGTGCTGCGGTTCGTAACGCTGAAAATATGGCATTTTCAGCGTTAAAACAGCACTGCAGCCATTACAAGTCTTGTCGGTATAGCTGTACCGCAAGCCTTTTAGCCTGTAACCCGTCAGGCCCGCACACATAAAAAGGACATTTTTTCATGGGATTCCCATAGCGCCGGTATTACGAGTTTTGTGGTAAGTCTAAAAAGTGAGGGTTACACCCTATAAATGACAAGATCCGTAACGCAATCTAAAGTCAGCAGTTATGAGTTTTACGCTACAAAGCTGCAGCATAAAACTCATAACTAAAATGTTAAAAAGTACACTAACACCCATAAGCTACCTATTAACCCCTAAACCGAGGTCCTCCCGCATCGCAAACACTATAATAAACTCATTAACCCCTAATCTGCTGCTCCCGACATTGCCGCCACTAATTAAATGTATTAACCCCTATTCCGCCACTCCCCGACATCGTCGCCACTATAATAAACCTACTAACCCCTAAACCGCAGCCCTCCCGTATCGCAAGCACTATTTAAATATTATTAACCCCTAATCAGCCGTCTGCCCACACCGCCGCTATAATAAACCTATTAACCCCTAAACCGCAAGCCCCCAACGAAATAAACTAAAATAAACTATTAACCCCTAAACCGAAAGCCCCCACAACGAAATAAAGTAAAATAAACTATTAACCCCTAAACCGAAAGCCCCAACGGAATATACTAAAATAAACTATTAACCCCTAAACTTAACGACCCCCTAACTTTATTTTAAAATTAGAATTTCCCTATCTAGAATTAAATCTTACCTGTCAAATTAAAAAAAATAATTTTAATTTTAAACTAACAATTAAACTATTATAATTATTAAACTAAAATTAAACTAACTACCAATTAAATAAAACTAAACAACACATTAAAAAATCCTAACACTACTCTAAAAATTACAAAAAGTATCAAATTACAAAAAATAACAAATTATCAAAAATAAAAAAGAATTACACCTAATCTAATAGCCCTATCAAAATAAAAAGCCCCCCAAAATAAAAAAAACCTAGCCTACAATAAACTACCAATGGCCCTTAAAAGATATACATTACACAATATAAAAAACAAAATCATCCAAAATAAAAAAGAATTACACCTAATCTAATAGCCCTATCAAAATAAAAAGCCCCCCAAAATAAAAAAAAAAACTAGCCTACAATAAACTACCAACGGCCCTTAAAAGATATACATTACAAAATATAAAAAATAAAATCATCCAAAATAAAAAAGAATTACACCTAATCTAACAGCCCTATCCAAACAAGAAACCCCACCCAAAATAAAAACCCTAGCCAACAATAAACTACCAATGGCCCTTAAAAGGGCCTTTTGTGTGGCATTGCCCTAAATATATCAGCTCTTTAACCTGTAAAAAAATACAAACACCCCCCAACAGTAAAACCCACCACCCAACCAACCCCCGAAATAAAAAAAACGATCTAAAATAAATTAAGCTAACCACTGCCCTCAAAAGGGCATTTAGCTCTTTTACACTGCCCAAAACCTAATCTAAAAATAAAAAAACACCCAAAAAACCCTTAACACTAACCGACGATCCACTTACAGTTGTTGAAGTCCCATTTGAAGGATCCATCCAGCCGGCGAAGTCATCATCCATGCGGCAAGAAGTCTTCATCCAGGCATCCTCTTCTATCTTCATCCAGCCGGCGCGGAGCGGGTCCATACTGAAGACATCCGGCACGGAGCATCCTCTTCATACGGTCACCGCCGTATACTGATTCTTCAATGCAAGTGACGAAATCCAAGATGGCGTCCCTTGCATTCCTATTGGCTGAAAAATTTCAATCAGCCAATAGGAATTAGAGCTGCTAAAATCCTTTTGGCTGTTCCAATCAGCCAATAGAATTGAGCTCTCATTCTATTGGCTGATTGGAACATCCAATAGAATGAGAGTTTAGCAGCTCTAATTCTTATTGGCTGATTGAAATCTTTCAGCCAATAGGAATGCAAGGAATGCCATCTTGGATTGTGTCACTTGCATTGAAGAATAAGTAAACAGCAGCAACCGTATGAAGAGGATGCTCCATGCTGGATGTCTTCAGGATGGACCCGCTCCGTGCCGGCTGGATGAAGATCGAAGAGGCCGCCTGGATGAAGACTTCTTGCCGCATGGATGAGGATTTCACCGGCTGGATGAAGATAGAAGAGGCCGTCTGGATGAAGACTTCTTGCCGCATGGATGAGGACTTTTTATTTTGGGTGGGGTTTCTTGTTTGGATAGGGCTGTTAGATTAGGTGTAATTCTTTTTTATTTTGGATGATTTCGTTTTTTATATTGTGTAATGTATATTTTTAGGGGAGTGTTTTATTTTTTGTAGCAAAAGAGCTGTTTAACTTAGGGCAATGCCCTACAAAAGGCCCTTTTAAGGGCCCCCAAAAGGCCCTTTTAAGGGCCTTTGGTAGTTTGGGGCGTGGGGGTTTGTACAGTGTTAGGGGTGTTTGTATTTTTTTGGAGCAAAAGAGCTGTTTATCTCAGTGCAATGCCCTACAAAAGGCCCTTTTAAGAGCCCTTGGTAGTTTATTCTATATTAGTCTTTTTTTATTTTGGGGTGTTTTTTTTTTTAAGGGTATTAGAATAGGAATAATCTTTATTTTTTTGGATAAATTAGTTTTTTGGGGTTTTTTTGTAATGGTATTTTTTTTTCTTGTAATGGTAGTTTTTTTTGTAATGGTAGGTTTTAGTGGAAGGCAGGTTAGGTTTTATTTCACAGGTAAGTTTGTATTTATTTTAGCTACGTAGTTAGTAAATAGTTAATAACTATTTACTAACTAGTCTACCTAGTTAAAATAAATTCAAACTTACCTGTGAAATAAAAATAAAACCTACGCTAGCTACAATATAACTATTAGTTATATTGTAGCTACCTTAGGTTTTATTTCACAGGTAAGTATTTAGTTTTAACTAGGTATTATTTAGCTAATAATTGTAAATTTAATTTAGATCTATTTTAATTATTTTAAAGTTAGGAGGTGTTAGGGTTACGGGTTAATAGTTTAATTTAGGTCGTTGCGATGTGGGGGGCTGGTGGTTTAGGGGTTAATAGGTTTATTTAGTGGTAGTGATGTGGGAGGCCAGAGATTTAGGGGTTAATAGCTTTATTTAGGTGGCGGCGATATCGGGAGCAGCGGAATAAGGGGTTAATAATTTTGATATAGTTGCGGCGATGTTGGGGTGCGGCTGAATAGGGGTTAATAACTTTAGCATAGTGGTGGCGATATCGGAAGCGGCAGATTAGGGGTTAATAATTTTATTTAGGTGACAGCGATATCAGGAATGGCAGATTAGGGGTTAATAACTGTAGGCAGGCATCTGCAATGTTGGGGGCAGCAGATTAGGGGTGTTTAGACTTGGGGTTTATGTTAGGGTGTTAGGTTTAAACTGTAGTTTCTTTTTCCCCATAGACATCAATGGGGCTGCGTTACGGAGCTTTTGTTTCCACGATCGCAGGTGTTATACTTTTTTTGCCGGCTCTCCCCATTGATGTCTAGGGGGAAAGCGCGCACGAGCATGTCAAAACACCGCTGCTTTTGTGTGCGGTATGGAGCTCAACGCAGTCATATCGCCCGCACAAGCCAGGTTCTTTTAAACTTGTAATGGCAGTGCTATTGGGAATTAAATAACGCAACTTTTGTGGCGTTCTTTACTTTCCCTATAGCGCTCAAAACTCGTAATCTAGGTGAATATGTGGTATAAAAAAATGTTTCCTTTTTTTCTGAGAAGATACTATTGCACTCTGTATTTAATCATCCATAAAGAAAAAGCACTATTTAATATACAACCATATATTTATTTTTCTTGACATTTACCTCAGAACCCTAAACCATACAACATGCTACAGAGTGATTATTTGATCAGAGGAGTGGCATATTTATATCTCTCCCTAATTGACCATTGCACAGGAGATAAAATAAACTTACTGTAGGGGCTTTTAAAGGGTATGTTCCTTGACTGTTCTGAGATAGAATACAGAGGTCTCAAGCATTACAGGTCTTACGGGATTGTTACAACTTGGGGGCTTGGTCAATCTGTCCTTTCCCTATTCATTTACATGTTTCACATACAGAAGCTGGGGACACGCTAACTCTATGCAGAAATGACCAAACACCACTCTGAACCACCCAGCCATGCTAACAGGCTGTTTTAGCTCTATGCTGAGCCTCCCAACCCTGTGCCAATGTCTTCCCCATAGGCAACCAAAAATGCCTCAAACTATGCACTCTGGGCAGCCTAAATATATACCCTACTATCCCCCCAGCCTCATCATAAACATACTTTCAACTATCCCCTCTGAGCAGCCCAAACACAAACCCAACTCAACCCCTGGGCAACCCAAACATGCTCCTAACTCTCCCCCCCCCCCCCCCGGGCACCCCAAACACAAACAAACTAACCCCCAGGAAACCTAAATATACTCCCAACTTGCTCCTCTGGGCAGCACAAACATATCCCCGACTCTGCCCCCTGGGCAGTCCAAACATGCTCTCATCTCTTCCCATATGGGCAGCCTAATTATGCACCCACTCACCCCCTTAGGCAGCCCAAACATGATCCAAACTGTCCACCTTGGGCAGCCCAAACATGCTCCCAACTCTCCCTCTTGGTCACCCCAAATATTACCCCAACTATCTCCTCTGAGCAGTCCAAACATGTCCCCAACTTTGACCGCTGGTCAGTCCAAACATGCTCTTGTCTCTTCCCATATGAGCAGCCTAACCATGCTTCCATTCGCCCCTTTGTGCAGCACAAATATGCTCTATATATCTGTGAAGCCCAAACATCTCTAGCTCTCCCCTCTGAGCAGAGCAAGAAATGCCGACCTTCTACCTTTCCAGTCTAACCACACAACAACTCTGACTTCACCAGGCTACTCTGACTTCACATCCATTCTCCAAGTCTCAGATTAAAATGTTTAAATGTTGTACAGTGTGTTTTAAATAAAACCTTTGTTATGTATGCAGATCTTGCAGCACAGTGCTTAATTGAGGATTTATACAGTGCATATAATATGGACTTTAATGGACCCTTAAAGTGACACTCACGTCAAAATTAAACTTTCATGATTCGGATAGAGCATGCTATTTTAAACAACTTTCCAATTTGCTTCCATTAACAAAATGTGCACAGTATTTTTATATTTACACTTTTTGAGTCGCCAGAATGGAGCTTGATGCCCCTGTTTCAGCGCAAACCTAACGTCTGAAGAAGCAGACTAAATCCTGCTCTGAGGCGGCGGACATCAATCTGCTCGATCCTATACGATTGGGATGACTGACACCCCCTGCTAGCGGCCGATTGGCCACAAATCTGCAGGGGGCGGCATTGCACAAGCAGTTCACCAGCCAATAAGTGCAATTTGTTGATTATGCACTTAAAGAAGTAAAAGGTGTATTTACTTGAATGTAGCCATGTATTTTCAAACAGATTAAAGTAATGGATTATTATGAGCTATAAAAAATTAAGGGCCAGATTACAAGTGGAGCGCGTAATATCACTTTTATGAAAGTGATATTTGCGCTCCCCTGTGTAATACCAGTGCACGCTAATGTGTGCTGGTATTACAAGTTCACAGCAATGTGCACGCAACATCACGCTCACATTGCTGGGAAGCATTGCGCTTACGAGAGCGGGCTTCCATAGGTTTCCATAGGATCCAATGGAAGAGACGGCATCAGAACTTCATCACAGTGAAGGGGGTAGGTAGCGCAGCGATGGCAGCAATTTTAAATATAAGCATATACATATATATTTACTGGGAACACACAGTTCCCATAGACAGCAATGTAAGGGAACTTTTCAATGCCATTTTTTTTTAACACCCCCTGCTCATCAACTTTAGCCCCACAATACTGCCTGGTGCAGTAATTTTATTAAAAAAATAAAGATGCTGCTATCTTTATTTTTTAATAAAATATGATAGACTGTATTTGGGCACGTTTATAAAATTAACCAGAGGTCTGATCTCTGATTAATTATATAAGTGCTAATTGCTACCGCGAGCTCGGGTTAACAATAACCAGCCACTTGTAAGGGCACACAATAATTTAGCGCTCCAATTGTAATCTAGCCCTCAATGTTGCTAATGAACTGATATAAAACTTAAACAGGTAGATTACGAGTTTTTGTCGGTAAGACTTGCGTTGCTAACAAGCCTTTTTTTTTTTTTACACTCCCTTAAGACAACGCTGGTATTACAGGTTTTTTTAAACCCGGCGTTAGCCGCAAAAAAGGTGAGCGTAGAGCAAAATTTAGCTCCACATCTCACCTCAATACCAGCGTTGCTTACGGTAGCGGTAAGCTGGCTGAACGTGCTCGTGCACGATTTCCCCATAGGAAACAATGGGGCTGAGCCGGCTGAAAAAAAACCTAACACCTTCAAAAAAGCAGCGTTCAGCTCCTAACGCAGCCCCATTGATTCCTATGGGGAAAGGAATTTTATGTCTACACCTAACACCCTAACATGAACCCCAAGTCTAAACACCCCTAATCTGCCGCCCCCGACATCGTCGCCACCTGCATTATATTATTAACCCCTAATCTGCCGCTCCGGACACCACCGCCGCCACCTACATTATACTTATGAACCCCTAATCTGCCGCCCCCAACATCGCCGACACCTACATTAGATTTATTAACCCCTAATCTGCCCCCCAACATTGCCGCAACTATATTAAATGTATTAACCCCTAATCTGCCGCCGCCAACGTTGCCGCCACTATAATAAAGTTATTAACCCCTAAACCTAACCATAACACCCCCTAATTTAAATATAATTTAAAAAAAAAATACTACAATAAAATAAATTATTCCTATTTAAAACTAAATACTTACCTATAAAATAAACCATAAGATAGCTACAATATAGCTAATAGTTACATTGTAGCTATTTTATTATTTATTTTACAGACAAGTTTGTATTTATTTTAACTAGGTAAAATAGTTATTAAATAGTTATTAACTATTTAATAACTACCTAGCTAAAATAAAAACAAATTTACCTGTAAAATAAAACCTAACCTAAGTTACAATTACACCTAACACTACACTATAATTAAATTAATTACCTAAACTACCTACAATTAAATTAAATAAACTAAAGTACGAAAAACAACAAATACTAAATTACAGAAAATAAAAAAATAATTACAATTTTTTAAAACTAATTACACCTACTCTAATCCCCCTAATAAAATATAAAAAAAGCCCCCCAAAATAATAAAAATCCCTACCCTACACTAAATTACAAATAGCCCTTAAAAGGGCCTTTTGCGGGGCATTGCCCCAAAGTAATCAGCTTTTTTACCTGTAAAAAAAAATACAATACCCCCCAACATTAAAACCCACCACCCACATACCCAACCCTACTCTAAAACCCACCCAATACCCCCTTAATAAAACCTAACACTACCCCCTTGAAGATCACCCTACTACCTTGAGCCGTCTTCACCCAGCCGGGCACCAGTGGACCTCCAGACCGGCAGAAGTCTTCATCCGATCCAGGCAGAAGAGGACCTCCAGACCGGCAGAAGTCTTCCTCCAGGCGGCATCTTTTATCTTCATCCATCCGGAGTGGAGCGGGTCCATCTTCAATCCAGCCGATGCGGAGCATCCTCTTCAAACGAAGTCCAAGCGAAGAATGAAGGTTCCTTTAAATGACGTCATCCAAGTTGGTGTCCCTTGAATTCTGATTGGCTGATAGAATCCTATCAGCCAATCGGAATTAAGGTAGGAAAAATCCTATTGGCTGATGCAATCAGCCAATAGGATTGAGGTTGCATTCTATTGGCTGATTGGAACAGCCAATAGAATGCAAGCTCAATCCTATTGGCTGATTGGATCAGCCAATAGGATTGAACTTCAATCCTATTGGCTGATTGCATCAGCTAATAGCATTTTTCCTACCTTAATTCCGATTGACTGATATAATCCTATCAGCCAATCGGAATTCAAGGGACGCCATCTTGGATGAGGTCATTTAAAGGAACCTTCATTCTTCGCTTGGACTTCGTTTGAAGAGGATGCTCCGCGTCGGCTGGATTGAAGATGGACCCGCTCCGGATGGATGAAGATAGAAGATGCCGCCTGGATGAAGACTTCTACTGGTCTGGAGGTCCTCTTCTGCCCGGATCGGATGAAGACTTCTGCCGGTCTGGAGGTCCACTTGTGCCCGGCTGGGTGAAGACGGCTCAAGGTAGAGTGATCTTCAAGGGGGTAGTGATAGGTTTTTATTAAGGGGGTATTGGGTGGGTTTTAGAGTAGGGTTGGGTGTGTGGGTGGTGGGTTTTAATGTTGGGGGGGTATTGTATTTTTTTTTACAGGTAAAAGAGCTGATTTTTAAGGGCTATTTGTAATTTAGTATAGGGTAGGGATTTTTATTATTTTGGGGGGCTTTTTTATTTTATTAGGGGGATTAGAGTAGGTGTAATTAGTTTTAAAAAATTGTAATTATTTTTTTATTTTCTGTAATTTAGTGTTTGTTGTTTTTCGTACTTTAGTTTATTTAATTTAATTGTAATTAATTGTATGTAGTTTAGGTAATTTATTTAATGATAGTGTAGTGTTAGGTGAAATTGTAACATAGGTTAGGATTTATTTTACAGGTAAATTTGTATTTATTTTAGCTAGGTAGTTTAATAAATAGTTAATAACTATTTAATAACTTTTGTACCTAGTTAAAATAAATACAAACTTGCCTGTAAATTAAAAATAAAGCCTAAGCTAGCTACAATGTAAGTATTAGTTATATTGTAGCTATCTTAGGTTTCATTTTATAGGTAAGAATTTAGTTTTCAATAGGAATCATTTATTTAATTGTAGATTTATTTAAATTATATTTCAGTTAGGGGGGTGTTAGGGTTAGACTTAGTTTTAGGGGTTAATACCTTTAATATTGTTGCTGCGACGGGGGTGGCAGATTAGGGGTTAATAAATGTAGGTAGGTGACGGCGATGTTAGGGACGCAGATTAGGGGTTAATAAAATGTAACTAGTGTTTGCAAGGCGGGAGTGCGGCGGTTTAGGGGTTAATATATTTATTAAAGTGGCGGCGATGTTCGGTCGGCAGATTAGGGGTTAAACTTTTTATTAAAGTGTTTCCAATGTGGGGGGGGGGCTCGGTTTAGGGGTTAGTAGGTAGTTTATGGGTGTTAGTGTACTTTTTAGCACTTTAGTTAAGAGTTTTATGTTACGGTGTTAGCCCATAAAACTCTTAACTACTGACTTTTAAATGCGGTATGAGTCTTGACAGGAGAGGGTCTACCGCTCACTTCTTCCAAGACTCGTAATACCGGCGTTTTGCAAGTTCCATAGAAAAGACAGGATACGCAATTGACGTAAGGGGATTTGCGGTAAGCTCGAGTCGCGGAAGTGAGCGGTACACCTGTACCTGCCAGACTCGTAATACCAGCGGGCGTTAAAAAGCAGCATTGGAACCTCTCAACGCTGCTTTTTAAGGCTAGCGCAAGACTCGTAATCTACGCGTTAGTTTGTAATATGTAATAAACATAATAATCTATTTTATTCAAGCAGTATCAGTCAGTAAGTTGTATGGTAGCCACAGTTCATAGAAATAGAGACTTGTATGGCAACAGATACATTTCTGAAACATTTCTGTGCCTAGACTGGGAAAACACATCACTGAGATATTATCTTGATGAAAAATATTCTGTTTTAATTAGCTATAACATACATATTAGGTTTCATCATTTATAGGTTATACTAATTTGATATGTATCATGTTAAAATGATATTACATAAAGCAAGTGCTAAATTACTGTCCTGGTCATCCCTCAGCTGTCTTTCTACAGTTAGCCAACATTCTTATTAAAGGGACATTCCAGTCAAAATTGAAATGCACATAGATGAATTACATCTTTGAACAGAAGCATGTGTGAGCAAGTGCTGTGTTTAATATGCTGGTGCACGGTGCATACTTAAATACACTTTTACTGTACAACGATATTACAAAATTCTTCTATTCAAAACTGAAATACATCCATGTGCATTCCAATTTGGCTGGAATATCCCTTTAAGAAAAGAGCATCAGAACTGATTACTCTGAATTGGAGTGGAGCACATGTCTTCAGAAGAAATGTGCATAATTAATTTAGTTATGCTATACATTTACTAATATTTTGCAAAAATGTTTTCTAAATTAAAACTTTAAATTCTTATGTTAAATTTGAGCTAATCTCCTCCCACTAGCATAAAAAGGAGGCAGTGAAGTTTTAATATAACTTGATCTAACCTAATGTTGAAGATATAAGGGTTAGACAATACGGATATATTTTCATTGTTCCTAACCAGGAAAAATTATTTTAAGCTGACGGTCAAAATAACTAGAGGTTCAAAAACAAGTAAATACATTTTTAAATGTCAGCCAAACTTAAAATGGCTTTAGGATAATCACTTCCATCATAAGAACAATAAAATAAACACAAAGGGATATGAAACACAATTTTTTAATTTCATGATTCATGCAATTTTTAACAACTTTCTAGTTGACTACAATTATCACATTTTCTTTGTTCTCTTTGTATCGTTTGTTGAAAAGTAGGGTTGTAATCTCAGGAGCGTCCACATGTCTGGAGCAATATATGGCAGCAATTTTGCAAGAATGTTATCCATTTACAAAAGCAGTAGATGGCAGCACTGTTTCCTGTAGTGCTCCAGATACCTACCTAGGTATCTCTTCAACAAAGAATACCATGGCAACAAAACAAATTTCATAATAGAAGTAAACTGCACACTTCTTTAAAAACTTTTTTGTTCTGTCTGAATTACAAAAGAACATTTTTAGGATTCATATACATTTAAAATTAAGAATTAAACTTTAATGGTTTAGCCATAAAATGTGGATTTTAAGCAACTGTCCATTATACTAATATTATCAAATATGTTTTATTCTCTTGGTATCCTTTGTGGAAGAGTAAATCTAGATAGTTTTAGCATGAGAGAGAGAGAGAGAGAGAGAGAGAGAGAGAGAGAGAAGGAGGAGGAGAAGAAGAAGAAGAAGAGAGAGGAGAAGAGAGAGGAGAAGAAGAAGAAGAAGAAGAAGAAGAAGAAGAAGAAGAAGAAGAAGAAGAAGAAGAAGAAGAAGAAGAAGAAGAAGAAGGAGAAGGAGAAGAAGGAGAAGGAGAAGAAGGAGAAAGAGAAAGAGAAAGAGAAAGAGAAGGAGAAGGAGAAGGAGAAGGAGAAGGAGAAGGAGAAGGAGAAGGAGAAGGAGAAGGAGAAGGAGAAGGAGAAGGAGAAAGAGAAGAGAAAGAGAAAGAAAGAAAGAAAGAAAGAAAGAAAGAAAGAAAAAGAAAGAAAGAAAGAAAGAAAGAAAGAGACACATAAACCCACACACACATTCATAGCTTTCTCTCTCTCTCTTTCATTCTGACTAAGGCCTGCTATAATGTCCCTTTATTTAAGTAAGCAAAGCAATAGACGTATGATAGATGTTCATCCAAAAAGTGAATGCAAGTCATGGAAACAAGTGAATAAAGAGAATGTTTAGCAGATTTTTTAGAGGTAATTTTTGTGTTTTTTTCCATTGGATTTACTACTACACATTAAAGAGGCCATACATAAAGTGTTTAAAGGTAGATGATTGCATCAATTTTGAGCAAACAGAGAAACTCACAATCAATTTAAAGAAGAGGCTTCATTAGCGAGCTATAGCATTTAAGCTAACTAAATGGGACAGCAAAATGAGTCAATAAATCCACCTGCTACTAACTAAGAGGAAGAGATTAATCAGAACACGACCACAGGAAGCATAGCCAAGGGATTAGAACGCAATTTAAATAGTAGAAAGTGGAAAAGTTGTAAAACCTCTTTGGGTTGTATGAGCAAGCACTTGCAGTATAGGAAATAAAATGCCAGAACTAATTGTAATAATGGTTATGTATAATTCACATAATTTGACTATTAGTGAATCGTTGTAAAATGGAAATCAGAAGTTCCACAGGGTTAAACCTGAATATTTTCTTCCTCACACTATGAAAAGAGCTAAAAGACAATTTTATTTATAAAAAGAACATAAAATCAACTTAAAAAATAAAAACCATGTTGATAACCTAAAAAAGTGCAGTGAAAAGTACTGCTGCTCCCAAACGGACTTAGTCGCACAAGTTCGATGTGTAACTAGTGTTGCTGATCCATTAATGTTCCTGGAGAAATTTGTCTGCAA
Source organism: Bombina bombina (assembly GCF_027579735.1). Taxonomy (NCBI): domain Eukaryota; kingdom Metazoa; phylum Chordata; class Amphibia; order Anura; family Bombinatoridae; genus Bombina; species Bombina bombina. The sequence goes on from NC_069504.1 coordinate 574,662,782, forward strand.
TCTTTAGGCTATTTAAGGCCAAATGTTGTATCATTTTAATTATTTTTTACTTTAATATACATTAATTTATATTTCTGCTAATGTCATAAATTGTGTCGTCACCCAAGAAAACATCAACTATTTTATTTAAATTGGTTCCTCCTGCTTTTCATATATATGCAAAGGGACAATGTACATGAGCAAGAAGCAGATACAAATTTAGTGTATTCAATGATCCTGCAGGAAAACTCTTTCAAATGGGCTGACTTCCAACTCCTCTGCCCGCCAACTGGATGATTGATTTTTGCTGCTACCTCTTGTTTACATAACTTTTTGTAAAGTCACTATTACAGTATATTATAACATTTGCATCTCATTGAAAAGACTGAAATATATCCAGAATTTTAATACATGCTTATTTAGTTTAACTTTCAAACATACAAAAAAAAAATCATGTGTGCAAATGTGTGAATGTGTATATCTGTGTGTGTGTGTTTAGAGGACCAATAATAATAATTGGCAAATTCACAATAAAAAGACAATGCAATAGCACTTACTTTGAATTTGAAATGAGCAGTAGAATAATTTCTAGCAAATTTAAAATTAAATCTAATTTTCCTTTCCTATGTTTCGTGACAGCCATAAAACAATTACAAAACAACAAAACAATTACAAAATGCATATATGTTTACACAGTGCACTTTTGCACATGCTCAGTAGGAACTGTTGCCTCAGAAACTGCATATAAAAAAACTATGCACATTTTGAGTGATAATAGAAGTTTATTGTTCTTGTTTTTTTAATTGCATGCTCTATCTGAATCATGATGTGTGAGTGTGTATGTAAATGTGTGTGAGTATGTGTGTATATGTATGAGAGAGAGAGAGTGTGTTTATGTGTATTTATATTTGTACATATATATGAGTAAATGACTGTGTGTGTGTGTGTGTGTTTATGAGTACATGTACGCATATACAGTATCTCACAAAAGTGAGTACACCCTCACATTTTTGTAAATATTTTATCTTTTCATGTGACAACACTGAAGAAATGACACTTTGCTACAATGTAAAGTAGTGAGTGTACATCCTGTATAACAGTGTAAATTTGCTGTTCCCTCAAAATAACTCAACACACAGGCATTAATGTCTAAACCGTTGGCAACAAAAGTGAGTACACCTCTAAGTGGAAATGTCCAAATTGGGCCCAAATAGCCATTTTCCCTCCCCGGTGTCATATGACTCGTTAGTGTTACAAGGTCTCAGGTGTGAATGGGGAGCAGGTGTGTTAAATTTGGTGTTATCGCTCTCAAACTCTCTCATACTGGTCACTGTAAGTTCAACATGGCACCTCATGGCAAAGAACTCTCTGAGGATCTGAAAAAAAGAATTGTTGCTCTACATAAAGATGGCCTAGGCTATAAGAAGATTGCCAAGACCCTGAAACTGAGCTGCAGCACGGCGGGCAAGACCATACAGCAGTTTCACAGGACAGGTTCCACTCAAAACAGGCCTCGCAATGGTCGACCAAAGAAGTTAAGTGCACGTGCTCAACATCATATCCAGAGGTTGTCTTTGGGAAATAGACATATGAGTGCTGCCAGCATTGTTGCAGAGGTTGAAGGGGTGGGGGGCAGCCTGTCAGTGCTCAGACCATACACCGCACCTTGCATCAAATTGGTCTGCATGGCTCTTGTCCCAGAAGGAAGCCTTTTCTAAAGATGATGCACAAGAAAGCCCAAAAACAGTTTGCTGAGACAAGCAGACTAAGTACATGGATTACTGGAACCATGTCCTGTGGTCCGATGAGACCAAGATAAACTTATTTGGTTCAGATGGTTTCAAGCGTGTGTGACGGCAACCAGGTGAGGAGTACAAAGACAAGTGTGTCTTGCCTACAGTCAAGTATGGTGAGGGAGTATCATGGTCTGGGTCAGCATGAGTGAAGTCGGCACTGGGGAGCTACAGTTCATTGAGGGAGCCATGAATGCCAACATGAGCCCCTCCCTTTAGAGACTGGGGCACAGGGCAGTTTTCCAACATAATAACGACCGCAAACACACCTCCAAGACGACCACTGCCTTGCTAAATAAGCTGAGGGTAAAAGTGTTGGACTGGCCAAGCATGTCTCCAGACCTAAACTCCTTTGAGCATCTGTGGGGCATCCTTAAACGGAAGGTAGGGGAGCGCAAGGTCTCTAACATCCACCAGCTCCGTGATGTTGTCAAGGAGGAGTAGAAGAGGACTCCAGTGGCAACCTGTGAAGCTCTGGGGAACTCCATGCCCAAGAGGGTTAAGGCAGTGCTGGAAAATAATGGTGGCCACACAAAATATTGACACTTTGGGCCCAATTTGTACACTTAGGGGTGTACTCACTTTGGTTGCCAACGGTTTAGACATTAATAGCTGTGTGTTGAGTTATTTTGAGGGGACAGCAAATTTACACTGTTATACAGGCTGTACACTCACTACTTTACATTGTAGAAAAGTGTCATTTCTTCAGTGTTGTCACATGAAAAGATATAATAAAACATTTACAAAAATGTGAGTACTCACTTTTGTGAGATACTGTATATATATTTATATATATGCGTATATGTATGAGAGAGTGTGTTTATGTGTATTTATATTTGTACCAATAAATATATATATATATATATATATATATATATAAAAGTAAAAGACTGTGTGTTTGTTTGTTTATGAGTACATGCACACATATCTATATCTATCTATATCTATCTATCTATATATATCTATATATATATATATATATATATATATATACACACACGTGTGTGTGTGTGTGTGTGTGTGTGTGTGTGTGTGTGTGTGTGTGTGTGTGTGTGTGTGTGTGTGTGTGTGTGTGTGAAAAACAGTCTGTGGTGCCGCTGCTCCAAACTTGTCCGCCTGCTCTGAGGCGGCGGACAGAAATCAACCCAATCGAATACTATCGGGTTGGTTGACAGCCTACTACGTGTGTGTGCGTGCGATAATATGTGTGTATATGTATGCATATGAATGAAAAAGAAAGTATGTGCATATTTATGTGTCTAAGTGTATGTATGTGTGTTTAAGAGTATATATGTGTGTATATGAATAAAAAAGAAAGTATGCATATGTTTGTGTGTACAAGTGTGTGTACAAAAGCATGTGTGTGTATATTTATGTGTGTCTTATTTTGCAGATCATATTTTTTTCGTTATTTAAACATTTTCTACTTATCGCTGTTAGAACAAATGTATGAGTCCAGCAAGAGCAACAATAAGCCCACAGGCACATTTTTCTGTATGTGTTCCCTACCTCCCACCTAATATCAATGGAATCTAAGGGCCTGTGGTGCTTTTTTGGGCTGCATAATCCTACTAAGAATTCTACAAGGATATACATTTCTATAGTATTTATCCCAGGCATTTTCCCTGCAGGAGAGTTAACTTTATTGAGAAGACGCTGTTCAGAAAATGGAGTTAAATCCTAATGGGATAAATCAAAAGCTTGGATGACAATAACTATTGTTATTTAAATAATAACATTTTAGTATGAAAATAAACGTCTGAGATAAAGCCAATGTCAAGTTTGTGAAGCTTAACACTGAACCAGACAATTGGAAATTTACCTTACAATATTTTCTTGTTTGCAACACTGGAAAGTTTTCACCTTTGAACTGTTGTGAATTCATTTGCTTTGGTTACAGAGAGTTTAACATGCCGTGTATTTTCTTTACAACCCTGACATAATATACACAGGTTTATCTTGGTCAAACAAACTGAATCAGAATTAGTGTAAAGTAATAGTCATCTCAGTACAGAAGAACCATGGGGCATTATGATTCAGTTTTAAATATGTACTATAATATACTGAAGATTCTTTCATGTGTGGTGCTAGCTCACACTATGGCCTGATACAGTGTTGAGTGTAACCAGAGGCGTAACTAGAAACCACAGGGCCCAGGTGCAAGAATCTAAGAAGGGCCCCCCACCCCCCCAAAAAAAGTGAATTTGATACGTATCTTTTTTTTATTTTATTTTTTACATTTAACACAGAAAAAAAATGTGAATCAGATTACATGTCTACAAAAGGAGGTATCCTGTGCCCACAGTCTGTGAGATGGTCTGACCCCCTATTACTGTATATAGTGACACTGTTTAACCCAATTTTCTGAAAAAATGGCGGTTTGCGCCCTCATATGCAAACCTCTTTATGGGATGGTTAGAGAGAAGACTCATTACCAATGATGCTAACCCATTTAAAGGCTCTATATTTCTCTATAAGAGATTTATAGATGACCTGTTGATTGTATGGGATGGTGACGAAATAGGCAAGGATATGTTTTTAAACTATCTTAACAATAATAGATTTGGTATGAGATTTACATCTGACTGGAGTAAAGAAAGAGTTTGCTACTTAGACCTTGTTTTGATTGCTGATAGACAAAATGGGAGAGTCATTACAGACCTATATAGAAAACCGATTGCGGGCAATGCTTTATTGCACGCCAAAAGTAATCACCCAAAATATGTCATCAAGGGGATAATAAAGGGTCAAATGATGCAAACCAGAAGGAATTGCTCCCAAGATAGAGATTTCGTTAGAGCAAGGTCAGAACTAACAGAAAGAATGGTAGCTAGAGGTTATAATCGACAACAAGTAATGAGCATTGGAGAAAAAGTGAGTAAAATGGACAGGAAAGATCTCTTGAAAATAAACGAGAAAACAGATAAGAAAGATAGCAGACCTCTCTTTATTACCCAGTTCTCAGATCAGTACAAGGATGTCTGTGACATTATAAATAAATATCTGCCTATAATCTATGGAGATAGTACCCTAAAACCAATAATTGATGAAGGCTGCAGATTTGTATATAAAAAAAATAAGTCGTTGGCTAATATACTATCTCCCAGTGAACTTAAAAATAAGGAAAGGGGTGCAGGAAGTTCCTGGCTGCATGCACAGAGCATAAAAAACAGTACATAGGAATGACAACAAGGGATGTAAGAACTCGTATTCGAGAGCACATCTCATATATAGAAAATGATATATCATGCTCTGCTCTTGCATCCCACTTTATAGAGGAACATGATCAGGATTTAAGTACCTTCAGTTGCTCAGCCATTGAACACATTCAAAAGTCACACAGAGGTGGTGACAGGCTGAATACTCTAAAAAAACAAGAGGTATATTGGATTTTTGTATTTAAGACATTAGTCCCAGAGGGATTTAACTCAGAACATGACATCATTAATTGCTGGAGTAATAAATAGTTACATTTAAGAGTAGTATAATCTAGTAACATTTGGCCTATAAACCCCAACTTTCGTTAGTTCTATATATGGGAAGTTTAAAGCTAAAATTGAGTCAATAATAGTATACATATATAAACAAACGAGACTGCATAAAAGTAACTTTCTAGATATCTAGCTACTATAAGGAAACTAATGCTAAATAAAGGCTATATAGCTATATTAAATGTACCATAATACCTATGGGGTTGCTGTGGCATAGTGCTTAAAGGATTACTGTTTTTTTCCTTTTTCATTACACAATAGTAACATGTTTTATATCATTATCATCTATTAAAACGTAGTAACCTATATTTTCATAAAAACGAAGCTTACAAACCTTATATTTTTAATAAATCTTACCCGACCATGACGTCACCTTTTCCAGCCCACCCTTTTCGGCATTGTGTGTATAAAATCAGTAACCAATTAAATTTCGATCCTATGCATATCATTAACAGCATAATCCTTCCTAATAAGCCTGCGCATCAATTCGGCTAAATCGCGCCTGCGCATTTCTAATAACAGAAGCCGAAGTTACCCACATCTATTTACATTTTACGCTTGCGCATTGGAGACAATAATATATTCAATCGGTTATCCAGACTTTGTGCATATTATACAAACGTCTTATCTCTTGCCAAATATAAGAATAGTAGTTTATATTATGTGTTTTAATTTTTTATTAAAAAAGTATTGGGAATTTAAAAATCTTTATTAATGCTATACAACAGTAACTTATTGTTTGGGGATCATAATTGTTTGCGATCCATTTAAGAGTTTGTAATTTTAGCTCGTTTGTGTCAAGGGAGATTCTATTTGGTGTAACATACTGCAAATTATAATATAGCTAAATAAAATTATTCAATACTGTTTCCAAAATAAGTATCGTTTGCTCGTTTATTCTAGGGCGATTCTGGAAGCGTTCTTAAGATAAGTACTTACGTTATGTGCGCAGCTCACTCGACTGCTGCTGATAGATTCCACTTGCCTAATTCAACTGCAGATGGTGACGTTTCTTGTGATGCTGCGCTAACTCGCGCATGCGCAGTACTTCAGAAACACGCCATCTTACAACTGCAGTTGTCAGCACGGATTGGGAATCCGTAACGGCTGACATACAAGTAGGTTTGGAAAAAATTTATATTTCAAACTTAATTATTTTCAAAAGGGTACATATTTAATAAATAAGATACATTAGAAAATAATAGATTTATACCTATACTACAATGTTATTTGACTTTTATTTATGACTACAGTGTCCCTTTAAGTCTAATGCCTCTTAACCCAAAGGTTGTGAGTTCAAACCCGGCCTCAACTGCTGAAAAAACTTTTTCTGTATATGATTTTTCTATATGTGTCTTTAATAGATGTGTTAGAAGTTGGCGTTGTAAATGACTAAAAATGAGTACCTTCTTTTAAGTTGAATTTGCAATTCAACACTAGCTGTGTCTTTCTATAAAATGCTACATAAAGACACTTATAGGATTAAGATTAACCTATGTAAGTTAATAGAAAATTTTTTTATTTTTTTTTTCCAAGCTGTCAAGCCGATTGAGGTTAAATCCTATTGTATACATTTGATTGGAGTAAATGTTTGAGGGCGTATACCTGTACACAGGTAAAAAGGCTACAGGTGTAGACGTTCAGGTATGGTCTATGATTAAGGCGGTCAGGATCCGCCGAAACATGTAAGACTGAAACCGGACCTCACATCAGCTCCTATGGTTTTAAGTGTGTATGTCTGAAGTTTTTTGCAACAATTGTTTGTGAAAGAAAATTACAATAAATTCACAGTGTTTTGGAAGTATTGGATGGATCCGCCTCTTCTTTTCTACTGTTTAACCCACCAGTACTGTATATAGTGAGTCAGTGACACAGTCTGACTGTAATCTGCCGGTGAGATGGCTGGCCTGACCCTACCCGCCCCAGTACTTTATAAAGTGACCACAGTAGTCTGTGACATGGTCCAGCCACCCCGTATTATATATAGTGGTACTGTATAGACTGACACTATTTACCCCCACCCCCCATGCTGTAGTAACAAGGTCTGTAATTTACTGGTTCCACAAACACACACACACACACACACACATACATGCATAAATACACACACAGTCACATACATACATACACACACACATAAACACCAATGGGTAATACAGAAACACTAACCACTGTAGTCAGAGACACTAGCGAAGCATCAGGTCACACTCACATGATATCAGTGCAGGCAGTGGCAGGTCAATGTTTTTTAATGTTAAAAAAAAAAAAAATATATATATATATATATATATATATATATATATATATATTTGAAGCTGGGCAATTGCGTACTCTGCACCCCCTGTAGTTTCATCCCTGAGTGGAACTGTTGCTTTGAAACCTAGGGTCCATACCACCCCTTAACACGATTAGATGCCTACAATTTGTTTTTTCTTTAAGCTAAATGTTCAGATGTAGTACTGTATGAGTGTGATGAATTTCCTTGTGAGCTCTACTAATGGTTTAGGTTGGAAGATACAAGACATCACACCAAAATTAAAAAAAAAATTATCAAAGAAAGTAAACTTGGATGTAAGCTATTAGTGTTGTGCAATCAGTCATTTTATTTGCAAACTGGTATGGTTTTTCAGTCCAGAGACATAAGTATAGGAAAGACCTTCTAAGCATGTTTTTGCTAAACAAATAAATGCTGCTACAAGGTTGATTACTATGCACAATCAGGGCTGGACATTTTCACTAGCCACTACTAGTAAGAAAGAGCAGATGACTAATAAAACATGGGATTTTGTCCTGCATTTAAAGGGCTATTATAGTGTTAAAATGGCTTGCTCTAATTGATTAGAGCAGTGATTTTTAACCTTTTTTTTTGCCGTGGCACACTTTTTTACATTAAAAAATCCAGTGGCACACCACCATCCCAAAATTTTTAAAAAATCACACATTGTAGCCTAATACAGCATATATATATACACATACACACAAACACACACATACTGTATGTATTGTGCTGTTATGCCATGCCTCCTACAAACTACCCCTGCACTGGGAGTAAAAAACAAGCAAAGTTTAAAAAATATGTCACACTGTTGTCAGTCTGCCGTGGCACACCTGAGGATCTCTCACGGCACACTGGTTGAAAAACACTGGATTAGAGTATGTAATCTTAACACTAGTGACACAGTAATGCTATGTGTTAATTCTGAAAAAATGGGTTAAACACATAGTTAAAGTCCCACTTGGGACCTCCAGGTCTGGAGCGGAAAATGCTGTTGATCCAATAGGCAGCACAGGTTGTAGACTCAGCTGTGTGACTAGCGCTGCTAAATGAATCAGCTGCAGTTTCTACTTGGGGTCTGAAGCGATCTGTGGGTCCCAGGCAGAATGTTAACCTTTGCAGGGGTTTAACAAACAGCATTAAAACGTTTCTAGTGATAAACAAAGAATAAAAAGCATAGTGTGTATCAGCCTTACTGTAGTAGCTGTGCTCAGCTGCATAATGTTCCTTGAGCTGCATGACCCTTTAAATAACTTTCAACAAATATGGCATAGAAGCAGCAGCATGCCCATGGTATGGCTAGTTCAAATTGCTAATAGGATAACATGACTTTTAACAAATTGTAAACTATATAAGAATCTATACATAATGTATTTTTAATGATATGAGCCAGTCGGCATCATTGTCCTCTAACTGGATGGACAGTAAATCGTCAAGTCAGAGGTTTGTCTGGACAGCTGTAATTAGCCATATCATATCTTCAGCTCTAGAGTCTTTATCTGTAAAGCTTAGATAAATGAAAGAGTGCTAAAAGTCAGCCTGCCTTAGCTCTTACAAAATCATGCACTGGGATTAGCACCTTTTACAGAACTCTTGGCCTAAGTATTTTATTCAATAGAGAGGAAACAGTGTATACCAGGGCTCTCCTTACTCCATCATGGAATGATGCAAGCAGCACAGGATTTAGTTATATTTCTCCATATGGCTTATAGTTACTAAATCAAGTAATCCAGCTAGGATCAAGCAGAGAGGTCCAGCACCCTAACTGCATTAGATAAGCAAGGTGCTGGTTACAAAAACACACAGAGTGCAATGGCACAGAACATAGTGTTGGCATAATTGCATTTCAGAACCAAAGGAAAGTAGTAAAACTGGTGTTGTATGGGACAATTAATATTTATTATATTTTTGGTATATAAGATTCCCTTTTTATTTCACACACACAATACATTTTCAAAGTAAAAAATGCCAAAACTTTTCTCATGCTCAGACATCACTCTGTCTTGTGTGTCCTTAAAGGGACATTAAATTATTATTGTTATTTTTCATTATTTGCTGCATCTTAAAGAGTGTGTTATAAAGCAAAAATAAACATATTGTGATAAATATGTTACTTATATAGGCAAAATGATACACTTGTAATAATGTTAATAAGTTCCTATCCCAATATAAACAAATAGTGCAAATCTGTATTTAAAGAGATGATAAATATTCTGCTAAATCACTATGCACGTAAGTAGTACCTCACTAGCTCTATCATGTGTGCACACCTTAATATAGATCGCCAGCTATACTTTAAAGGGACATTAAACACTGAATTCATTTTACAAGAATAGTATTGAGGTGATGCCCTACCTTCCTCTAGTCATGGATGCCGCCATGTTGAAATCTATCACTACATACAGTGCTGATCTGTTTGCACATGTGCAACAGCTCTTCTTCAGATACCGGCAGTGTAACCTAGGTTCTAAATTGGCAGCACTTATAAGGGAGATGCATGAAATGTATTTAGTGTCTATTTAAGGATCATTCAGTAGTAGAATATCACTTGATTATTCCAACAAAAGTTAAAAACATGTAACATAAATAAAAGCACCACTATATCTATATATAGATATATACACACACATATATACATAAATATACATTCAGGGTATTAATATCAAGTCCTATGCTACTAGTCAGGCTAAAATATTACTTGCCACTTCTGATCCCACCCATCCAATGCACATACCCCACACCACCAACCCTTTGTATATATTTAGCCATTGAGAAACACCTTAATGTGCAGTGATTTTTAATACTTTTATATTTGAAACAACAACACATTAAGTCCTTTTAATACAAGTATTAAAAAATATATTAATTTGCTGGTCATTTGGCACAGTGTATAAACAGTAATTTATCTCCCTCTCACATGATGCAAAGCAGGCAAACCAGGGCATGTTCCATCTAAGTAAGCAGGGACTTAAAACAAAACTGTATATCGTCAAATTTGCCTTTTTAAATTTTGCATGGGTATTAACCTGGACAACTAAGCATGGATGGCCTTTAGCTTGATAAAGGGGAGGGGACAGTCATTTAAAATAGTTACGTTTGCCCTCTGACACTGTCACATTTGAAAAACTGTCCCTGCAGTTACTCTGAATACAAAAAACTTAGTAGCTGCTTGCCTGAGTACATAATCCCTTTAAGGGTGTTAATGCTAAAATGAACTGTTCTATGGGTATGGAGTATTTTTCTATTTGCCACAATTTTCCTTTAAATTATTTTTTTAAGCACATTCCCCTACCGTCAAAGTATCTTAAAGGGACAGTATACTTGATTTTTTTCATTATTGTTTAAAAAGATAGAGAACGCCTTTACTACCCATTTCCCAGCTTTGCACAACAAATATTGTTAAATTAATATAACATTTAACCTCTTAACGGCCACAATGTACCCTGTATATCGCTAGTCGTTAAGTGTTTTTGGTTCTAATAGTACAGGGTCCTGCCACCAGCGACTCTGCTATTATACCTTCTTGCTGACCACCGGGTCCCGTTAAGTGGTTAAACCTCTGAATTTCTGAATGTTTCTAAGGCCCTGCTTTTAACAGCTAGACAGTGCTAGTTAATGTGTACCATATAGATACCATTGTGCTCATTCCTGTGGAGTTATTTATGAGGCAGCACTAATTGGCTAATAATGCAAGCTTGTAAATAGCACTGATATAAGGGGCAGTCTGCAGAGGCTTAGATACAATGTAATCATAGCAGTAAAAAAGTATATTAATATAACTGTTGGTTTTGCAAAAAAACCTGGGGAATGGGCAATAATGGGATTATCTGCCTTTCTAAACAATAACATTTTTTGGGGGTAGACTGTCCTTTTAAAGGGACAGTATACACTAATTTCCATATAACTGCATGTAATAGACCATACTATAAAGTATAATATGCACAGATACTTATATAAAAATCCAGTATAAAACCGTTTAAAAACTTACTTAAAAGCTCCCAGTTTAGCTCTGTGAAAAAGTTTGCAAGAACACCCACTTTAACTGGAAAATAACAGACACTCTCCCTCCCATTTCCTCTGCATATAAAATGACCCTTTACACAAACAGAAGCAAGCTGGAGTAGGTATACCTCAATCCCTAGTACTAGCAGCTTTAGTTCCTGATTCATGGTGTATAATTATTTATGCAAATGTTTGTTAATGAGCAGGGCTGGTAATTTTTTTCACAAAAGGTGGCCACCTTATGCCTTTTTAACTACAACAGAGCTGTGGATTGTGGGAATTTAGCTGTATGTCTCCAGAAAAGATTTCTTAGTTATGTTTGCAAATAAAACCCATATGCAAATTGACTTTCTCAGAGCCCTAAACGAACACATAAAGTTGATTTAACATCAATATTTGCCTTCTAATAGTTATAAGGTTTTTAGTTACTAATGTAAAAAATACTGAAGCAAATAATTAAAGGAGACAACATCAATAGCTTATGTATTACATATAAACATAAAATATATACTAACTTAGTCACTACAGGGTGCTACTGAAACATTCTAACTTGATAATTGCTCTTACTTAGGGCCAGATTTTCCAAGGATCGCTGTAACTGCAGAGAAATATTCATTTCTGTGTCGCCAGTCTCACAAAACTCTCGCTAGGTGAAATGTTCTCACTGTACAGACAAGTAGCAATGCACCTTCCATTGGAAAATATAGGGTTCGCTGCCTTTTAACAGTCTGGGCACTTTGCCAGTGAATGCAAATCTGAGCATTGTGGAAGGGGCATAATTTAATGGTATGTTTATATATAATGCGTGTCTTTGTAATATTTTAGATAATCTATATGCAAACTAAGTTTTCCAATACATGCAGTATATTTCTTACAATTGTTGAGTTCGCCACTGTGAGACATGTAGTTGTGAAAATGTTCACCTAAGCTAACGTGCATTGTTTATAACATACCTGCAAAGTTTCCTCATTGTTTCACAGGCTACTTCCATGCCTATATATTTGTAACCGTTGTTAAAGGGATGTGAAACCCAGATTTTTTCTTTTATGATTCAGATAGAGTATCCTTTTTGAAGGAGCGATAATGCACTACTGGGAGCTTGCTGAACTTTTCAGTAAGCCAATGACAAGAGGCATTTATTTGCAGCCACCAAGCAGAGCTAGCTACCAGCTCCACAGCCTACCTAGGAATGCTTTTTTAACAAAGGATACAAAAAGAACAAAGCACATTAGATAATAGAAGTAAATTTGAAATGTTTCTAACATTGTATGCCTTATCTGCAATATAAAAGAGAAATGTTGACATACATGTCCCTTTAATAAAGAACAAAAATAATAATAATAATAATAATAATAATAATAATAATAAACCTATAAAAGCTGGGGACTTGTGGGTATATTGTTATATTATGCACGAAAATATAGTGTTCTATTATATTTATGGAACCTCTACAACTGCACAAACTGCTAGTTCACACTGTACTGAAAAGGGCTTACTTCTAATCGTGATCACAACAATGTACAAAACATATTTACTTACTTAACCAATTCATTACAGTGTGAACTTACAGTTTGTGTTATTGTAGTGGTTGCATAAATACAATGATAAAAAGCCACCTTATTTTAAAAACAAGATTTACATAGTGCAGTGTTTAAAAAAAAATACAATATTGTAAACAGAAAAACTTGCTTCCACTGACTTCAGTGGGGTATTAATTTCACATACACAAAATGTTGTTAATAAAAATAAAAAAATATGCCAAAAATTAAAACCACATTTTCTATTAAAAACAAACTTACTTAAAAAACAGTATAAAACACACATATATACCGACAACCCCACCAGCTTATTATTCATGAACAAGTTCACTAGTGTATTGAACAAAAAGCGTTTCAGTTCACGCATGTAAATTGTTTTGTCATGCCACACTCTCTAAATTGCCGATTTACATTAAACCATTGATGAGCACGGTGATGCTGCTTTGAACATTCCACCTCTGGCAGAGAAGCCTCGCATCCCTACCTTCCCACAGTCATCCAATCCGTTCAGAACATTCCACCTTTGGCAGAGAAGCCTCGCATCCATACCTTCTCACAGTCATCCAATCCGTTCAGAACATTCCACCTCTGGCAGAGAAGCCTCGCATCCCTACCTTCCCACAGTCATCCAATCCGTTGAGAACATTCCACCTCTGGCAGAGAAGCCTCGCATCCCTACCTTCCCACAGTCATCCAATCCGTTCAGAACATTCCACCTCTGGCAGACTAGCCTTACATCCCTACCTTCCCACAGTCATCCAATCCGTTCAGAACATTCCACCTCTGGCAGAGAAGCCTCGCATCCCTACCTTCCCACAGTCATCCAATCCGTTCAGAACATTCCAACTCTGGCAGAGAAGCCTTGCATCCCTACCTTCCCACAGTCATCCAATCCGTTCAGAACATTCCACCTCTGGCAGAGAAGCCTCGCATCCATACCTTCTCACAGTCATCCAATCCATTCAGAACATTCCACCTCTGGCAGAGAAGCCTCGCATCCCTACCTTCCCACAGTCATCCAATCCGTTGAGAACATTCCACCTCTGGCAGAGAAGCCTCGCATCCCTACCTTCCCACAGTCATCCAATCCGTTCAGAACATTCCACCTCTGGCAGAGAAGCCTTACATCCCTACCTTCCCACAGTCATCCAATCCGTTCAGAACATTCCACCTCTGGCAGAGAAGCCTCGCATCCCTACCTTCCCACAGTCATCCAATGCATTCAGAACATTCCAACTCTGGCAGAGAAGCCTTGCATCCCTACCTTCCCACAGTCATCCAATCCGTTCAGAACATTCCACCTCTGGCAGAGAAGCCTCGCATCCCTATCTTCCCACAGTCATCCAATCCGTTCAAAACATTTCACCACTGGCAGAGAAGCCTTGCATCCCTACCTTCCCACAGTCATCCAATCCGTTCAGAACATTTCACTTACAATTTTAAATCCGAAGGGGATGGAACATATCGCTATTGTGATGATGCTTTGAACATCACGCTCAGTATCTATTTCTATGATAAATGTAAGACAAATCAGTTCAGTAATTTTGGCTCTTGTCCTGTTTAAATATTCTCATTATATCATATGACTAAATGTACTTTTTACACACGTTATTACCCCAACCTCCACAAATAAATGAAAGTTTATAGAATTTGTAGGTTATAGTGCAGACAAATGTAAAAAGCATTTGAAAAACAACAATTAACATAACCCCCCCCACCACCACCACTTTGAGTTGTTGCTGAATAATATTTTCTGCACCTGAAATGAGTATAATTGGTTTGTTTCTTCCATAACTTTAGAATTGTTTTTGTTACAAATAATGAGAAGAGCAGGGAATGAACAAAAAGGGCTGAAGAATTTCTGCTATGAGTAGCTACTCCTCTGTGTTTTTCATTATTACTCCTTATTAGCACTGAGTGACTTTAAGGCATCTACAAAGTACATACTGGTTTAAGCTACATTACATTACTACAACTGAAATAAACACTTGATGAAGCCAATACATTATTCTATAGAAATGACACAGAACAAGCAGATAAATGGGGATAACATTTTTAAACTACTTTGAGTAATAAAGAGACAATGATTAGGAGCACTCCATTGAATAGTGCTGAATAAAGGATATATTGCTCTTTAAATCAGTCTGTAAGTTTGTCAGCTGGAGAGTCACGGTTGCAGCCACTTCAAAAACACAGGCCTGGGTGCTGGATATAGCTATGAACAAAGAGAAAGACAAAGGAAGGGCGCAAATCCCTCTAAGTGTAGTATGTAAAAACCAACAAGGATTTATTAGTACAAATGCACACTCACACTTAAAACCCTCAAACGATATGAGGTATGTAGAAGCACATAAAACATAGGATTCCTCACAGCGGAGTCAATAAAAGTCACAGAGCATCTTGGAAATCTCAAGCAATCCAAACAGATTGTCCCATATGAGTAGGAGTCTATTCACAGTTAGCAAAGTGTCTCATAAAAATATAAAAACACAACATTCAGTGTTTAAAAGCACCGCCACAATACCGCATCAGCTTGACGTCACAACGATCAGCAGTTTTGCAGCCGGCGTCGTCAAGCTGATGCGGTATTGTGGCGGTGCTTTTAAACACTGAATGTTGTGTTTTTATATTTTTATGAGACACTTTGCCAACTGTGAATAGACTCCTACTCATATGGGACAATCTGTTTGGATTGCGGGAGATTTCCAAGACGCTCTGTGACTTTTATTGACTCCGCTGTGAGGAATCCTATGTTTTATGTGCTTCTACATACCTCATATCGTTTGAGGGTTTTAAGTGTGAGTGTGCATTTGTACTAATAAATCATTGTTGGTTTTTACATATTAATATGTTCTATTAACGGGACAACATATTGCAAAAATAACTCTCTAATTTGTTACATCATGTAATTTTAGCACCACCACTGACCTTGCAAGTTTATGTGTTTAACTCCCGCAAAGGGATTGAACATATAATTAAAGTATTGCTCATGAGCCAGAGAGAATTGCTACCCCTGAGCATACATGGCTGTTGAGCCAATCATCAGTAACAATTGTGTGACCCCCTAAGTTCCATGCCTACTGGGGCACAGTATTTCTCTCTGGCTCCTGAGCAATATGTTAACTATGCGTTCAACCAGTAGTGCTAAAAATTATAACAAATTAGAGCATGTCAATTTTGCACTGCAATGTCCCTTTAAGTAAGGCTAAACAACATAAGCAATTCATACACCATCAATCTAATATAATTCTTTGCTTATAGATTTTGATTTAAAACACCTAAAGCATAATAAGAGTTAAATATAAGAGACTGGCTCCTAAAAAATAAAACTACAACTATTTTTTAAATTGTGTTCACCTATTTTTCTGTGTTAGTGTTTTCATAGTAACCTAAACCTCTAGCGATTTAGTATAATCATTACCATATTTTGGCTCGCATTCCAGGAAAACCATTGATATCTATTGTTTGTCTTTAGAATAAATGTCATTTTTTACATGATAAAATAGTAATTACTAAAACAGGTGATAGAATAACCATGTGATTAAGAATGTTTACCATTTTACAAGACCAAGACTCAGGAGATTGCAGATAGAAAAAAAAATATAACTTAGTTTGTTGCATATTAACTTGGATAAAACTTCAATTTTAATCAGCAAATTGACTTTGGCATTGGTGGATGTAAAGATTACCTACAATTAAAGGGATAAGTTAACACAGTCAAAAATGTTCTAATTCATAGGGCTTTCATTTTTGCACAAATGTCTCTCTGTAATTATATGTTAAATATCTAGAAAGAGATTAAACACAAAGATAAAAACTTATGAACCAAGCACACTTTTGAGCAGAAAGCAGTCAGTGATTGTCTGTTTATGTTATTCCTGATTGGCTCACGGCCATGTCCTCATTAGGTTCTGCAATACCTTTCAACTCCCAAAAAGTACTTTAAAGGGACAGTCTATTCCAGAATTTCTATTGTTTAAAAAGATAGATAATCCCTTTAATACTCATTCCCCAATTTTGCATAACCAACACGGTTATATTAATATACTTTTACTTCTGTGATTATCTTGTATCTAAGCCTCTGCAGACTGCCCCTTTATCTCAGTTCTTTTGACAGACTTGCATAGCCAATCAGTGCTTACTCATAAATAACTCCACAGGGGTAAGCATTATGTTATCTATATGGCACACATAAACTAGCACTGTCTAGCTTTGTAAAAAATGTCAAAATGCACTGAGATAAGAGGCAGCCTTCAAGGACTTTAAATAAGCATATGATCCTACCTAGGTTTAGCTTTCAAAAAAAAAATACTAAGAGAACAAAGCAAATTTGATGATAAAAGCAAATTGGAAAGTTGTTTAAAATCACATGCTCTATATGAATCATGAAAGTTTAATTTTGCCTAGACTGTCCCTTTAAATCTATATGATACTCAATTTTTTTTTCTATGATCCATCTGAAGGAGAATGTTTCAAATGTGCATTTTATATATTTGGGTTCTTTTTTACTATTATTATTTTTTAAATATTTTTTTAATAAATGTTCTTGTGTTGAATAAAAAACAACTTTTTCTGTGTGAATTATCCCTATCAGACAATGAGCATCTGGATCCCGGGACCCAGAATCACACAGACACTTCTGGATAATTTTACAATAATTTTACACAGCTTTTACGTAACATTTTTCACAAAAACTTTTAAAGAGACATGAAACACAAAATACTCTTTCATATTTAAGACAGAGCATTCAATTTTAAACAACATCCCAATTTAATGTTATTATCTAATTTGCTTCATTCTTTGAATCCTTTGTTAAAAAGCAAACCTATGTAGGCTCAGTTGCAGCAATGCACTACTGGGAGCTAAATGCTGATTAGTGGCTGTACATATATTCCACTTCTCATTGGATCACCGGAGGTGATCAGCTAGCTCCCAGTAGTACCTTGCTGCTCCTTCGTCAAAGAATACCAAGACAATGAAGCAAATTTGATAATAAAGCATACAATTTAAAACAACTTTCCAATTTTCTTCTATCTAAATCATGAAAGAAATAAAATAGCTAGGGGTTCAACCTCTTTGCAGGACATTCATACAGTAAAAAAAAATCTTAATACGTTTTTATTGCTGAATTAGCATATCCCTTTAAGACCTGGTATCTCACACACTAACATCACACAGAAGGAACAAAAATACAAGATTTCATAGTGAAAAGGAGGTTTAGCGACCTAAGCTTTGGTGAACTACTTTAGTCATAAATGATGTACTGAGTTTTATAAATCTAACAATACTCCATGGAAAAAATATACGAAAACATAAAATATTTTTACCTAAATATTAAAGTGATCAAATGAAAAAAAAACCTTATAATTTAAATTGCATTTTCTTCAGAATTTGCTTGCTAAATATTATGATTTTATTACAGTATATCTGTATAAATGTATGACAAACTCTGGCATTAAAAGGGACACTAAACCTAATTTTTTTTCTTTCACGATTCAGATAGAGCATGCAATTTTAAGTAACTTTCTAATTTACTCCTATTATCATGTTTTCTTTGTTCTCTTGCTATCTTTATTTAAAAAGCAGGAATGTAAAGCTAAGGAGCCGGCCCATTTTAGGTTCAGCACCCTGGATAGCGCTTGCTTATGTGTGGCTACATTTACCCAACAATAAGCAAGCGCTATCCACGGTGCTGAACCGAAAATGGGCAGGCACCTAAGCTTTACATTCCTGCTTTTTACATTAAGATTGCAAGAGAACGATGAAAAAATGATAATAGGAGTAAATTTGAAAGTTGCTTAAAATTGCATGCTCTATCTGAATCATTAAAGAAAAAGAAAATGGGCTTAGTATCCCTTTAATGTTCAGTGTATATGAAGGTGATGCATTCATTTTGATGCCAGCTGATGACGATTGCTGCACATGCCCACAAGAAACGATGCAAGAAATAAAGCTATACTGATTCCTCAAACTCACACATATATTTATATATATTAGGTGAACACAAAAAAACTATTTTAAAAAGTCAACCTTAAAAATGTATGTAATGGAGGTATAAAATGGGCTAAATTGCTACTTACATAAAGTGCAAATGGTCACCTAGCTCTCTTACCCTGGCAAACTGGTGACAAATCTGATTATGACTGTAGCTGCAACCAAACATGTCCAGTAGTGTTCAAAAATCCAATTGCCTGGTTTTCTAATAACACAACTATTACGTTGAAATGTACACATTGAATGCAGATCAAGTCAATATTTAAGGTCTGAAGATCAAAAATTCATTGTCATAAAAAAAAAAAAAATCACACAAAACCTTTAGGGGCTTTCTTTTTTTTTGAGTGTTTCTAAAATTCTTTGAGGCATCACCTCACAGTACTATAGAGACTTTATCTCACCAGAGTGGAAATATTAGATCATCATCAGGGCATAAAAGTGAGATCTGATACGGAAATATATTCAGTATTTGATTAAGATGTGTAAAAGGGTTAATATTCAAATAATTCACAGACTAGTAGTGCACACTTAACAAGTCTGCCCCTGAGGCATCCAAGCAAAATCTCAGAGCATACAAGACACATTGTGGTACTCTTAAATGATGCAAATAGGCAAACTATTGCAGAGCTGTCCAAATGTGGTCCTTAACTGCAGAAAAAAAGCACAATATGTCCTAATCTACATGATTCAAAATAATGAATTTGTGTTTAAGAACTGAGATCCTGCACTTCAAGGCTAACTGGGCAACTGGAAAATCCTAGCATAAGTTATTAAAACATTTGTAAAGTAAATGAAAATCAATTTTCTAAACACAGATGCTGATTCACCCGCATTCAGGAAGGGATAGTCTTTTATTCTGCCATATCAGTTGCTCTCTCACTCTAGAAGGTTCATTGGAAAAGTAATCTCAAAACATTTCATAGGACTTGTGACATTTTAACTCAATGATGGCCCGAGGGAGTTAATGTGAGCTAAATAACTGACAACCTCTTCTCTTACTTTCAGATATTATCCTTTCTGTATTTAGGATGTCAATTGGATGCTTTAGTTAACAATTGTCACATTTATTCCTCCCAGAGTAAGTGTATACAGTGGAAATGACACTCCATATACAATTATACAGATAACAGACACTGTTTAATTCTTCATAACCTCAGAAATAAGAAACATTGGATTATAAGAGCAGGTGATCAACTAAATTGTAAATGAATAACCCTATAATTATTGTTATACATTGAAAAGGATTTAAATTCCAACTTGTAAGAAATAAAATCTATTTTTTTGTATTATTTTTCATTCTGCAAAGTGTAAATCCTGTCACATTTTAACAATTCTGATTTACAACAATGGTAATGTGTGGAATTTTTAAGCAGATTCTTACATTAAAATTAGACATAACCGCCCAAAGTTATGCAAGAAGGCTTATTAAATTCAGGATTTATCACTGCTTTTAAGCCCTTAGGCAATGCAACTCGCCTTTACCTGTCTGAGACGTTAAAAAAACACCAGGTAACATCAAAAAGAAATAAAGCAATAAAATAACTGGATGATAAACGTGATATCACTGCAGCACCATCAGATCCAGAGGGGCCTACAATACATATATATATATATATATATATATATATATATATATATATATATATATATATATATATATATATATATATATATATATACATATACACAAGTGACTGAGAAGTAAGGGTTATATATGTCATGAATTTGACTCTGACAGCAACAAACTACATAAATTCATTATATACACTGACTGTAACTGAATTTAATTTTTACATTAAACTACACGCATGTATTGCAAACTCACAGCATTACCATTAGAGTATATTAACTATAGAAATGCTGACAAATAGCAATATATAAAACTTCATATCATAATATTTATTTTAATTATGTGTATTAACAATTACAAAGTATATAGAAGTTTACACATAAGATTGATATAGTAGATAGATAGATAGATAGATAGATAGATAGATAGATAGATAGATAGATAGATAGATGATAGATAGATAGATAGATAGATAGATAAAGTATGTTTCTATATGCCCCTGTGGAAACAAAAATCAGAAAGGGAAAATCACCAGGTGCAGCGAGAAAGGCAGACAGGGTGCAGGATTCCCTTTCTTGAGAGTTTCCAGGCTATGGAATGAGAGATCAGCACAACATGCATCTGTTTACCTGTGCTGGGAACGTTAGCCTGCGCAGTTAACCTCCAGGTCTGCTCACTCTTTTCAAGTCTCTGTAAATCCACCAGTTCACAAGCTTAATCCAACCAAAGTAAAGTTGTTGTTTTATTCCAGTAGGCGAAAACGCAAGATCCCTCCAAAGGAGGGGACCTGATAAGAGAGAAAGTGCATGCAGGTTCACTCCAGTTCCCTGGCAACTCCACGCTGTGGGAAAGGAGGAAGCTGTCTCCATGCAGCTCCGTCCCACGAGCGCTTTACTGTTCAGGTTATTTGGGAAGTGCACTGTCAACTTGTGAGGGAAGCCCAGAGGAAATATTGTGCTCTCTCCTACCACCTGCTGGCTCACTCAAAAAACTCTTCAAACATTACATTTTACTCACATTCTTCTGAGTTTTGTTTCTAGTGAAGGTGCAATGGAACGCGATATTTACAAAGATATATGTCTCACCTTTTCTTTTTTATGCTCTAGACATTCTCAGTTTTATTTTACAAATATATATACATCATAGGACCTGAAGTTCTGGAAAGGCAAAGTTTCACACTTTAAAATATCATACGCACTTAAAACGTAATTATTATTTGTTTAATTTACTTAGAATTCGATTCAGATGTTATAGATAAATCAGTCCCTTAATAAAAGGACATTCTAGTGTAAAAGTAAAATATTTTATTAGAGACATTTATTTGTTAGCAGACTCATTTTTACATTAGTTTTCACATATTAAAGAGAGCTTTCTATTTATGTAACATATTTCTAACGTCGTTTATGTATAGTAAATATTTCCTAAATAATGTTTTTAGAAGTTATTAGATTTTAGCAGAACAAGTAAGAATACTATAGAAAAAATGTCTGCATGATCTATACACCTGTCTGTCAGTATGTCCCGTCCTCTGTCTGTATATCTATCTATCTATCTATCTATCTATCTATCTATCTATCTATCCATCTATCTATATCTATCTATATCTATCTATCTATCATCATATAATCTATCTATCTACATCCTCTGCTCTATCTACATCATCTGTTTCTCCATTTCTTTTCATAATCAATAGGGCTATAGCCTGGGATATTTGTTGAAAAAAAAAAATACTTCCCAAATGCAGAAGACATTAGGCAAAAAAAACATAATAATAATAATAATAATAATCATAATAATCATAATAATAATACTAATAATAAAAGCTGGACATTTTAATTGTAATGCCCCAGCTGTTCTGTTACTGCCTCAGCATACCTTTAGATTTGCATTGCCCTTTAATTAAGGGGAACAAATAACCAACATAATATACATCATTATGTATCATTTATTTAATCAGCTTTTTTCTGGAATTTACTTAAAGGGACATAGCAATCAAAAGTGAAATGTACATGAATGCATTTCAGTTTTAAATAGAAATATATTGCAAAGCTGTTTTATATTAGCAGAAATACTTCTAGTAAACACTATTGCTGTTTTAATGGTCTATGCACATACTAAGGGCTAGATTTATCAATGCTGAGGCGTACAGGGGCGCGTATACGCACCCCTGTACGCCTCAGCTCGCCTGTGGCGGGGCGAAATTACCCGCAGGTAATTAACATTGCACACGAGCGCAATTTTGCGCTTGCGTGCAATCCCGCCCCCTGCCCGCACACAGCCAATCACGCGCGGGCAGGAGCTGTCAATCTCCTCGGTCGGACTCGACCGAGGAGATTTCATTTCGCCACAATAGAGGTGGCGAAGATCTTAAGGGAAGCAGCGGTCTGGTGACCGCTGCTTGATAAATTGCGGAGAGCAAGTTCTTGTGAGAACTTGCTGCCGCAGGGGCTTGATAAATCTAGCCCTAACTCTATGCATAGACTGTGCACAAGAGTACAAACTGTGCATGTTTATAGAGTCAGCTGCGGCTTGGATATCACAAATTAAGCCATTGCTGTTATAACACACTGCCGGTAGCTTTCTGAGTAGGTGCAATGCTTGTGATGAGGGTATATGGGGCATACGCAGCATATGTGGGTATGCCTTTGAAATATGGGTTTTACTAGAATAATTTTTGCTTATACAAGTATGTTGTACAAATGCTTTAATTGAAAATTGAAATGCATTAATTTCACATTTTTACTATATACCTTTAAATATGATGACATTATTGGCTCCTACATGCAGCTTTGCATAGATTGGTGCAGCAGCTCTTTAACCACTGGGCCCAACTGGCCACAACCAAAGGAGTTAAAGGGATAGTAAACCCAAAAATGTTCTTTTATGATTCAGATAGAACATACAATTTTAAACAACTTTGCAATTTACTTCTATGATCAAATTTGCTTCATTCTCTTGATATACATTGCTGAAAAGCATATTTAGATAGGCTCAGTAGCTGATGATTGGTTGCTGCACATAGATGCCTTGTATGATTGGCTCACCCATGTGCATTGCTATTTATTCAACAAAGGATATCTAAAGAATGAAGCATATTAGATAATAAAAGTAAATTGGAATGTTGTTTAAAATTGTATTCTCTACCTGAATCATGAAATCATTTTTTTGGGTTTAGTGTCCCTTTAACTGCTGAGTTATACTTTGAATACATTAACAATTGTGTTTCCCAGTCGCGCAGTATGCTCAAGGAAACTTGAAGAGACAGTGTACTGTAAAATTGTCTCCACTTTAATTTGTTCCTAATAATCTATTTTACCTTTTGAAGAGTATCTAATTGTTTGAAGATCCTTTAAATTTATTTTTTCATTTGAAATAGCTGCTTTTGAATGTTGAAACCATTACTGAATATATGAATGTTTGTATGCTCTGTAGAAAACATAGAAACATAGAAACATAGAATTTGACGGTAGATAAGAACCAAAAAGGCCCATCAAGTCTACCCATATTACATGTTACTTTTTCCTTAGGATAGCCTTATGCATGTCCCAGGCATTTTTAAATTCCTTTACAGTCTTTGTGTTTACCACCTCAAATGGAAGTTTATTCCATGAATCCACCACCCTTTCTGTAAAAAAAAATGCTTCCTCAAATTTCTCCTGAATCTACTACCCTCTAACTTTAGATTGTGACCCCTTGTTTTGGCATATAGAAACATAGAATTTGACGGTAGATAAGAACCAAAAAGGCCCATCAAGTCTACCCATCAAAAAGTTATGTAAACAGGAAATAACAGCATACATTAAAGGGACATTCAAGTCCAAAAAAAGCTTTCATGATTTAAATAGGGAATGTAATTTTAAACAACTTTCCAATTCACTTTTAGCACCAATTTTGCTTTGTTCTCTTAATATTCTTAGTTGAAAGCTAAACATAGGAGGTTAATATGCTTTCTTAGACCTTGAAGACTGCCTCTAATCTGAATGCATTTTGACCACTAGAGAGCATAAGTTCATGTATTTCATATAGATAACATTGAGTTCATGCACGTGAAGTTACCCTGGAGTGAGCACTGATTGGCTAAAATGCAAGTCTGTCAAAAGAACTGAAATAAGGGGGCAATTTGCAGAGGCAAAAGGTGTATTTCTATAACATTGTTGGTTATGCAAAACTGGGGAATGGGTAATAAAGAGATTATCTTTCTTTTTAAACAACAAAAATTCTGGTGTTGACTGTCCCTTTAACCTCCAAGTGGGAGTGGTAAAGAAAGAGATATTTTTGTATCTGAAATAGCTAGTTCTCCTTATTGAACTCCCCAGCATTGAAAGGACAGTGTTCTGTAAAATTGGTTTCCCCTTAATTTGTTTCTAATTAATTGTTATCCCAGCAGTAGACTATATAATGTATTGAAAATCATCCATTTTTATTTTTTTTTTGTACATGAAATAGCTGGTTTTGTTCTTTAACACCACAACCCATTAAGGGCCTGGTTACAAGTGGAGAGGCATTTAACGCTCCCGCTTGAGTGCTAACTACGCTAAAAGTAAACTTTTTGTGCGTGTCGGGTAGTGCTCATATTACAAGTTGAAAGTAAACTGTAAAAAGCCAAACTTTGGATATTAATAGCGTGATAAAGTATTCCCCCATATAAGTCAATTGAGCAGAACATTACATGCAGTATTATTAGCATTCTGAATTGGGAAAGGGTTCAGTTCTAATATCAAGCCCTTCCATCTCAATCCCGGCTGATTAACTAATAAGAAATACTTGAAAAATCTACACGTATACAACACTTTACAGCGCTTCGCTAATGCAGCGCTCTGTGGAGATGAAGTTCAAGCTCCAAGGATTTTGAAATAGTGATGTAATCATCGTGATATTGCAAGAAAAGTGACTGGCACCATTTTGTTATGCGCTGTTCACTCTGTTTACAGCATTACAGTGCAATCTGTGTCTGGCACATTTTACTACAGTAATTGTCACTAGTTTGCAGGTACAGTATTTATTGAATACTAATAGAATACTGTGCTGGTGTTAAACTAAACGTAGCGCTATTATAGCTATTATTAGCGCTGCAGAATCTGTTGGCGCTCTACAAATAACCGATAATAATAACAATTATACCCCTAATATATGTTTGTTCAAACATGTTTTCAAGTTTTTAAACACACTGGCAAGTGAAAAGAAAACTAAAACTGCCTTGTTTCACTTTAAGGCGGTTTTCACTTTACAGCGGTGCTCCGGTCCCTAACCTGCTGTATGAGTGGGGTATATCTGAATATAAAGAAGGAAAACAGATTAGGACCAGACATACATTGAGGAAGAGGACCACGAGTTACTACATTTTGATATGCACACAATAACGGAACAATGATTAAGGTAAGAAATAACTTTAATGAGCTCTTTTCTTTTAATTATGGTTGAGGTTTATTTGGGGAGTCTAGCAGTCAAATTGGCTTTTCTTAGATGCAAGGGAGGACCCTAAGCTGCAAGGTCCCTTTTTTATTAAATGGTTGGGTGAACTGAGTGGGTTATTTAAGGGGGGTGTTTGGAGTGGTTGTGCAGATGTTCTGTGGTGGGGGTTTGTAGGTATCTGCAGTTGCTAGTGGTAGTGAGGGCAAATAAAATAAAAATAAAATAAACACATATTTTGTAGGTAGGGGATTCTATGGGCCTGTAAAAGCTCATCAAAAAGAGCTAGAGACTCCAAAGACCACTAAATGTAAAGCCCAGAAGCCCCTTTTTAAAAATATGCTCATGTATAGCTTTTAATAGTCAGGTGATCACTGTGGCAATAGTGATCACCTGATGTTAATAATTGTGATTAATTTGAGGGGAGGCTCATGTATAAATATACCCAAAAAGCCATTTTTTTGTAAGTAGATAACCCCTTTTTCTTTTTATAACAGAGTTTAATAAAAAGAATACTATTTTTTTACAATCTTGTCTATTAAAATATTAATAAAATATCCATATTTAATACACATTTTGATGAAGAGTTTTCATGTGTCATGACATATACATAAAATAATGGTACATATAAGTTGTGTGGGTTTCTCAATAAAATGAACTACAGTGGAGTTTGAACCCTTTCACTACCCGGACTTCCAGACAAAAACGTGCCCAAAATACCAGAACATTTTTAGCATTTTTGCTATCACTCCATATTAAAGGGACACTGTACCCAAAATATTTCTTTGGCGATTAAGATTGAGCATGAAATTTTAAGCAACTTTCTAATGTATTCCTATTATAAAATTTTCTTCATTCTCTTGGTATCTTTATTTGAAATTCAAGAATGTAAGTTTAGATGCCGGCCCATTTTTGGTGAACAACCTGGGTTGTCCTTGCTGATTGGTGGATAAATTCATCCACCAATAAAAAAGTGCTGTCCAGAGTACTGAAAACCAAAAAAAAGCTTAGATGCCTTCTTTTTCAAATAATGATAGCAAGAAAACGAAGAAAAATTGATAATAGGAGTAAATTAGAAAGTTGCTTAAAATTGCATGCTCTTTCTGAATTACAAAAGAAAAATTTTGGGTACAGTGTCCCTTTAACAGAAATAGACCCTTGTTTTTTTATTTGCTTATCAAATCTATATATATTTTTTAAGTGGACAACCCAAGGTATTGATGTAGGCCCATTTTTGTATATTTCATGCCACCATCTCACCACCAAATGCCATCAAATAAAACATTTTTTTATATTTTTTCAAAAACTTTGGGTTTCTTACAGAAATGATTTACATACTGCTTGTGCAATCATGGCACAAATGTTTATAAAAGTTTCTCTGGGATCCAATTTGTTCAAAAATAGCAGACATATATGGTTTTCCCATTGCTTTTTCTCTACCTGATCCCTCCCAAACAGCTTTTTATATATATATTATTTGTTAATAAATAAAGACTAGCTTTTTACCTATCCCTGGTGTGCCGAGGAGTTTCCTTGTTCCTATATATATATATATATATATATATATATATATATATATATATATATATATATATATATATATTTCTCCAGTGTAGGATCCCCCCTTACCCCCAACCTCTCTGATCCCCCCATCCTCCCTAATCCCCCCTAATCCCCCCAAACAGCTCTCTAAACTTCCCCCCTCTGACTGTTAGGTGCCATATTAGGTACTGGCAGCTGTCTGCCAGTACCTATAAATCCGTTTTTTTTAATAATTTAAAAAATATATATTTTCTGTAATGTAGTGTCCCACCCACCTCCCCCCACCCGCAATCTTTAGATAGGGGCCCCCCACACCCCCAGATCTCCTTTTCTGTAGCGTAGCTGCCCCATCCCTCCCTTTCCCTTTATTTTAACATTTCCATAGCGTAGGGTCCCTCCTACTTCCTCAAGCTCCCTCCTGCTTCCCCTGCTGGGCCACCCACCCGCCACCCAACTCCCGCCCACACCTCCCATCGACTCCAGCAGAAGATCGTTACAGATGGTGACACACACAGTGTCACCATCTGTAACGATCAGTCATCTGCCCTCATATGGAGGCGGAGCACCGATTGTGCTCCGGGTTCCATATGTGGCAGATGCCTGAAGCTTCAGGAACTCCAGATCTCGGCTGTAACTTAACAGTCGAGAGTGCTGGAGCATCCTGAAACGACGACGTATATATATACGTGGTATGGTACGATAACCAAAGTACTGCACAATGTATATATATGTCGGATTGCGTGAAGGGGTTAAAGGGACAGTCTAGTCCAAAATTAAACTTTCATAATTCAGATAGGGCATGCAATTTTAAACAACTTCCCAATCTACTTTTGTCATCAAATTTGCTTTGTTCTCTCGATAAGAACCTTTTTGAAAGCTAAATCTAGGTAATATCTAAATGATTTCTAAGCCGTTGAAGGCCGCCTCTTATCTTTTGACAGTTTTTCCACAGCCACTTCTAATTCAGGTGTGCAATATAGATAACAATGTGCTCATTCCCGTGGAGTTAGCACTGATTGGCTAAAATGCAAGTCTGTCAAAGGAAATGAAATAAGGGGGCATTTTGCAGAGACTTAGATACAAGGTAATTACAGAGGTAAAACGTGTATTATTATAACTGTGTTGGTTATGCAAGACTAGGGAATGGATAATAAAGGGATTATCTATCTTTCTAAACAAACATTTTCAAACAGACTGTCCCTTTAAATTGGAGAAAATGTCAGCATTTAAAGGGTTAATTTGTCTGTAAATAGCTTATTTGAAATAGCTACTTTTATTTGTTGAGACCACTGCCTATACTTAAAATTTCAGTACAGTAGTGTTGGCTATAGAAAAGTTATGTAAGGAACAGATAGCAGCAGAAATCTAGCTCCCAGTGATGGGTAGGGAAGAGAGACTATTGCGTTTGAAAGAACTTTCATACTGTAGTTTTATATACAATAAACTCTTTTTTCAGTACTTCAGCAAAGTTCACTATCTCCTGGAAGTATTGCAGTTTCTTTTGACGTTTTCCATTTAAAAAAGAAGTCTGTCCCTGCGAGTGGCAAGATTTCTCCCGCAGAAATAATGAGAGCTACAGTATGTAAAAGTTTGAAAGTGTTTGTAGTAGTTTGATAAAAATTTGTCACCTTTTAATTTGTGAGAAAAAACAGTGAGATGTGTAGAGCGAAAATGTTTACAGAATTACGCTGGGCTTTGAGAGACAATTTCATATATGCTCATGGAATGTCTATAGTCAGCCCATTTTACAAACAAAAAAAAAACTTTTTATTTTGTACTTCACATCCAGTGTACTTAAATTGGTATTTAGACTGTGCATATTTAATACTATTGATTTCTGTGCAATTTAAATACAAATTTTATGTTTTTGATAGAATAGAATTTTTGGTGAACAATTTTGTTATGATTTTTGATGCAACTTAACAATTTGATTTTGTTTCCTGAGTATTTTTGTGTAAATGGTTCAATTATTTTGTATGATTTTTAAATTATGATTTTCATTGTGCACTTTTGAAATGTATGCATCTCCTTTCTATATGAAAATGCAGCATACACCCCTTAGTGAGACACCCTGTTTTCAGGGTAAAAAGTGGCTTTATAGATTTCCACCAGGAAAATATAAGTTCTAACGAGCATTCTTAAAGAATCTTATCAGCCCAGAGACCTTTATATAATTGGAAACTTGGACAGTGGTGAAACCAGAGCAAATGCAAATTATCTTCAAAACGGGACTTGAGTGTGTTTGAACCATGCACAACAATATATTTATTTATTTATTTTAGCTATTCTAATTAAAAACTTAACATTCCATGTTTGAGCATAATACTTTTTGTGAAAATAAATCTTTTAGGGGCAAAAGGTTTTAATAACATAAAGGAACTATTTTACTTCAAAGGTAAAGCATCAAGAGCAAAATATTAAAGGGACAGTCTACACAAGAATTGTTATTGTTTAAAAAGATAGACAATCCCTTTATTACCCATTCCCAGTTTTGCATAACCAACAGTTATATTAATACACTTTTTACCTCTGTGATTACCTTGTATCTAAGCCTCTGCAGACTGCCCCTTTTTCAGTTCTTTTGACAGACTTGCATATGGGCATTCATTGCTTACTCCCAGGTAACTCCACGGGCATGAGCACAATTGTTTTCTATATTGCACATATGAACTAACACCCTCTAGTTGTTAAAAACACTAAAAATGTATTCACATAAAAGGCGGCCTTCAAGGTCTAAGAAATTAGCATATGAGCCTACCTAGGTTTAGTTTTCAACTAAGAATACTAAAAGAACAAAGCAAATTTGAACAGAAAAGTAGATTGGAAAGTTGTTTAAAATTACATTCCCTATCTAATCATGAAAGTTTGTTTTTTGACTAGACTGTCCCTTTAACGTGACATAGAATTAAAATATATACATTATTTGGTTTGAAAAAGTAATTTTCACATTTTGTAAATGAACCATGAGTCAGGAAAAAGCAACTATTAACGCATTTATTTGGAGTTCTGTTAAAAATTATCTTTCTCTCATAAAAGCATTTTTCCAAAATAAAAGAATAATTAATTTGCTATGTGCATGCTGTTAACAAATGTATTGCTTTTTTTTCTTTATGTTACTGTAACCCTGTAAAGCAATGTTTCCTAACTCCATTCCTCAGGACCCTTAACAGGCCACATATTTATTATAGCTTAACTAGAGCACAGGTGAACTGATCAGCTGATGGGTGAACTGATTATTTCACCTGTGCTCTAGTTAAGATATAATGAATATCTGGCCTGTTAAGGGTCTTGAGGACTGGATTTGGGAAACACTGCTGTAAAGGGATTAGCGCATTAG
Source organism: Bombina bombina (assembly GCF_027579735.1). NCBI lineage: Eukaryota > Metazoa > Chordata > Amphibia > Anura > Bombinatoridae > Bombina > Bombina bombina. Next base: position 574,693,712 of record NC_069504.1, read on the forward strand.
TCTTACTCTGTTGCTGCAGAATGTTGCAGTTCCTGAGTTGAACACTAGTGATGATTTTAGTGTTGTGCTATGTACCTCAATTCATTGCTATACTAACTCTAAAACCACCCCAGTCACCCTGAATTTGAAAGGTAGTGTAGAGCAAGGAGGAAGTAAAGGGAACTTTAAAAAACCAAACAAAAAAAAAAAAAAATACCCGTAGGAAAAGAAATGAGAGGTGGTCTATACCCTCAGATTGGTGCTCCTTTCTTGTAAAATGTAAAACAAACACCCTGCTACCCAGTTAGACTCCCACACCCATAACACAGGAATTGCAGAGGTTTCTTTTGCTATCACCTGACTTCAGCCATAAACACATACAGTAGACTCATACAATTTTGTATGTATCTTTCATTTTTGGAAAGCCAGTGCTAATTACTACAAAGAAAGCCATTTAGCTGAACAACACCCAGTGAACTAGGTATCAGTGTTCATAACAAACCAAGCCAACAATATATAGAAAAAAATAATACAAACCATGCAAATAATAGTTTCCCTACATGATTTTGAAAATGTTTCTATGCTGATAAATTTATCCTTCAATTTATATTTAAGAATTCTTGATGTTTCATTTATATGGTATGTCCAATTTATTATATTATATCATTAACATTATATAATAATTAGTACATGTTTCATGTCAATAAAATGTGTCTTTTATTTTTAAATATGTATTAAAAATCTATGACGAAATTAAAGAACACATTACATTTAAGATGGTGTCAAGGCTTACCATAGCAATACTAAATAAGGTTAATCAATATTTTGAATACATATATTAAAAACATCTTTGTAAATTATAAATATTTTATTGAACTACACAATGGAGGTTGCTTTCTTTTTGTGGTCTGTGAAATTCGATTAGTAACAGGAAATTACAGTTTTCTATGTGGTCTCCTTGAAAAATAATGATCGCCCAAATGAATGAAATAAAATTAAAAATAGAAAACTTTAATGACCGTTAACAAATCATCCAGTAATGAAATCAGTGAAAATATATCAAATGTATTAAGAAAAACAAAACCAAAAGAGTTTTCTTGATTGATGAATCTGTTATAATCTCATTTTGTTTTTGTTTTCCAGATGGGCTAAATATTCATGATAAATGAAGTCTTCTGCATAAGCAATTTACATAGACGTATCATAAATTAGATAAGTATAGCAATGCAAAGAATTCTTTTGTTATGCACATGTTCCAAATTTAAAAAAAATACTTTAAGTATGAGTTTAATTATTTTATTATCTTGTTTACAGTTTGTAGATAATACATATTCCTATGAGATATATAGTTATATGAGAACAAAATATATGTGTATGAAAGTTAATGAAATTGTATAAAATATAAATTGTGCAAAAATAAATAAATAAACATTTATTTAAAAAAGGATGTTAAATAAAAAAAAAGAGTTTTTGAATTAACTGTCTAAAATCTACAAATTCTAATGTGTTCCAGCAAGCAGGTAAGTGCTAGTGAATAATGGAATTACCTTAGGTATGATTGATTGATTGAGGAATATATTTAGAGATATAGAGTGGGATATTTTTAGTTTTATGTTTAAAGTTTATATTTTTGGTGATACAGACTATGCTGCTTATGGAAGTTTATCTTCCATGTAGCAAACAGCAAATGTGATAAATCATACAACTTAACCTTTATTAAATTATTGAAAATACACAATATAAAAAATAAAAGATAAACACATAAAAATGGAAATCCATTCTGGCAAAATTTCTCATATGGATTAAAAACGTGGCTACAGGTTTGACCAGATGATGATGTTCTTCAAGTATTTGGGTATTTAAAAAAAATTAAATAATAAAATGACAAACAATTATATGAAATTATTAGTTGATCTTAAACACATGAATCAGGCATTATCATCAGTAAGAAATTAATTAGCTGCTATGTTTAAAGGGACAGTAAACACATTAAGAATTTTGTAATTCTATAGCAACATAAATGTATTGTAATTAGAAGGCATTATAAACTGCCCCTTTAATTTCTATAATTTTCCTTTTGCCTGCATTTTTTTTAAATTTGTGTGAACGTCTCTAAAAACCCCTACAAAAAAACATTTATTCTAACAGGTTGGTATGTGTTAGAAAAAGAAACAATAAAATTGCTTTAATTGTCATCATTGGTGGTTTGTACCCCTGTTAAAAGGAACATGAAAATTAGTCATCCCTGTCTACCCACATCTGAGCAGCCTATTCACACACAGAACAGAAAAATCCAGCGACCCCTTCTATGCTAACTCTGCCCAAGGACACCAGTGACTCCACCTACAAGTCTTCCTGGGCCAGATTGCAAGTGGAGCGCTAATTAACGCCACCACTCGAACGTTAAAGGGACAGTCTAGTCAAAATTAAACTTTCATTATTCAGATAGGACGTAATTTTAATCAACTTTCCAATGTACTTTTATCATCAAATTTGCTTTGTTGTCTTTGTATTCTTATTTGAAACAAAACCTAGGTAGGTTCATATGCTACTTTCTAAGCCCTTGAGGGCTGCCTCTTATCAAATGTTTTTTGAAATTCCTTTTCACAACAAGAGACTGATAAGTTCATGTGGGTAATATAGATAACACTGTGTTAATGCACAGGGAGTTATTTAAGAGTTAGCAGCAAGTCAATAGATAATAAACAGTCACAGTCATGTGATCAGGGGGCTGGAAGAAGGTTCTTAGATACAAGGTAATCACAGAGGTAAAAAATATATTAATATAACTGTGTTGGTTATGCAAAAGGGGAATGGGTAATAAAGGAATTATCTATCTTCTAAAACAATAAAAATTTGATTGTAGACTGTCCCTTTAACTACTCTACAAGTAAGCTTTTTGCACGTGCCGGGTTATGCTCGTATTGAGTGCTAACCCAGTGAGCGCAAAATGACGAACTCAGAATATTGCGTGCACATTCATGTATTCCCCCATAGAAGCCAATGGAGCAAAAAAAAAAAACAAACCCTAACACCCTACTCACACGCAAACACAATCGCATATTCTCAACTGCGCTAACCCGACATGAAAATATGAATATTTCACATTTCAATTTTCTTCACATAGAAGAATATGTTCTCTGTATTCATATATATATATATATAGATATATATATATATATATATATATATATATATATATATATAGATATATATATATATAAAATGGTATTTTGAAACAATATAAATATATATGATTATATATAGGTAAAGATCTATACAAACATACACACACACATATATATATATATAGACAGCAGGCAGGCCAGCACTCACGGTTAACATTTCATCCACCCAGGGTGCTTCCATAGTATTGATAGTAGTAAAGAATGGGGATGCACTCGCCAGGATTTCCAAAGTTTAATGTAACGTTTCACGGTGTTACCCCTTCGTCAGACAATACAGAATAACAATACACAACCTACTTACCACCGTGCCTTTTAAACTAACCACCATGACCTGTAACTGTATCACTTAGGTTAGGAAAAAATATCCCCGAAACGTCACTATATTTTCACAGTAAAAAGTGTGTTTAAAAGACCAGCGAGTGCAAGTTGTTGTTACTTTTATTTATTTTGTACTAGCACCCTGGCATTTGAGCTGAAAAGTGAGAGTGCTCTCCTGTGTTCCAATATATATATATACATACACCAACCACTTTATTAGGTACACCTTGCTTGTACTGGGTTGGACCCCCTTTTGCCTTCAGAACTGCCTTAATTCAACAAGGTGTTGGAAACATTCCTCGGACATTTTGGTCCATATTGACATGATAGCTTCATGCAGTTGCTACAGATTTGTTGGCTGCACATCTATGATGCAAATCTCCTGTTCCACCACATCCCAAAGGTGCTCTATTGGATTGACATCTGGTGACTGTGAAGGTTATTGGAATACAGTGAACTCATTGTCATGTTCAAGAAACCAGTTTGAGATGATTCCAGCTTTGTGACATGATGCATTTTCCTGCTGGAAGTAGCCATCAGAAGATGGGTACATTGTAGTTGTAAAGGGATGGACATGGACAGCAACAATATTCAGGTAGGCTGTGGCGTTTAAACCATGCTCAGTTGGTACTAAGGGGCCCAAAGTGTGCCAAGAAAATATCCCCCACAGCATTACACCACCACCAGCAGCCTGAACCGGTTATACAAGGCAGAATGGAACCATGCTTCAATGTTGTTTTTTTCCAAATTTTGACCCTACCATCTGAATGTTGCATCTGAAATCGAGACTCATCAGACCAGGCAACATTTTTCCAATCTTCTGTTGTCCAATTTTGAGCCTGTGTGAATTGTAGCCTCATTTTCCTGTTCTTAGCTGACAGGAGTGGCACCCAGTGTGGTCTTCTGATGCGGTAGCCCATCTGCTTCAAGTTTCGACGTGTTGTGCATTGAGAGATGGTATTCTGTAGATCTTGGCTGTAACGAGTGGTTATTTGATTTACTGTTGCCTTTTCTATCATCTTTGAGTGATAACTAGCTGTGTCTAAGGTCACACATCAATGTAATTCCACTACCACTCAGAAGTATATTCGGCAATAATAATATTTATTGCAGCTATTTAAAAACAATGGCCTAGATTACAAGTGCAGCAAATTGCACTTGAGTAAAATTGGGGCTGCGAGTATACCTCGAGCATCTGTGCTCTTGCGTCACAAGTTGAGAGAATTTGTTTGCTCAAGCACAAATATAATTTAGGCTTTAGTTACCAAAGCTAAAAGTAAACCGTGATTCCGATTGTGAAGTTCCCAGAAACCTACCTGTTCCATGTTATACAAATCACTAATACAGTAGCATAAATATCTCTTACAATAAACAAATTTCTATTGATATTGTACAGTGTGAAATGACAACAGCAATTTATGTGTGTTAAATTAACCTTTTCACTTCCAAAAAATAGCAAACCATGTAAATGAATTATTTATACATTTGAACTAGGGCATTATGGGTATATAGTACATTATTTATATGCATTTATATAAAAAAAACTCTCACTTCTATTGTAAAAAAAAAGATTAACACTTTGGGATATTTTCAGGGATGGGCGAATGTTTTGCAACATTTGAAACATGAAATTAATTTTAATACATTCATTTGTTTAAAATTTTGCATGTTTGTACAACATTCTAACATTCGTTTAATGTAATAATATTTCTAATGCTATCTTTAAATGTAATATTCTATTCAAATCTTTCTAATAATTCAATTTGAATTATGCAATATTAAAACTAGAAAAAATGTAATCTATATATTTGTAATAGTATGTCTAATGCTCTCTTTAAATTTAATACTCAAATTATGCAATATTCAAAATAGAAAAATTCTAATTAATATATTTTGTATCGATTTACTAAATTACCTACCACATGAACTATTGAGCGTCTGAATAGTGTTTGTTAAATCGAAAAGTATCATTCAAAAACTGGAAATAAAATGTTATTACCGAATTTTAATGTCATGCCTGCCTGTATGCTGTTGCTGTCACTTTTTGACTGTCGCTCTGCTCCTGTCAATCAGGCTGTTTGGGGGATATCATTCTCTGCTGGAACTTTCCTGCTAATTTATCATCTTCCTCCTGATTCCTGCAGCCTCTTTATAGGAAATCATCAAGTCTAGGTTCAAGGCACCAGCTTTGATGTTGTTTCTGAAAGTAGATCACTCTGTGTCTTTTACAGTGTGCCTTTATTTGTGTTTTCAAGTTTACTGTCCTGCCTGATTACCAATGCCTGTTTTCTACTGAAAGTGAGTACCCAGATGTATTCTGCTTTATCTCCTGGACACAACTATTTTGTATACTCTGAACTCTGCAACAAATCTCAGTTACAAGTCTGTATTGCTGTTCTTATTCAATCATCTGCTACAACTGTATTATACTCTGAACTCTGCAACAAATCTCAGTTACAAGTCTGTATTTCTGTGCTCATTCAGTTATCAGCTGCAACTTTATTATGCTCTGAACTCTGCATTTTATTTCAGTTACCAATCTGTTTGCTGTTATCCAGTCATCTGCTTCAGCTACTGCATGTACTCGGAATCCTGTAGCTACTAATTTGTATTTGTGTTATTATTCTGTCATTTTCTACCTCTATATCATACATTTTGAATCCTATAACATCACAATTACCAGCAAACTATTATTGTTATTTAGAGTCTTCCTTCTCAGCCATATTGTACAATCTGTTTCCTGCTGCATGTCTCAGTTGCCAGGATCTTTCACTGTGTTTGTCAAGTCTGCAGTCATGTACTCTGATGCTCAATACTACCTGTTTTCTATAGAGCTTGAATACGTTGGATAGATACCCACTAAAATCTAAACCCCCTAACACACTAACTCCCCTAACCTAACACCCCCTAAGTTACCGGGTGGGGGGGGGAACTAACCTCACCTGCAAAAAAAATAAAAAATACTAGCCCATTCTGCAAGTAACCCCCCCAAAGAAAAGGCTATCTAAAAAAACAATTATAAAAATTGCCCTGGAAAGGGCATTTGGTTGGACTCCGACGGGTTATACATATTGTTTTTACCAGAAATTCATCAAATCATAATCCAAATTACCCCCCCCCCCCTGGTATTCTGGTCTTCAATTTAAAGATCCAGAATACCTCTTGCTTTGCTAGGATTTTATCTCTGTTACCCCCTCTTTCTGGCTGTGTAATTTTCTAAATCGCTGTCCATTTAAAGGACTCATTGCTTTTGTGTATTAACAAAGTGCTGGAATAGGGAGGTACTGGAGGTTCCTATTCTTATGCTGGACAAGTGCTCTCTAATCCTAGACTTTACTTCTCTCGTGGTTAACCCCACATACTGTTTGTCACAAAGTGAACAGGTGACCAAATAAATAACATATGTAGACCTGCAATTCATAAACAATTTCTTCTGAAAATATTGACCTGTGACTGAAGACCTAAAGCTGTCACCTACTTCAACTTTTTCACACGCTACACAATTGCCAAAGTGGCATTTGTACATGCGCTTTACTCTGAACCAGGCAGAATTGTGTGTATCTTGCTGTTTAAGTATAGTAGGTGATACCAAATTGCCTATTGTCTTACTCTTTCTATAAGCAAACTTGCTGTCACGCCGTGCCGCTCTAGCTGTTGCTAGGGACGCTGCTCTTGCTGTCTGCTCATTGCCTATGGGGGAGTCGGCTCCTCTCTGCGAGCGGCGGTGACATCATCGTCGCACACATTCCCATCCAGAAGCCGGTCAGGATCTCCTGTGGCGCGAATTCGGCGCCTATGTAAGTAACTGCAGTCCTACCTATCACTGCCCAAGTATAGGTGTTATGTACCGTTCTCCTGGGTGTTATTGATTCTTATGCTGTTATATTGTTGCTGACCCTCGCTTGTCTGACCACTCTGCCTGTTTACCCTTTAACTTCTGGATTGATATACCACTGCTGAACTCTGCTTGTCTGACCACTCTGCCTGTTAACCCTTTAACTGCTGGATTGATATACTTCTGCTAAACTCTGCTTGTCTGACCAGTCTGCCTGTTAACCCCTTTTGCTCTGGATTGCCTTACTGTTGCCAAACCCTGCCTGCCTGACCATACTAGTGGTCTACCTCTGGACTGCCTTACTATTCCAAAACCCTGCCTGCCTGACCATCCTAGTGGTTTGCCTCTGGACTGCCTTGCTGTTGCCAGGTCCTGCCTATCTGAACTTTCTGGTGGTTTTCCCCTGAACTACCTTTCTCTGGTTTCCTGCCTGTTGCCGCCAAGGACTGTCCTGTCTGTGGTGAGTGCCGCTTACCTCATCTTGCATACCTTCTCTGCTCTGGGATATTCCCTATCATGCCGGCTCGACGCCGGGATATCAAGACTACTGTCCGAGTTCGGTCTAATAGAGGAGTATCCCACGAGCATTACATTTGCACCCTCCCTCCATTATTCCCATCAAATCATCATCTGCCTTCAGAATCGGGAGGTGTCTTTAAATTACTTTGCAGATCTGATCATATTGTTCTGAATAGCTTGTGATGAACATTAGACCCCTATCCTGTTTAGGAGTATTTAGGCCTCTTTTGTTGGTTAATAGATCCAGTCGATTGATTTTGTCAACCGAAAGCTTAGTTTGTTCAACCACTTTCTATCCATAACCTCTCTCCCTGAGACGCTTATCTAGAAATTTTGACTGTTCCTTAAAAGTCCGGTTATCAGAGCAATTTAGTTTTAAATGGACAAATTGTCCGTTAGCTATTCCCCTGAAGACATTCTCAGGGTGACAGTTCTTTGCATGGAGTAAGGTGTTTACCAATATGGGTTTTCTGTACACGGTGGACAAGATTTTCTCTCCACTTACGCCTTTCAATGTTAGATCTAGATAGTTGATACTCCTAGTATCCTTCTCAAAGGTGAAACTGATTCCTAAGTCATTGTCATTTACACCTTCCACAAATTGTTGTAGGCCCACCTCATCTCCCCCCAAATGAACAAAAGGTCATCTATGAACCGTTTATAAAAACTATCTTTAGTTTGAGGGGGTTTCCTCTCCATAAATGTGTTCCTGCTCCCACCACCCCATAAAGAGGTTGGCATAGGAGGGGGCAAATTTTGCCCCCATTGCAGATCCACAAATCTGGAGATAGAATACCCCCTCAAACTCAAAGTAGTTGTGCGCAAGTAAGAAATCTGTTACTCTTACCACAAACTCACAATACGCAATACAATGACTATAGTATTTACTCAAGGAAAACCTTTTTTATGGGGTATAGACAAGTATAGGGATCTGACATCCACCGTAAGCCATGTATAATTCTCTCTACAAACCATTTCTGAGACCATATTCAAGATTCAAGAGTTTAGAGTTTTGAACATAAACAAGATAACATACTGTTTGCAAATAGCCGTGAAATTGTGTTAAAAATGTCCAAAATACCCCTTTGAGGATTTAAGAGGTGTCAAATTTGAAAAGGCAAAACTGGGCTTGATAAAGCATTGAAACATGATTCAAAAATGTATTGTGATTGCTGAGAACTTTTTGGCCCTATAGGAGAAATAGATTTTTTATCGAGGATCCAAAACCTGTTTGCAAATGTGTGGGAATGAGCTGAAAACATGTTATTGGGATCGAACTAAATAGAAAAGTAGCCTTGTTGGCCGAAAAAGCTCCTGCCAAAAGATTAAGATTGAGGCCAGAATTAACAATTTTAATGTTTTTAAGATATTTATTTTGCATGCAGAAATATTGCAATTCAGTGCATAACTGCTAATAAATAAATAAATAAATAAATAAATAAATATATGTGTGTGTGTGTGTGTGTGTTTGTATGTGGTGTGTGGTGTGAGTGTGTGTGTGTTTGTATGTGGTGTGTGTGTCTGAATAAAATGCATAAATATAAATTGGTTTATTTAAAGAGACAATAAAGTCAAAATTAAATGTATATGGATTGGATAGAGCGTAACATTTTAAACAGCTTTTCAATTTACTTTACATAGTTTCTTGGTATCCTTTGTTAAAGAGTAAACATAGGAAAACTCAGGAGCGTGCATGTGTCCTTAGCAATCTGTCAACAGTGTTTAAAATTATGTTTAAAACATTGTTATTCATAGTTGCAAACACAGCTGCCATCAAATGCTACAAACACACTAGGGCAGCAGAGTTTGCAACTATGTATAACATTGTTTTAAACATTATTCTAAACATTGTTGCCAGATGGCTAAGGACACGTGCACGCTCCTGAGTTCCCCTAAGATTACTCTTTAACAAAGAATACCACGAGAACTAAGCAACATTTATAATAGAAGTAAATTGGAAAGTTGTTTAAAATTTCACACTCTGTCCAATCTGTTTAATTTTGACTTTATTGTCTCTTTAATGTTCCATTAATGTTTAGTGTCTCTGTATAGCTTCACTATGTATAATGTCCTGTACTATGAAATTTCTTGACCATTTAAAATGATTATAAGAATGTCATACACTGTAACTGAGTTAGACTAAGCTTCTTGAGTGACAAGCCCAGTACTGCAGATCAGAAGCACACTCACTCAATTGATTAAACAAACAGTAATGTCCTTTTTTTCTTTGTTGTATCTAAGAGAGGGTATTTTAAAATGATTCATGTTTTTTATATAATATAAGTTCCTGTATAGAGAACACAACACTTTTATGACAATACCCATTCATGTTGTGTATAACATTTTTAAACTCCTACAATTCTTTTGTTTTCCGTCTTATATAAAAGTGATTAACCAGCAAGTGTTCCTATATTTAGGAAAACTGCTATAATAATCTATTTTTTGTTCAGAACAACCCTTTTCAGAAGAATAGACTGTTCCATACTTATCTTATCATTTTAACTCTGAACTGATTTGAAATATTTTCTTTTTTTTTGAATACCAAGATTGTTTCTGTACCAGGTAACACAGAGTACAAAAATGTATTACCAAGTAAATGCATCCAGGGACTTTTTGATAGCAGGACTGATACAAGCCAGATTCTGCTTAAAATCCAAAACAAGATTCATAATAAATAGAAAGGGTATTTTTTTTTATTTTGCTGGAATGTTATACTTTTAATTAGACTACAAAGCAAAGTATTATCAAGGAAAAAGGTTAAAACCAGAGCATGATTTTTTATCATAGTTAGAACAGATGTGGAATTCATTACACATCAGTTCAAAATATTCCTCTGCCCGTTAATATATGACTTACTCTCAAATGCAGATTACAAAATGACCTCACTGGTAATCATGCTTAGGCCAGCAGTTTTATTATATAATATATCAAGAGAAATTAGAGTGTTAAGCAGTTTGTGTTATATATTTCTCTATATAATTTAATTTTGTCTAATTTATGTCAAAACCATTTCAGTAATTTGGATTTTAGAGGACTGTCCAACTAATTAAATGTTGCGACAAGCTTAGCTAAGAATTCCAAAAACTGACAGGAAGGTTCAGATTAATCCTTAGTTAAAGGGACATAAAAGTGCAAAAAGGAAATGCTTTAATATGTTAGAGTGTTTAACCCCTACGAAGAGATTCAAAACATATAGTTATAGACAGATCCGGATTAGCAATGCACTACTGGGACCTATATGGTGAGTCAGTGACAAGAAGCATATGTTTGTAGCCACCAGTCCCTAGCTAGCTTCCAGTAGTGCATTGCTGCACCTAGGCATATCTAGGTAGGTTTTTTAAACAAAGGCTGTTAAGAGGGCAAAGTTGATTTGATAACATAAGTAAATTGAAAGGTCTTTCTGATCAATGTAACTTTAAAGGGACAGTAAACACCAGACTTTTTGTTGTTTAAAAAGGTAGATAATCCCTTTAATACCCATTCCCCAATTTTGCATAACCAACACAGTTATAATAATATCATTTTTACTTCTGTGATTACCTTGTATCTATGCCTCTGCAAACTGCCCCCTTATTTCAGTTCTTTTGACAGACTTGCACATTTTTTGCCAATCAGTGCTTGCTCCTAGGAGCTTCACGTGCCTGAGCTCAATGTCATCTATATGAAACATATGAACTAACGCCCTCTAGTAGTGAAAAACTGTCAAAATGCTTTGAGATTAGAGGCAGCCTTCAAGGTCTAACCGCTAGATTTAGAGTTCTGCGGCCAAAGGGGTGTGTTAGCTACGCATGCTTTTTTTCCCCCGCACCTTTTAAATACAGCTGGTATTTAGAGTTCACAGAAGGGCTGCGTTAGGCTACAAAAAGGAAGCGTATAGCATATTTACCGCCACTGCAACTCTAAATACCAGCGGTGCTTACGGACGCGGCCAGCTTCAAAAACGTGCTTGTGCACGATTCCCCCATAGGAAACAATGGGGCAGTTTGAGCTGAAAAAAACCTAACACCTGCAAAAAAGCAGCGTTCAGCTCCTAACGCAGCCCCATTGTTTCCTATGGGGAAACACTTCCTAAGTCTGCACCTAACACCCTAACATGTACCCCGAGTCTAAACAGCCCTAACCTTACACTTATTAACCCCTAATCTGCCGACCCCGCTATCGCTGACCCCTGCATATTATTTTTAACCCCTAATCTGCTGCTCCGTACACCGCCGCCACCTACGTTATCCCTATGTACCCCTAATCTGCTGCCCCTAACACCGCCGACCCCTATATTATATTTATTAACCCCTAATCTGCCGCCCCCAACGTCGCCGCCACCTACCTACACTTATTAACCCCTAATCTGCCGACCGAACCTCACCGCTACTATAATAAAGTTATTAACTCCTAATCCGCCTCACGCCCGCCTCAATAACCCTATAATAAATAGTAATAACCCCTAATCTGCCCTCCCTAACATCGCCGACACCTAACTTCAAGTATTAACCCCTAATCTGCCGACCGGACCCCACCGCTACTCTAATAAATTTATTAACCCCTAAAGCTAAGTCTAACCCTAACACTAATACCCCCCTAAATTAAATATAATTTAAATCTTACGAAATAAATTAACTCTTATTAAATAAATTATTCCTATTTAAAGCTAAATACTTACCTATAAAATAAACCCTAATATAGCTACAATATAAATTATAATTATATTGTAGCTATTTTAGGATTTATATTTATTTTACAGGTAACTTTGTATTTATTTTAGCCAGGTACAATAGCTATTAAATAATTAATAACTATTTAATAGCTACCTAGTTAAAATAATTACAAAATTACCTGTAAAATAAATCCTAACCTAAGTTACAATTAAACCTAACACTACACTATCAATAAATTAATTACATAAAATACCTACAAATAAATACAATTAAATAAACTAACTAAAGTACAAAAAATAAAAAAGAACTAAAAGAAAAAGAAACACAGAGGCGCCAACATGGCCTAGTAACGTCACGGCAGTCGGATACAAAACATCAGCAGGATAGGAAATATACTCACAAGCGTAGCGCACCCAAATGGTGCTATTGTGGCAGCTTGGAACATCTAACAGTGGTCCAGCTCACTGGTGTCTCCAGCCAGATAGAGATGATCCTTGGCGAGGGCCTATCCTATGATGCCTATAAGGGCAAAAAAGGCACACACATAGCCCAGTAATGTTTGTACACCAGATAAAAAAGGATTCAAGGTTGTACTTACAGGAAACAAAGCATCACCAGGTGCAATATCAGCAGTACTGGGACCTCTCAGCCGCCCAGTGGACTGTGGAATCCAATTTGCAGGATGCAGAAAATCACCACTTTGGAAGATAGGACTAGCACACACACTCTGCCCCCAAACAGGAGCAGAATAATTGTGATAAAGCAAGTGTATATTTAAAAACTTTTATTTTAAAAACAGCGACATGTTTCTCAGCCACCACAGGCTGTTTCCTCAGGCTATGTTAAAATGTTAACAACACTTGCTTTATAAAGACAATAGAACACATAAAACTAAATCTGATAGGCTAATTAATTTCTAAAGTGTGAACACCTGTTGCGCAGGTCAGCAGTTGGTAGGCATGGAAACCCCTATATATAAAGCTCTCATATAGCACCATTTGGGTGCGCTACGCTTGTGAGTATATTTCCTATCCTGCTGATGTTTTGTATCCGACTGCCGTGACGTTACTAGGCCATGTTGGCGCCTCTGTGATTCTTTTTCTTATAGATCACGCCACACCAGGATGACCGTCCTATGACAGAGAGCTGCCTTCTTTCTTTTGGATTATTCTTTGTGCAGACATTTTGTTATTTGATTATACCAATATCATCTGGGTCCACTTGTGAGCAAATCATCTCTAATAATCTGATATAAGTGTGCTAGGTTTATTGTATATTCTCTTAATTATCTGTATATATTTGCTTACCTGTTTGCTGCTTATTGTTCTATATGCACCACCCTCCTTATATCTTTTGTTAAAAAAGAACTAAGTTACAAAAAATAAAAAAATAATTTACAAACATTAGAAAAATATTACAACAATTTTAAGCTAATTACACCTACTCTAAGCCCCCTAATAAAATAACAAAGCCCCCCAAAATAAAAAAATGCCCTACCCTATTCTAAAATACAAAAGCTCTTTTACCTTACCAGCCCTTAAAAGGGCCTTTTGCGGGGCATGCCCCAAAGAATTCTGCTCTTTTGCCTGTAAAAAAAAACATACAATACCCCCCCAACATTACAACCCACCACCCACATACCCCTAATCTAACCCAAACCCCCCTTAAATAAACCTAACACTAAGCCCCTGAAGATCTTCCTACCTTATCTTCACCACGCCGGGTATCACCGATCGGTCCAGAAGAGGCTCCGAAGTCTTCATCCAAGCCCAAGCGGGGGCTGAAGAGATCCATCATCGGGCTGAAGAGGTCCATCATCGGGCTGAAGTCTTGATCCAAGCGGCTGCTGAAGAGGTCCATCATCGGGCAGAAGTCTTCATCCTATCCGGGCAGAAGAGGACATCCGGACCGGTAGACATCTTCATCCAAGCAGCATCTTCTATTTTCATCCATCCGGAGCGGGGACATCTTCTTCCAGCCGACGCGGATCCATCCTCTTCTACCGACACCTACTCGCCGAATGACGGCGTCCCTTGAATTCTGATTGGCTGATAGGATTCTATCAGCCAATCGGAATTAAGGTAGGAAAATTCTGATTGGCTGATGGAATCAGCCAATCAGATTGAGCTTGGATTCTATTGGCTGTTCCGATCAGCCAATAGAATGCAAGCTCAATCTGATTGGCTGATTGGATCAGCCAATCGGATTGAACATGAATCTGATTGGCTGATTCCATCAGCCAATCAGAATTTTCCTACCTTAATTCCGATTGGCTGATAGAATCCTATCAGCCAATCGGAATTCGAGGGACGCCATCTTGGATGACGTCATTTAACCTCTTAAGGACATATGACGGAATTTTTCCGTCATAAAACAATTGAGCAAACTGAAAGCTGTGTCCTTAAAGGGTTAAAGGAACCATCATTCGGCGAGGTTAAAATAAATACAAAGTTACCTGTAAAATAAATATAAATCCTAAAATAGCTACAATATAATTATAATTTATATTGTAGCTATATTAGGGTTTATTTTATAGGTAAGTATTTAGCTTTAAATAGAAATAATTTATTTAATAAGAGTTAATTTATTTAGTTAGATAAAAATTATATTTAACTTAGGGGGGTGTTAGTGTTAGACTTAGCGTTAGGGGTTAATAACTTTATTATAGTAAGGTTGGCAGATTAGGGGTTAATAATTGTAGGTAGGTGGCGGCGACGTTGGGGGCGGCAGATTAGGGGTTAATAAATATAATGTAGGGGTCGGCGGTGTTAGGGGCAGCAGATTAGGGGTACATAGGGATAACGTAGGTTGCGGCGGTGTGCGGTCGGCAGATTAGGGGTTAAAAAAATGTATTAGAGTGGCGGCGATGTGGGGGGGCCTCGGTTTATGGGTGTTAGTGTACTTTAGAGCACAGTAGTTAAGAGCTTTATGAACCGGCGTTAGCCCAGAAAGCTCTTAACTCCTGGCTTTTTTCTGCGGCTGGAGTCTTGTCGTTAGATTTCTAACGCTCACTTCAGCCAAGACTCTAAATACCGGCGTTAGAAAGATCCCATTAAAAAGATAGGATACGCAAATGGGGATCTGCGGTATGGAAAAGTCGCGGCTGCAAAGTGAGCGTTAGACCTTTACCTACACGACTCTAAATACCAGCGGTAGCCCAAAACCAGCGTTAGGAGCCCCTAACGCTGGTTTTGACGGCTAACGCCAAACTCTAAATCTAGGCGTATGAAATTAGCATATGAACCTCCTAGATTTAGCTTTCAACTAAGAATATCAAGATAACAAAGCAAAATTGGTAATAAAAGTAAATTGGAAAGTTGTTTAAAATGATATGCCCTATTTAAATCATGAAAGTTTTGTTTTTTACTTGACTATCCCTATAAGTAGCTCACATCCACCAGCTCCTCCTACTGACTCACAGAAACCATCCCAACCTCCGGCTTTGCTGCTGGATGCCTCATTCACATACATGCAGTCAGCCAGAGCATCACATAAGGACCACACAAACTCAGTACTGCACTGCACAACATGAACATTCAAATACCAGGTTTAGCACTTAAAAATCTGTACACACAGAGAGCCAACACTTTCAAGCTGTGACTATAGTAAGAACTATATTTATACAATACACTCTTCAGTAAATCAGCTTCATCTGCATCATCATACACAGCTGTTGGCTTAAAAAGAAATATACATTCTCCTTACGGTTTTGTTCTGAATGCACAGACGTCTCTTGTTGTGTTAAAGGCATTAGTTTATCTATTTATGTCTTGCATAATGTGCAGTCATACGAGTGCTCATGTGTTCCCGTCTTTAAAGTTTTCAAGATAATATTTACAACCCATGGTTAGAAACTATGAAGATAAAATAGGAGAAGCGCAAAAACTTGAGAAATTTATTTAGAACAGGTAAAATAACAACACATAGTAACTTACACTGAAGTAAGCTTGAACAATCCCCAGTCACAACAGGATTAATAGCAATAACAGTCTGAGCCTCACGCCATACACTCGGCGTCTGAGTTCACACCGCGCTGATTCACAGAGAACCGGCGTCTGACGTCACAAGTGATGACAAGGATTCCGGAGCGTCCCCTTCAGGCGCAATGCCTCCCAAACTGCTGACGGTCAACGGATGTTTGACAAAATGTCCCACAAACCCTATGCGTTTCGTCCGTGTCTCGGCCGGACTTTTTCAAGGGTACCAATCTTAAAAAACAAGTGTAATGAGTGAGGCTCAGACTGTTATTGCTGTTAATCCTGTTGTGACTGGGGATTGTTCAAGCTTACTTCAGTGTAAGTTACTATGTGTTGTTATTTTACCTGTTCTAAATAAATTTCTCAAGTTTTTGCGCTTCTCCTATTTTATCTTCATAGTTTCTATCCATATCTGGGTGATTTCTGGGAAATATCACCTAACGAGAGGCGGCATCTATCTTGGAGTTTCAATTTGGACTATTACACATCTTTTATCGTTAATTGATGGGACTTTGAATCTATTTCTCTATGGACATTGGGTATTATTTTATATATATTTTTATTTGTATTTTTTTATTGTGAAATTATAGGATTTGTGTGTTTTTTTCTTTTTTCAAAAGTTTTGTTTTTTTGAAGTTTTGTTTTAATTAGTCTATTTGATTTATTATTACTGATACATTTTTTCTATATTGTGTGTTGTGTAGCGCTGAGTTTTATTTTGTTTTTATTTTTGTTTTTATTTTTACAACCCATGGTATCTAGATACTATATTTATAGGGTTTGTTACGATCTAAACAAGCACTGTGTAAAATGCCGCAAATGCATGTTTTAGATATTAAATAAATAAAATAATTTCAATAATTCCATAATTTGCAAATTTTAACATGTCTGTAGCTAAGTATAACATAATACTTTATAGGCGCTTGTAGGATCTAAGCAACCACTGTGTAGAATGCATCAAATTTAGGCAATTTGCAGGATTTTGAGATAATTTATAGCAAAAACAAGCAAAAATACTGCATCTTTCAGAATAAATGTTAACATTGGAAACCTTTGTTGATAAGAGCTATTCCAATGCTGAAATTTCATATCAGCAGCTATATATCTTTCATAATACACAAATAATAGTCAGTGCCGGTGCTAGGATTTTTGGCTACACAGGCGAATACACATTTTGCCGCCCCCCCAAAAAAAAAAAAAAAAATAAATAAATATATGATTTACCCTGCCATTACTGATTCTTAACAAAATGTTCTAGTAATGTGTAATGGATATAATAGTTAATTTCTACATATCAATGTGCCAAAGTGGTGGCTCTGCACAACATAGCAGGTAACAAAATGTTCATACAATATATATATATATATATATATATATATATACACACACAGTATATATATATATATATATATATATATATATATATATATATATACATACATACATACATACACACACATATTTACACATACTCATGCACACACATTTATACACATACATATTTACACACTCATGCACACACATTTATACATTCATACACACACATACATATTTGCGCACACACACAAACATACATACATAATGACAGACACACACACATTTATACACACACAACCACATACATATTTATACACACACAATGACAAAGGGCACACATACATACACACACATACATAAGCAAATGAACAATAGATTATTCTCCGTCCTACATACAAATTGTGAATCTCTCAAACAAGCTGCAGGCATAGGTTATTATGGGATATGGCTGTTCTATGGGTTATGAGATGAAATCAGGTATTTTATTAAGAATATTTTTTAAGTATATTATCTGAAGGGTAAGGGTCTGGCGCCGTCTATAATGTACTGATTTTAAATTTAACCAGCAAACCCATAATAAGCAGGAGCCAGGCCAGCCTCTAAATCTATGGATGGATTAATTGTATTTTAACGTCCCTGCAGCTGGCCAGGCCTGTGTCCACACCATAGGGCAAGTTTCTAATCCCATTTGGTATAAATTACTAGGCATATAGGACAGGTCAGTGTTCATATTCCAGGCACTTACAGGTAAGAAGACTCTAAATGGGGAATCAAACCAAGGGGGTGTTTTTTTTTATTAATTATTATTTCTTGCCAGCTAATAGGAATATAAACTGGATCTGGATGTCCATGTCAGGAAGAATCATTTTCATTCTAAGGGATAAAAACTAGGCTTTAAAGCCAGGGACATGTTTCTTTCTCAACCTGGGAATAATATATATATTGTGTATTCAAGCCAGGGGGTAGTTTTTTTCTATTGCAAACTTGGGAAGCGGATTATCTCAGTCGCCAAACGTTGCATCCGGGCGAATAGTCTCTTCACCCAGAGGTATTTCTTCAGATCGTTCAAATGTGGGAACTTCCAGAAATAGAAAATCTAATGACATGGCCTCCTTGTTCACCTGATCTGAACCCCATTGAGAACCTGTGGTCCATCATCAAATGTGAGATTTACAAGGAGGGAAAACAGTACACCTCTCTGAACAGTGTCTGGGAGGCTGTGGTTGCTGCTGCACGCAATGTTGATGGTGAACAGATCAAAACACTGACAGAATCCATGGATGGCAGGCTTTTGAGTGTCCTTGCAAAGAAAGGTGGCTATATTGGTCACTGATTTGTTTTTGTTTTGTTTTTGAATGTCAGAAATGTATATTTGTGAATGTTGAGATGTTATATTGGTTTCACTGGTAAAAATAAATAATTGAAATGGGTATATATTTGTTTTTTGTTAAGTTGCCTAATAATTATGCACAGTAATAGTCACCTGCACACACATATATCCCCCTAAAATAGCTATAACTAAAAACAAACTAAAAACTACTTCCAAAACTATTCAGCTTTGATATTAATGAGTTTTTTGGGTTCATTGAGAACATGGTTGTTGTTCAATAATAAAATTAATCCTCAAAAATACAACTTGCCTAATAATTCTGCACTCCCTGTATATACTTATATAAATTAACGTTATAATTTTTTTGAATAATCCATAATATAGGGCTTAAAGCCTGCTGACAGCTCCTGAATTTGATTAACACTAACTGGGGGGGGGGGGGGGGGGGAATAAAAACAGGAAAAAAAAACCTAGCCAAAAATACAGTTTTTTTTCTACCAGTTTGCAATAGAAAAAAACTACCCCCTGGCTTGAATACACAATGGCCTAGATTTGGAGTTCGGCGGTAGATGGGCTGTTAACGCCACGCGTGTTTATGTCTAACGCACGGCATTGTTTGACTCCGGTATTTAGAGTTAAGATAAGACCATCTAACGATGCTCCTAACGCGTGTATGTCACACGCGTAATCCTGCCCGCGTTAGACAGTCTCCCATAGAGATCAATGGGAAAGCAAATAAATTGCCTTTTTTCACCTAACACTCGATCTCGTGAGAATACGCACAGCTCGGTCATATGACGCATACCACATCATGCACAACAATAACACGCCGCAAATGTCACAACAACAATCAATCAACAAAGCACACAAGCATTACACATTCACGAGCGGGGGAAGTTGTAATACTATTTATACGGGGAATACGCATATACTTTAAGATGCGGAAAATCGCACAATAACAACAAGGATTAAAAAATATATACATACACTAGAAACAAAATCGCATTCAATATCATTATATATTATGAAAAACATACATATACAACACTTCACGAAGAACACACCATCGCAAATTCACATTTAAAAAGAATACTTTGGGACAATGAAAGCTAAAACGAACACTATGACATCATCGCATTCTACACATTCCACAAATACCAACTCGAAATGAGCATGCGCAAATTCACACACCTAATACACATTGCAATAATATTAATTGCTAATAAAGCACACCTGAACACTAATTACAATGGAAATTTGGACATCATTAAACATTTACACAGGGTATATAAGCACCACACAAGCATGGCTTCTTTGACTGTGTTGCTGGTGGGTCTTTGGAGATTTAAGAATATAGAGTTTGAGAATTTTTGAGAGTGAGTTAGTGTTAGCGTGAGAGAGTCAGTTGGTAGTGTTAGCGTGAGAGAGTCAGTTGGTAGTGTTAGCGTGAGAGAGTGAGTGAGTTAGTGGGAGTTAGTGGGAGTGGGAGAGAGTCTGTTAGTGGGAGCGTGAGTGAGTTAGTGGGAGTTATTAGTGAGAGTTGTTAGTGGGAGCGTCAGTTAGTGGTAGTTAGTGAGCGTTAGTGGGAGTGTTTGTTAGTGAGAATTAGAAGTAGTGTGAGTTAGCGAGCGAGTGATTTATCTGTACACTTAACACATTTACACGCAAACACATTCAATACATACATACACTTATCAAGAACACTACATACACTCCATACCCCCTACCCCCTCATACTACACTCCATACCCCATTCCTTGTAGTCCCATTCCCTTTCATCCCATTTACTCTTATCCCATACCCCATACCCATCCCATACCCATCCCCTAGTTACATTTAGTTTACATATCCTCCTTTTAGTCTTATTCTTTTCGTTTATTTAAATACTCCTTACCCTCTTTTTTTTTTTTACATCCCTCACACTTTAAGCACCTTTTTTGTCTTTTTAGTTCTTTATTTTGACCCCCTTTCATTTCATCACACTCACTTTTTGTTTGATTATTTGGGGTTTAGTTTAGGGAGGAGATGGAGGACAGGCAGGGGACAGGTAGAGGGGGGAGTAGAGGGAGGGGGAGAGGAACAGGGCAGGAAGGGGGGCAGGAAGGGGGGCAGGAAGCGGGGGTGGAAGCGGTGGGTGGACCCAGCCACTTGGTTCAAGATGACCAAGTGGCTGGGCCCAGTGGCGGTCAGAGTAGGGCTTCACAGTCCGGGAAACAGAGGGCATCGTCACAGGGGAAGGCCAAGGCGACTAGGGAGGCGAGGTTTACGATGGAGGAGAAGGAGGCCCTCGTAGAGGCCTATATGGCCAGGCATAGGATGCTGCAGCACCAAAAGACCACCCCGACTGACAAGAGGAGGCTCTGGAACGAGATTAGGAATGCAGTCAATGCAGTGGGTGGCCGGAACCGGGATATGGATTCTATCAAACATCGGTACCGGGACTGTAAACTTGAACTGAAAAAAAAGTTAAGCCTGGAGGCCCGACATGCCGCAGGGACCGGTGGCGGCCCTGCCCTTGAAATGGAGTACTGCAGATGGGAGGAAATGTTGCGGCCCAGCATCTCCGAGGTGGAAGTAGTCGGTATCGGAGGAATCGATACCGGGAACCTGCCACTCTCATCTGACGGTAAGCTCATTCAACAATAATTTCACATACGAATGTATTTCAATGGACACTATACGCAAACATTTACTTTCATGATTGAGGTAGCGAATACAAATTGACCAAACATTCAAATGTACTTATATTACCTAATTTGAATCATTCTTGAGATATATTTTAATGAAGAAATAGCCATGCACACGGTGAAACAATCACAGGAGGCAGCTATATTCAGCTAACAGTCAGCATCTTAGAAGCATATTTAGATATGCTTTTCAGCAAAGAATATCCAGAGAATGAAGCTAATTAGATAAGAAAAGTACATTCGAAAGTTGATACTAAATGTATGCTTCTAAATCATGAAAGATAAAACATTGGGTTTCATGTGTTAAGGATCAGATTAATGCTATTACGCTGTTTACACGCATTGTATTACTTTGCGGTTACATCAGTATCTAGGCTATAGGTTAGGTGTGCATTTAAACAGACTGAAAACAAACGCAAAAACATTCACATTGACCACAGATATCACAAACACGGTTTAGAAAAAGCGGAAATCGTATTGATTGTTTGTTAGATTTCAAAGTGGATTAATGATTCTGCATTTGTAATTGTATCGTAAGCTAAGTCATTTAAACCTTGATTTGCAAATATGCTAATATATATATTTTTTTTTATTTATTTATTTATATACAGAGTCTGGGGACGAGGCAGCACAGCCTCCTGCATCTCCCCGGGATGAGAGTGGTGGTGAGGAATTCCCACTTCGGAGGGAAGAGGCCCCCCGTGACGAACAGCGCACGGGAGATGACGAAGAGGCCCCGGAAGCACAGGAGGATCCCGCTGAACCCGCGGAACCCGCGGAACCCGAGGTCCCTCAAAGACCCGCACTCCGCCGTGCACGGGCACCCCGCCGTGCACGGGTTCAACAGGCACAACAAGAAGAAATAGCGGAGGTGCGGGTTCTACTGGAGTACATAGACCAGATGCGTACCTCCCGGATAGAAAATATAGAAGGACGACGAAGAATACTTGATGGGCAGAATCAAATAATTCAAGGCCAAAATGAAATAATCAGCATCCTGAATAGAATACAAGAAGGACAAACAAGAATGTTTAATCTTCATCAGGATATGTTCACATTTTTCCGGGAGGCGCATGCTGGTCAACCTCCTGTTGCTGGGCCTCTTGTTGCTGGGCCTCTTGCTGCTGGGCCATCTCCTCCTGCCGGCCCATCTCATCCTCCTCCTCAGCCATCTACTCCTCCTCCTCCTCAGCCATCTACTCCTCCTCCTCCTCAGCCATCTACTCCTCCTCCTCCTCAGCCATCTACTCCTCCTCCTCAGCCATCTTCTCCTCATCCATCTTCTCCTCCTCAGCCATCTACTCCTCACCTTGGTCGTCCCAGTACTCTTCCTTCCACTCCTCCCACAACAGCTCCAAGGAGGACTCTTCGGAGTCGGCAGTTGCCTCTCCCAGAGCCTCAGCCCCGTGGGAAGAGGGGAAGGAAGAGGAAGTAAGTATTTTTTTCCAGCTTCAAATTATTTTTTTTATGTAATGTGTAATGGATAGGTATGTGATGATGTGGTTTTCATACACTTGTGGACCACACTCTGTATATAATCGACTTCTATGGGACCGGGTCCATGGAGGAAGATTGTTTGCAGAGTGTGGGTTATAAGTGTGTGAAAACCACATCATCACATACCTATCCTTGTTCATGATATTGATTGGTTTCTGTGATGTGATGTCCAAACTGTTTCCCGAATCGCTAACTAAATTACCATAACAATTATCCATGATGGCATATTACTGTTTGAATGCCAATAACACAGCTTAAAGGGACAGTCAGAAAATTATTGATTACAAAGAAAACACTGTATTACGCATTATAAAGTTTGAAACAACAAAACATGGAGAAATACATGTGTGACTTATGTGCTTACCCTTGTATCTATGACTATGAAAAATGACCACTTATTTGTTGTTCTGACATAACAACATTTTAGATATCAATGATCAATACATGGTCAATAATATGCTGTATGAGCACAAGGTTTTACATATACAAATGCTATCCAAATGCCCTCTAGTGCTCAAATTGTATAATGATTACAAGCACTCTTCAAGATTGAAGAAATGAGCACACCAACCTCATAGGTTTAGATAGCAAATTTAAATAAACCCAGACAAATGTTCAATTGTTGAGAAACATTTGATATCCTTGATATTACAGAATTGACTTTTCGAATAATTTTAAAAAATAACTTTTTTCTAAACTGTCCCTTTAACAACATTACATATGCTAACACATATTTTAAGCTTGTTGGTATATCTACATGTACTTTGTCAAAAAATAAATTTTTAAATAACATTTATATTGACGTGTTAAATAAAGTCTATTTTCTTTAAGAGACATTATTGTGTTAATATTTTATTTTAAATTTTCTTTTTTTAACAATGAATATGGTTTAAAGTCCTTTTAGGAGTGGGGGGGGGGGGGAAATATGCTAAAAAAAATATATTTGAAGATTAAACTATGTGGATCTCATACATGATACAAAAAAAGAAATTTGCATTCAAGGGACAGTATCCTATATTTTTTACATAACTGTATGTAATAGACACTACTACAAACAACAAGATTAACATATACTGATATCAATATTAAAAAGCTTCAAACACTTGCAAATAAAATAGGGTTAGCTATATTGAAAATATAGATGAACCACCATTACAACCGTAAAACAACACAATACACCATCATTAACATATGAAAAGACCCTTTACACAAACTGGACAAAGCTGGAGATGGTACTCACATGAAACTCAGAGGCTTTGCGAGGAGTAAGAAAATTACTTACATTTTCTTAGAACACAAGACAAAATAAACCTATTGGTTAAACAATGGACTATCTAACTATAGACAAAATCAAATATTTTTATTTATAATGTGAGTGTCTAATGAACCTTTAATAAAATATACAACGAAATTACATTTAGAAGAAGTCGGCATCATATATTTAGCATATGATAAATGCATATTGATTACTTTATTCAAACACAATAGCGCATATTTATTAATTAGATATGTTCAACATTAAACACAACAGTAATTTTTCAGAAAAAGGAACATTGTTGACAAACATATTAAACATGGACTGTAGAGATTTGCACTTGCCTATAAATATCCTATGCATGAAAACATTTTGCTTTCGTTCGTTGATTCAACCAGACATCCAGCAAAAGAGAATGTGGTGGTCTTTATCAGCTACGGGTCAACAATGTAACATGATGCAAATAATACATATTCGCAAGCTTTTTAAAATTGGATGCAGTCACAAACGTTTTTAACGTGCACAAATATTGCGGGACTACGCAATCCAATCAGACTTTTTTTTCCTTTACATGTGCCGTCTTAACATGGCGCTTCCTTGATCACGTAAGAACGCCATCCAATGAAAGGCACATTATTGATCACGTAAGAACGCCCAATAAAAAAAGGCGCATCCTTGATCGCGTCAAAACGCAATCCAATAAAAGGCATATTCCTGATCACGTAAGAACGTCAGTCAATACAAGGAATCATTGGACAGCCTGGCAGGTGACGTCTTAAGCAACATGGCGCATCCGAGATCGCTGAAAAACCGCAGACAATACAAGGACTCAGTGACATCTTGGCATATCACTAAGAAACGTATTTATATTTTAGGAACTAGTATGTGTGTAGATTGCTATCTAGGAATGTCACCAAATCATGAATCATCTTTTCGGACTTGACTGTCCCTTGAACTATAGCTATGGTGTATATCTTTAACATTTAAAAGATACACATGAGAAATACATATGCCATTGATGTTTTAAGATATGTTTGGATTGTTGTTGAATAACAATAGTTATACATGTATTGATTAAACGTGTCATTTATTCAAGTTTAATTATTGTCAGCCTACCTATAGCCATATATGGGAGGAGATGTATTTTGTTAACATATTAGTTAACTAATATTCATCATCTACATTATTTGCATTACACACAGAGATTTATTTGGTTACACTTTGACAATAATATAGATTTGAAAATGAAATACAGGTGCTGTCAACATTACAATAAGATTGTTTATTAATAAAACTATATGTCCTTGTTCTTGTAAAAAGGACAAAAACGCTTTACAAATGGAAATACATTCATTTACAATATTGATCAACATCACTTAAAGGGACATTATTTTGATTTTAAAATGAGCATACACATAGTCAATACTATTTAAATAAAATGAACACTTTACAGGGATTATATCATTGTATCAATACTCAGATCATTTGGTAAAGGTGCATCAATTCATGCAGAGTTTATAAATACACACATGGATCTGAACATTTAAATATACATATATACACAAATACAAATATATATATACATATATAAAGAAATTACTCTGCTAATCATAATCAGGCAATGATAGAGCTAAGAGAAAATAATATAAACACAAATAATAAGATTACATTGGAGATGTTAATCTTAAAGTCATTTACTATTGTCTTACATATATGATTTCATTATAACAAATATATTTGTTAGGTCCCTTTAAGGATAAACAACATAAACTAGAGCTTTCTAAAAATAACAGGAAGAATGAGGACAAAGATTTGTGAAATAAAAAGTATTTTATTAGTATGTAAGAAAACATACACAACGTTTATAAATAATCTTGTAAAAATAAGGAATATATGAGCCATATGACAAGGTAACACAGTGCATCACAGTCCATGAAGAGAGTTGCCAAGGGCCAGCATAGCCCCATTGGAGACACATGACAAGGTAACACAGTGCCTCACAGTCCATGAAGAGAGTTGCCAAGGGCCAGCATAGCCTCATTGGAGACACATGACAAGGTAACACAGTGCATCACAGTCCATGAAGAGAGTTGCCAAGGGCCAGCATAGCCCCATTGGAGACACATGACAAGGTAACACAGTGCCTCACAGTCCATGAAGAGAGTTGCCAAGGGCCAGCATAGCCCCATTGGAGACACATGACAAGGTAACACAGTGCCTCACAGTCCATGAAGAGAGTTGCCAAGGGCCAGCATAGCCTCATTGGAGACACATGACAAGGTAACACAGTGCCTCACAGTCCATGAAGAGAGTTGCCAAGGGCCAGCATAGCCCCATTGGAGACACATGACAAGGTAACACAGTGCCTCACAGTCCATGAAGAGAGTTGCCAAGGGCCAGCATAGCCCCATTGGAGACACATGACAAGGTAACACAGTGCCTCACAGTCCATGAAGAGAGTTGCCAAGGGCCAGCATAGCCCCATTGGAGACACATGACAAGGTAACACAGTGCCTCACAGTCCATGAAGAGAGTTGCCAAGGGCCAGCATAGCCTCATTGGAGACACATGACAAGGTAACACAGTGCATCACAGTCCATGAAGAGAGTTGCCAAGGGCCAGCATAGCCTCATTGGAGACACATGACAAGGTAACACAGTGCATCACAGTCCATGAAGAGAGTTGCCAAGGGCCAGCATAGCCCCATTGGAGACACATGACAAGGTAACACAGTGCCTCACAGTCCATGAAGAGAGTTGCCAAGGGCCAGCATAGCCTCATTGGAGACACATGACAAGGTAACACAGTGCATCACAGTCCATGAAGAGAGTTGCCAAGGGCCAGCATAGCCCCATTGGAGACACATGACAAGGTAACACAGTGCCTCACAGTCCATGAAGAGAGTTGCCAAGGGCCAGCATAGCCTCATTGGAGACACATGACAAGGTAAAAGAGTGCAACAGGCACAACAATAAACTGATAAAAAGGCCAAATGGCAACAATATAAATACAAATTCAACATGTGGACGGAGGATTATTATCTGCCACCATGGAGCATATCCAGATCCTCCACTTACTGGTCATCCTCTTCATTGTCCTGTGCATGTCCAGCTCCAGATTCAGGCCTTGAACGTAATAGCATAATTTCACGCAGAGTCAAGTCCTGAACCCGGAGCTGGGCCTGCATGGTGTCGTTCATCCCTCTCAGGACAGCTGCGTTCCTCAACACGGCCTGCTCTACTCTTGCTATCCCTTCTAGCATGAGCCATGCTGAGTCACAGCCTAAAATAAAATAAAATTAAATATTAAGGATAATTACACAACAGAATAAAAGTTTTTAATACATACATTGTCATCATAAAGACAAATAATTATTTACATAAATTATTTCTAATATATTCTTTACACATGAATTAGGTTATTCAGACAGACAGAAATCATTAAAGGCTCATGTTACTCAAACATGTTGTCCCCTTTAATTGGTTTTAGATGATCCACTTATACAGCTTGAGTGTATCAAATCTTGTTAAAGGATTTACATTGTACTTACATCATCAATTTAAAAATTCAATTTAGACTGTGGTAGGCACACCTATCCTTAAACATTTTGGCATTGAGGCCAAGCTGTGTAAACATAGCAACCAGAAGAAATTACATTCCCACTGGGTTAGACAAGAGATAATGTATCCACATTTGGACATAAAATTTTGGATCCAAGTAGTGGTGTTTGGTATATGTAGTGATATCCAATTAAAGGGACACTGAACCTAAAAATTTAATGGACTGATTCAGATAGAGCATGACATGACAAATCTTTAGATATTACACATATTCATTTTATGTTTTAATTGTCAAGCTATATTTTGAATGCAATAATGTTTGTTTTTATGGAAGCCAATATTTGTTGATGAACTTTGTTTGTGCATGCTGGTTGATGGATACATTCATCCAACAATAAAGAAATGATGTCCACATTTATTTTATTGTTTAAACTAATTATAGGAATAAGTTGTTTTCCATAAATATATCAAGAGAATGACGAATAATTCATAAGAGTATTCTATTATACATTGGCTTAACATTGCATGCTGGATTTGAATCACAATTTAACCAATTTAACTTCACTGTACCTTTAAGTATCTTATAAAGTGTATTTAGAATGATACTTACAGCTGTGCCTGGGAAGGACAATCTGACACCCAGGACAATGAAGGTTGAAACAGGGGGGAGGGGTGGGATTGGCTTGGGGAGGGATGGGAATGGCTTGGGGAGTGGTGAGCTGCCGCTCCAGGGTAGGCTGTACAGCTGGGGAGTGGGGAGTTTGGGTCTGGGCAGCTGTACGGGCCACAATACGGGGAGAGCGGCGAAGGGGGGTGTATGTGCGTTTTTTGGGAGGGACAGGATATGAAATATGGGAAGGGCTGGCAGTGGTCGGGGCATGGTCAGGAGTTTGGTGATGGGAAGGGCTCTGGGTGTGTGCAGGGGTGTGGCCATGGTCAGGGGTGTGTGCATGGGGAGGGGTCTGTGACTGGGCAGGGGCGGAATCCAGATGACCAGAAGTGGTGGATCCATCTGAAAATGTAAAAGAAATATATTAACATCTCATACATCCTGACATCAAATCAACGCATTTCAAATTGATTATGTTTTCAATATACTTCGAAGTGTGTTTGAATCTGTAAACTATTCTGAAATGAGGATATGGTATCTATATAGGCACTCAGATGAATCTCAATGACTGTCTGTACAATTTGAAACTTATTATTGTGTTTTGGCATGGAATATGCATGTGACATAATGATGGCATGAATTATATATTCTTCAAAAAATATATACAAGCAGATTTTCATGCTGCCTGATATAGAAAGGGGGCAGTAGTGTATTTGAACAGACAAATAATATTCCTTTTTAAAGGGAAAAAGCTGTAGACTTTGAATGTCTTCAATAAAAAGATTTCAAACAAATAAACATGTTGGAAACATGATAGATATATATCACATACCATCAGACTCCAAGGCAGCCTCTTCCTCCTCCATCCCACATGTGACATCAATCTCTGTAAAACATAACATGTTGTGTACACCTTAAGATCAGATATTATAACATATGTTACTGTTGCTCAAATACGCACATCAATGTTGCATTAAAGATATACACACACAAAGTTATGATTTACATCATTTTGATGGAGCATACAAATGACAATAGATTAGTTATTGTCAATAAATCAGAATATTAATGTATTGTTTGTCTTAATGTTAAATTCATAAAAGCATAGTACATAGAACATTTAAGATTTCTCATGTGTGTATCACTTGATGACTGTTGTCAAAAAATAAAATTTAAAAAAAAATATGTTAGACATCTTATGAATAACAAATGTGTAGACTAATAAAGTAGAAATTATTAATTGCTCAATATAAAAAAAAAAATATAATCAGAAGATATATTCTAAGATTTTTTATAATGTTATGCTTCATCGGAATCATGATCATAATATTGATTAGCAATACACCTTCAATTACATATAAATGAGTCAATGGACTTACCAGGAGACCGCAAAGGCGGCTCTATGTCACTGCTGGATTCCTGTGGGCTTCCCACACCAACTCTCTCTATGAATGATATAGATATATATTATTAAACACATTTTGGATATCACTAAATCACATCTGTCTAGAATTTTAACATTAATCAACTTTAAAATGTGAAGAATAGAGCAGTCATTACACCAGAAAATGCTTGATTGAATCAAGGGGATTCTGTAAACATATCTGTATTGAACATATGTTTAATGTCAGACTACATTAGACATCAAATTCATCTCAGATGCTGCTATTGCATATCTAAATATACCCAATGATCAATGTTCTTAACCCTTTAAGGACACAGCTTTCACTTAGCTCTATTGTTTTATGACGGAATAATTCCGTCATATGTCCTTAAGAAGTTACAAGAATACACACAAACCACATATTGAGGAGCATCTGTTGACAAATCTAAACAAACATGTGTCACATCGACCAATTTATCAATGTACAGTAATCTTGTTTAGGACACAACACATATTTATCACAATACATAACAAACTTGATTATTACAAATATGTAATCATGGTGCTGTTAGAGTATGCAGATATCTATAAAGTAACTCCAACAGATAATTAGATTTATATATCAATAGTTTTTAATAAAAAGAATGTAAAGATGAATGAATCTATTTTGTCTTAAAGGGACACTGACATGATTAATTTAAATAATTGATTTCTATGTTCAAACTGTAGAAAATGATTTAACATTGACTCCTATTATAATTAGAATGTTGCTCGATATTAATCTTAAAGGCAGATAAGGAATATTGGATTCAATAAATATTGTTTGTTGAAGGTATCCACCAATCATCAATATAAACCCAGGTTGGTCAAAAAATATTTAGATGCACATAAACGTACTTTCTTTAGTTTAAACTACATTTAGCAATAGAATATGTCACATATGCTGATAGTATTATATTTTTATGTTTATTAATATTGCATACTGTATCTGAATGACAATATTAATAATTGTAGCTCAGTATCCCTTTAATCTAAAATTAAATAGATTCCACAATGTTGTTGTTTGTTAATGAAATATCTACTCCATATGTTGATGTAATGAATGGTATTGAGCATGCAATTAAAATCAAATATGTTATTTAAGGATATCCGAATAATTATATAATTTTCATCTATTAAATAGACATTACATATAAATATTGAACAATGTGTATTTAGTATGTAATGTTCAGTCCATGTTTCTAAGACAAATGTCAATTAAAATGAGACATACCATACTGTGACAAGCCCTGGCTTGAGGATCCAGCAGCCACATCCATATCTGTAATATATTAAATGAGGATTGCATATCATTAATACTAATCATGCCATGTTTAAAATATTTACATTAATAACAAATCAATAGAAAAATATTAATCCTTTGGTAGTCCCATGAGTTAATAGTTTCCGCAATTAAATTAATGATAAATATATCCTGGACTCTTATTTTCAATCAGTTGTGTTGTTTACTGTATCTTTAAGAATATCTGCTTGTTATTACATAATCATCAATTGATGGCAATATGTTATAATTTATTTATATTATTCTTTTTTGATTAGCTATAATATTTAAAATAAGAATACTGTATTCTTCACTAATCTAACAATTTCCATTTAATTTTTTACAACATGTATAAAGCAATGCCACTTTCCGCAAACCCATGTTAACGTGGATGAGAAATGCCATTTTCGCGATCATTGCGCAATGATTCCAAGCGGAATTACGCATCCGTCATTTGAGCAACATGTATAAAGCAATGCCACTTTCCGCAAACCCATGTTAACGTGGATGCGAAATTACATTTCCGCTCTGTGACGCATACTCTGTAGAGCGCAAGAAACATCATTCCTATTTCATGTGTCAATAATCTAAAATCAGATATCTAAACATCATATGTAGTGTATGTTGTGAGATCTGTATAGGTTTAGTATCTGACTAAATACACATTTTTGATTTTTAAAATGAAAGATATTATATGAAGTTGGATAATTACCTGGTTCAGATTCTCTATCGGCTCCTCCCAGGCCACCGGACGGAGAAGCATCTGCCCTGTCCCCCGCGTCAGGACTTTCAGATCCCACAGCTGGGAGGGAAGAAGAGGAGGCCGAGGATGGCGAGGATCGAAATCTTTTGGGGACCCGGAGATTGAGGAGCTCGCATAAAGTCACCTCATAAGGGAGTAGGTACAGTTTCCGCGGGGCCTTTCTTTGGCCCCCTCTTTTACGGGCTTGTACCCAGTCCCTTATGAGGTTGACTTTTTTTGATAACCGCAACCTCATATCTCCGAATCTCCTCATGATCTGATCCTGGGTCCTCTGGACGTCACACACCAATCTAACCGCATTGGTGATAGACTCCCAGAGGGCCTTCTTAACAGGCGCATCTGTCGAGCTCCTCTTGTTCCCAAACAGCTGGGGATAAAAGTCCTTGACGGCGTGGACCAGTGCAGCGCTCTCCTCCTTGGTGAACCTGGGAACTGACATGCCTGCTCGGTTGGCTACTAAATATATTATAATAATATTAATATATAACACTGCCTGCAGGCATTAGAGAACTGACAAAGATGGCAACGTGTAATGGACTTTTATATGGTGAAGTAAACATGAGATGCACCATGGGACAATTTATCTGTACATCTGATTGGATAAAAGTTTGAAATATTGTTATAATGTCTGTGAGACCATCCTGACTCAAGTTGTGTTTGTGTGATGAACTCTGATTGGCCGTTCCTTAATGTTTCATATCTTAGTAACTTCCTTACACATACCGGTGGTGCTGTAACTTCATTTTTCATGTAGACTTATTTGTAACTCATGGGCCTGTCATGCGGATATGTGTGACGCAGATTTAATATCCGTGATCCGTGAAATATTAATGATTAAATACTCTTTAAAATCTAATACTGTCACATTATTAATGTTGTAGACATTTCTCGGTTTAATAACGGTCTGTTTCTTTAATACAAATACACATTTAATATTGTATGTCTTTATTGTTCTTTAAATACATTTATTGTGAAGTATTGACATTGCTCTATTAAATGTATTTATAATGCACATTGATTGTGTGCTATTGCGTGACATTACACTAATGTTTAAATATGCTAATCTGGTGTTTGAAGATGCGTTTCCCACGCAATATTTATTAATGTTAAAATTCAGGTTAGAATGTCAGTAACTTGGATAATCTGTTTATAAATATTAAACTACAGCTTTGTTATTCGCAAATAAACCTCGAGCTTGTATTTCTCTGAAGTGCTCATATATGTTATTGTGCAATGGCGTCTTTAGTTTTAAAGAGACATTACAAACAAACAATTGTATCAAATGATCTGTAGAGATAGAAGATTGTTTAGACTTTAAACTGTAAATCATTTTCTCTTAGTATTTATATATCCTCAACAGAAGATATTTAAATGCACATGGTTGAGACAATCACATAAGGCATCTCTGTGCATCCACCAATCTTCATCTACTGAGCCTATCTCGATATGCTTTTCAAGCAAAGTATGTCAAGATAGGAAGAGAAGTAAATACACTCTTTAAATCTCTTAAAGGGACACTGTCCAAACAAATTTACCATTGGTGATTGAGCATGAAATGTTAATCAACTTTATTATTTAATACGATTATCAAATGTTAAGTTATCTTGTTATGTTTCTTTGAAAATCAATAATGATATTTTAGATTACGGACAATTGTTTAATAAAAACCAGGGTTGTCCTTGACGATTGTTGCATCAATTATTCCAAACAATCAAGTTCTGTCCAGAGTACTGAAGCAAATAAATTAGCTATTTACTGCATTATTTCTAAAGTAATGATAGCAACATCACAATGAGCATTCATAATATGAGACAAGTTTTAAAGTTGATTAAAATAGAATACTCATTCAGAATGTATAAATCATTGTTTTTTTAACTGGCTACCTTTAAGTATATTTTGAGTTCATGTCCCTTTAAATAAACATTTCACAATAATGCTTAATATATCATAAACCTAGGCACCTTCCTTTTGCTAAATGAGTCTAACATATGAGTAAAGCAAATTTAGATTAACTTCTAGATTGTTTTACACACTGACTGAAATATATTTTTTAAATTAGGTCTTTTTTAGCCTTCAGCGTAGAGGGACATTAAGCTATATGTTATGTATGCATTTTGTATAATAATCTTATATTTGACCAACTTAATATGTTTTGTTATTCAATCATTATATTGTAATTATATATATTCGTGGATTAAATACATCTCTACATAGGCTATTTTGATGCTGATTGTTGTTTGCATATAGATGCCTTATATCATTGACTAAGATATGTGCATTTATTTTTATTTTAACAAGTATATTTAAAGACTGAATGTAATTCTATAGTACATTCTAAATATGTTTATATTCTTGTATGATATTTGTAACAATCTATACAAAATATACATTTTGAATGACCCCTTTAAGGACCCAAATATATTGTATTTTGATTTAACATTGACAAAATAAACTAAAGGGGAAATTACATTCTATATAGATATTTGATGTCTAACCCAAGAGGTAAGATTTTAATAAATACATCATATTACTAAGTATAGTTAAATGACTCCACTAGAAAATTACATAGATTAACCTGGCATCCAATAACTAATTTTTTTAAAATATAAAGTTAAATGACCTACCATTTATAAATGTAATAATTGTAAAATATTTTCTAATAATGTTTTGAGATACCTAAGGAAGATACATGATCTTATACAATTCTTTTTACATTCAACAACACTGTCACTTTCATGTAATTTAACCACTTCACCTTATTAAATGTTAAAACAATCATAATATGACTACATATCCAAAATATTTATAATATATACTTTTTCAATATAAAAGCATTGAAGAATCTGACTCCCCAATTAATGTTAAAAGATATATTTTAATATTCTCTGAAGATTTTTATTTTCTACTATTAATGCATTATTTTCTCTTATGCATGTGCTTGTCAAATAGCCAACTACCAGTCATGGGAGTCCAAGTTTTATTTATTTACAGATTATTTTGATATATATTAGAATCTGTTAAAAAGAAACATATATTTAATAGAAAATAATTAAATATTCCAGGAAGTCATCAGATGCCAATCTGAAATGACAAATAAAAATGGAACAAAGTTAATACACACGTTGTAAAATATTCATAAAATACATTTAAAATCATATGGTGTCTATGCTCTAACTTTGATCAACATTTTTAAAAGATAATCATTACATTGATTTTAAATTAATGAAATACATACACCATGATATTGTTGATTAAAAATTATATTTAAATATCAAAAATTAAAATTATACATAATAATGTATATCACATGTAAACAATATATGTATGCTGAACATAAATGTAATATTTCATGTCCATTCAAATACCTCTATATCAACTATAATATGTATTCCTTTTTCTGATTGTGATCCCTAAATATCTCATTAAGAACTAAATATGACTAATGTATGTAAGCTACTAATATTCTACAGTCTTCACTAGCATGCATTGGTACACCAACCTGGACAATGCATGGTCTTTGAAAGTCAATTCAGGGGTAAACAGTTGATCTTCAATAGGTGTCTTATTCATCAGTTCATTAAATAGAGGACTGAGAAATACCATCTAAAAAAGTAAAATCATCTAAGTGTCTGATTGTGATCCCTAAATATCTCATTAAGAACTAAATATGACTAATGTATGTAAGCTACTAATATTCTACAGTCTTCACTAGCATGCATTGGTACACCAACCTGGACAATGCATGGTCTTTGAAAGTCAATTCAGGGGTAAACAGTTGATCTTCAATAGGTGTCTTATTCATCAGTTCATTAAATAGAGGACTGGGAAATACCATCTAAAAAAGTAAAATCATCTAAGTGTCTGATTGTGATCCCTAAATATCTCATTAAGAACTAAATATGACTAATGTATGTAAGCTACTAATATTCTACAGTCTTCACTAGCATGCATTGGTACACCAACCTGGACAATGCATGGTCTTTGAAAGTCAATTCAGGGGTAAACAGTTGATCTTCAATAGGTGTCTTATTCATCAGTTCATTAAATAGAGGACTGGGAAATACCATCTACAAATTAGAAAATCATCTAAGTGTCTCCAATAGGATGTCTCCACAGCCTTATTCTATCAAATAGTTTGCACTTACCATGTGAACATGTATTTGTATGGTTTTCAAGGTCAGCAGAATTGAAATATAATGCCAGACATGATCCCATTGGTATACTTCAATTTCAATCTTGGCTTTTTCCCCACTGTCAGTCTTGGAAATCTTCACTGTCAGGCTTCAAATTGTTCCCTTTCAGTCTTTAGATTAAGTCATCTCCCTAATGTAAGAAATTATATATAAAGATTTCATACAAGTGTGTGAATCAGTTCTGTACCCCTCTCCCACCCCCCATTTCATAATAAATATCTATCACTAGCTTACTAAGCCTGTGTATAAACCTGTGTTATTTTCTATCAAGTGTGAAGATGAGTCATATTGAGCAGAACAAACCTCTGTGTGACATTGAACCATAGTCATTCTAGAGTATCCCTTTCTGATTATGTACATTTTAAGTAATGTGTAAACAAAGTTATAATTTATAAAATGTATGCCATATGATGTATTTGTGTACAAATCATGCCAGCAACAGTCCATACATTTCTACTTACCATCTGATGTCCTCTTTAAAAACCAGGTGGCAAAGACTCGCTATAGGACCCAATGCCCAGAGCATCACCTATATTATGAGAAATAAAGATTATTCTAACATTTGATCAATACTAACATGTTTGCACAATTCTCTACTTGTCATTTCCCTAGAGTTCACATCTATTGAAAATACTCCAGTGTAACTTCTATTATTTACCGTCTAAAGTGGCGGTTGATGACGTCTGCTCTGACATCAAGTCCCTCGTCCTGGAATTCCCCCTCTAGAACAGGATCATCCTCCTCATCTCTGAGGAGGTCTCTGTCCACCGGGACGGCCTGCAGCATCCCAGCCCGCTGTGCAATATTATGCAGGACGCTACAGGCTACAACGATCTTAGCCACCTTCTTTGGGTTGTACTGGAGTGCTCCTCCAGAACGGTCCAGGCACCTGAATCTCATCTTCAGGAGCCCGAACATCCTTTCAACCACCGCCCTGGTTCTCTTATGAGCCCTATTGTAGCGCTCCTCAGACACATCAGTTGGGCTACGCAAGGGGGTAATGAGCCAAGGCCGGCTCATGTACCCAGAATCACCTATAAATTTAGAACAGAACATAATTCAAACAGAATACTTAAACTAGTATATTGTTGTATAAATATATTTATTTAAAACCATAATCCATATTAAAAGTTGTCAGAAACATAAAAAAAATAAATAAATTTAGATATAATTCTGTATCTTGCCATTTCATCTAAGACATGCTACATATGCGTATTTCTCCTAAACCAAACCTTGTGTAAAATGCTAACTACATGGTTACATTGCATTCTCTATCTGAACACTTAAGGTAAGACATGCTACATATGTGCATTTCAATAAAACTAGACATTAGCAGAAAAAGACAATGACAGGGTTAAATTGCATGAGATAATATCTTGCCATTTCATCAAAGACATGCTACATATGCGTATTTCTCTTAAACCAAACCTTGTGTAAAATGCTAACTACATGGTTACATTGCATTCTCTATCTGAACACTTAAGGTAAGACATGCTACATATGTGCATTTCAATAAAACTAGACATTAGCAGAAAAAGACAATGACAGGGTTAAATTGCATGAGATAATATCTTGCCATTTCATCTAAGACATGCTACATATGCGTATTTCTCTTAAACCAAACCTTGTGTAAAATGCTAACTACATGGTTACATTGCATTCTCTATCTGAACACTTAAGGTAAGACATGCTACATATGTGCATTTCAATAAAACTAGACATTAGCAGAAAAAGACAATGACAGGGTTAAATTGCATGAGATAATATCTTGCCATTTCATCTAAGACATGCTACATATGCGTATTTCTCTTAAACCAAACCTTGTGTAAAATGCTAACTACATGGTTACATTGCATTCTCTATCTGAACACTTAAGGTAAGACATGCTACATATGTGCATTTCAATAAAACTAGACATTAGCAGAAAAAGACAATGACAGGGTTAAATTGCATGAGATAATATCTTGCCATTTCATCTAAGACATGCTACATATGCGTATTTCTCTTAAACCAAACCTTGTGTAAAATGCTAACTACATGGTTACATTGCATTCTCTATCTGAACACTTAAGGTAAGACATGCTACATATGTGCATTTCAATAAAACTAGACATTAGCAGAAAAAGACAATGACAGGGTTAAATTGCATGAGATAATATCTTGCCATTTCATCTAAGACATGCTACATATGCGTATTTCTCTTAAACCAAACCTTGTGTAAAATGCTAACTACATGGTTAC
Source organism: Bombina bombina (assembly GCF_027579735.1). Classification (NCBI taxonomy): domain Eukaryota; kingdom Metazoa; phylum Chordata; class Amphibia; order Anura; family Bombinatoridae; genus Bombina; species Bombina bombina. The sequence continues at coordinate 574,732,338 of NC_069504.1, forward strand.
ATTGCATTCTCTATCTGAACACTTAAGGTAAGACATGCTACATATGTGCATTTCAATAAAACTAGACATTAGCAGAAAAAGACAATGACAGGGTTAAATTGCATGAGATAATATCTTGCCATTTCATCTAAGACATGCTACATATGCGTATTTCTCTTAAACCAAACCTTGTGTAAAATGCTAACTACATGGTTACATTGCATTCTCTATCTGAACACTTAAGGTAAGACATGCTACATATGTGCATTTCAATAAAACTAGACATTAGCAGAAAAAGACAATGACAGGGTTAAATTGCATGAGATAATATCTTGCCATTTCATCTAAGACATGCTACATATGCGTATTTCTCTTAAACCAAACCTTGTGTAAAATGCTAACTACATGGTTACATTGCATTCTCTATCTGAACACTTAAGGTAAGACATGCTACATATCTGCTTTTCAATAAAACTAGACATTAGCGTCGGTAAATAACAAATGGTTAAATTTAATCCTATAGCTGAACATGACGCTAACAGATAAAAAATACAGGGTCAATTGTCAAAATAATTAACCATGTTGAGCACAAATACTCACCAACGAGATAACCAGGGGGCATTTGTCTTTCCTCAAACTGGCTCCACAGGGACGACAGAGAGAGGATGCGGGCATCATGACAAGCCCCTCCAAAATTCGCATACACATGCATAATCCTCATCCGTGCGTCACAAACATACTGCACGTTGAGGCTATGAAAATGTTTGCGATTTCTGAAGGTCAAGTCATCAATTGGAGCACGCAGCGCAATGTGGGTACAATCAATGGCTCCCAAGACATTGGGCAATTGAGCAATATCAAAGAATTCCCGCTTCAGGCGCCTCCAATCACCATCATTCTGTGGGAATCCTATGTATTGCTTACTGATACGTACCATGGCGTCCAGAAAGTTATTAAACACCACAGAGAATGTACATTGAGCCAGGCCATGCATGTACAGTTCTCCGGATTGAAAACTCCCGGAGGCCAGGACGTATAGACAGCTTAGCATCTTACTCATGGGGGGAACAGCAGTCCTTATTTGTATACGTGGCTCCAAATGAGGTTTAAGAAGCTCGTAAAGGCCAATGATCTGTTCGCGATCGAGCCGATACTTATCAAAAACCTCAAAGTCGCTCATGTTTTCCAAGGTGGGTCTCACCCTGTAGACACGAGTACCTCGAACCAGACGACCCCTTCGTCTCGGTCTGAGCCGCCGAGGCTGCCTGATTCGACCAACAGCTAGTTCGCCAATAGAACCACCAGCAGCGTCTACCATGTCATCGTCATCCATCTTTCAAAACAGCGTAACAAGGTAAGCACTTTATCTGATGTGGATCACAAGTGATGCTTTGGCCATGTTGTTTGGGGGATTTATAGTACAATTAGTCCAATGGTAGTGAGTTTGTAATGATTGCTGATTGTATTCACCTGTTTGTATGTGAGCGGCGCGAATGTTTTCACAGTGGGCGTTTTTTTGTTGTTTGCTGAAATGTTTTTTTCCCCCAATGAATCTCAATGTGAAAGTGTAAAATATCACACATACAGTGCATGTTTGTAATGTTTGTTCATATGCGTAATCAATATTTATTAAACGCGATCTTATAGTAAAAAGCACACGTCCAGGCTAACATGAATGAAAGTGCATAGTTGTGTATAATGTGCATCGAATGTGATCGATCAATGTTGCTGCAATATTGTTTGTAAAGGATAAAGTAACATCTGCCATCTGTAGTATTGTATATATAAGTGATTGGCGAGCAGTCAATATTGTATGCGTCCCTTTAAAATCGCAATAAGAATTGAGAACTTCCCGTCTGTCATCTGTAGTATTGTATATATAAGTGATTGCCGAGCAGTCAATATTGTATGCGTCCCTTTAAAATCGCAATAAGAATTCAGAACTTCCCGTCTGTCATCTGTAGTATTGTATATATAAGTGATTGCCGAGCTGTCAATATTGTATGCGTCCCTTTAAAATCGCAATAAGAATTCAGAACTTCCCGTCTGTCATCTGTAGTATTGTATATATAAGTGATTGCCGAGCTGTCAATATTGTATGCGTCCCTTTAAAATCGCAATAAGAATTCAGAACTTCCCGTCTGTCATCTGTAGTATTGTATATATAAGTGATTGCCGAGCTGTCAATATTGTATGCGTCCCTTTCAAATGACACTAATACTGAAGCACTTCCGGCTGTCATCTGTAGTATTGTGTATATAAGTGATTTTATATCTGACAATATTGTATGCGTCCCATAAAAATTGCACGAATACTGAATAACTTCCGGCTGTCATCTGTAGTATTGTATATATAATTGATTTTCGATCTGACAATATTTCTTAATTGTCCCATTGAAATCTCCATAATAATGTTGTTCAAAAGTGTGGTTTACGTATATGTTGTATTGTAGTATTGAGTGTTAAAGTTCCTAAAGGGGCGGTACAGTGGTGAATCTGTGATGTGTATGGTTGAATCTTGTAATGACGTCATGATATTATTAACCTGCCTATGTAGTTGTGAAATCCTCATTGTGTTGTTGTATTGTGCTACATTGTTATTGTGTGCTGAATAAAATCTAAATGTGTGCTTTGTGGTTGCGTGATGGGTGATGCGTGTTATGTACATGTACGTATATATTGTGATTGTGTCCCACATATGCTGACTTCTATATAGTGGTGTGGCATTGTTGTTCCTTCCCATAAAGTGACATCTGTAATCTGGTGTAATGATGTTCGTGTTGTACGTAATTCCTAATGGTTTCTGGTGATGGAATCATGATGTTACAAGTACCGTCAAATCCATATGTTGTGTTTTGTGATTCCTGTAGAGAATGTAATGTGTTTGTCCCCCATCATTTGAATGCACATGTATGAGTGAATGTTAAAAGTAATATATGTGCATCCATGAGTGATTATGTGTTAAGCCTATGTAGATATGCAGTTGCTGCAAGCATATGAGTTGAATAACTGAAATGCAATAATAAAGGTAAATGAGAGATGTTTCCCATTGTGTAGTGTTTGTGAATCCAGAAATGTGTATTGAATTTTATTTTAATTGTAAATGTAATTTTATTGTAATAATAATGTGTTACTAGTGATGTGGATTTGTAGTTGATGTAATCTAAAAGTGTGAAAAATATTTATGGTGTGGTGAATATTTAATATTAAAAACCATAAGTCCACCATAGGGAAATAGTCATTTCTTGATCTATTTATCCTAGCTGTGTCTAACGCATGAAATCATGTATTTTCTAGCGCTGGTATTTGGAGTTTTTCAGTCTACGCTATTTGCGTGCGTTAGGGAAATGAGGGTTTCGCGTGCACGAGCACGTCTTCCCAATAGAAGTCAATGGAGGCTCTAAAGATTTCCAATTTTTTTTTCTAAGACTGGTTTTCCTCGTAAAGTGAGTGACGTCATGATCTTGTGTGAAAAAGTAAATAAATCGTGTTCTTTTTGTAATAAATAAATATTTTGTGTATGTCATGTGTTGTATATTGTTTGTATGCATCGATGAGTGTATGTTTGTGATAATGTTATTAGTTAGATGTAGGTATATGAGGGTCTTTTCCCGTGTGTCAATGTAAGTCAATGGGAAAATGGATTTGTGTGGATTTTTTTCAAACACCCGAGATCTCGCAACTTTAATACTTTGTATTTTAATGAAAAAAAAAAAAAATAAGAAAAATAAAGATAGTGTTGTGTTTGTATGAGTGTAAGTGTACTTTGTGTAATATTTGTTTTGTGATTCGTGGATGTTTTTTTTGGCGGTATATGTTTACTACTGGGTCTGAGGTGGCGGTAGAAAGGTGAGCGTTAGGTGTATTTTGAGTGGCGGTAAATAAACTCTAAATACCGGAGTGCGTAAGAAACCCGCGTTAGGAGCCTCTAACGCTGGTTTTTACGGCTAACGCCGAACTCTAAATCTAGGCCAATATATATATTATTCCCAGGTTGAGAAAGAAACATGTCCCTGGCTTTAAAGCCTAGTTTTTATCCCTTAGAGTGAATTTATTCTTCCTGACATGGACATCCAGATCCAGTTTATATTCCTACCAGCTAGCAAGAAATAATAATTAAAAAAAAAAAACACCCCCTTGTTTGATTCCCCATTTAGAGTCTTCTTACCTGTAAGTGCCTGGAATATGAACACTGACCTATCCTATATGTCTAGTAATTTATACCAAATGGGATTAGAAACTTGCCCTATGGTGTGGACACAGGGACGTTAAAATCCAATTATTCCATCCATAGATTTAGAGGCTGGCCTGGCTCCTGCTTATTATGGGTTTGCTGGTTAAATTTAAAATCAGTACATTAGACGGCCCCAGCCCCCAGTCCAGACCCTCACCCTTCATGAGACCCCCCACGGGCCACTATCAATCAAGTGTGCTATGTGCCCACCCCCAGGACCACAGCCATTCCAGAACTTCCTACCTGCAATCCTCGCTCTCCTCACAGTCACTCCTCGTCGAGGACGACTTCACCTGGACTGGTCGTCTCATCTGAGGTCTGACTCTGCAACTGTGGGCAGCGAGCAGCGGGGCAGGTAGCGGGCAGCGGGGCAGGTAGCGGGCAGCGGGCTCACTCACCTCACGACGTGGCTGATGGCTCAGATGGAGGATCATGGAGCCAGACAGTGTGTGACTCTCTGAGCCTGTAATGTGGAGACGTCAGGCGGCTGTGGCTGCTTTCTCCCGCTCTCAGAGTGAGTCAGTCAGTGACACAATTGAAGTGAGCTCCGCCTCCTCGCGCCTCGTCACCAGTCCTCCACTCCACTGAGTTCTCAGCTCTGACATCTTGTCGGTCTGACAACATGGTCGGTCACAAGCGCATGCACAGCGTGCACGGACTCCAGGCCAGCCCACTGTGGGAGGGAGCGTGACAGGGCTGGTGGAATTGGAATTGGTGACTGAGTGGTCTAAAGTCTAAAAACAGTGTTAAACAGGCGCGCGGCACAGATGATGGTGATGGTGGATCAAATTTTGAAAAAATAAAAATGCATTTTTTATCATCATAGGCAGCAGTCGGCACTGCTCTCAGCGCCCCCCTGCTGGTGCACCCTAAGGCAAGCGCCTATGTTGCCTATTACAAAACGCCGGCCCTGATAATAGTTTCTGGTTAAGAAACCCTAATAAATAAATAATTTCAATAATAAATGTTCAAATAATAGTGTCTAACACTGAGCATTATTAGTATATCATGTCTTTAATTTGGTTTAAAATAATTAAATAATAATTATTGAACTACAACATGCTCCAATGTTCATCATTCATTTTCCACAGCCAGATAAATTATATGATGTTGTTTTATTAATACTCATTGAGTATATAGGGCTCAAAGTTTCCACTAACCATTGGCAAGTGGTAATTTAACAGTGGCAAGGGAAAGTTAGTTAGTGAATATTGAGTTTGCATAACGTACATTCCTATTGCAGCATTGATAAAACACACATTTTGAGCTATGTGCTCATACTATTATCTAAAGGGATAATATATATCCATGAAAGTGCAAGGATATGTTATTAGATTAGATTGGAGAGAAAAAGTTAAAGTGGAGAAGAAGGCAAAGTTAAGAGACAATAGAGAAAAGAAAAGTGAAGAGATATGAGAGATGGGGGAAAGAAAGAGTGTAAAGAGAAGATAGGGCCTGAGAGATAATGGAGAGGGTAAAAAGAGAGATTGAAGAGGGGAGGGAGTTAAGAAAGATAGTGAAAGGGACATTGATATTAGATTTTTCTTTGCATAAATGTTTTGTAGATGATGCATTTATATAGCCCATCTGGGGGTGTACCTGTCTCTTAAAAGCTTACAGACTGCCTTCTTCTCAGTCAGAATGGCACTGCAGAGGAGTAATTGCTGTTGTGCCCTTCTACAAGGCTTCTGCCGTCACTGTGGCATGGGCCAACTGCAAGGATTACATGGCACAAGCTAGTTCCCATACAAATAAATGATCTACTGACCGTCAGAGTAAGACAACGTCCAAGACTCCCCCATTGAAAGAGGCAGATATGTTAGCTACCTCCGCTAGAGAGTTTCATGATTGACAGGTAAGGTGTTACATTCATGATTAGGACAGACAGTGGGCAGGCACTCCATCCAGCACAGGCAGAGCTGTTGTGCAATCAAGGGAGGCCTCTTTCCCTGAATTTTGCAGCAAAGCTCAGAAAATTTGGTGAGGTTTTTTTCTTTTCTTGACAGGTGAGGCTCTGCCTCCTCTGCCCCCCCCCCTAACTGCACACCCTGAATGAGGTAATGTGGGAAGTAAACTCTTTACAAAGAGAGAATTTATAGAGGAGACAAAGTATTACTTTTATGTGCATTGGTATCTATCCAATACTAAACCAATTTACTAGCTGTACATTGAGGATTTATGCAATTAAATAACAAGGTTGTTTTTTTATTGTTTACATTAAAATGAGCACCATCTATCTACCATGCACACTTATGGGAAGTTACTTCAGTTACTTGTTTCGAAAAAGCACCTTTCAGACATTAAGGGGGAAATAAAGTTGGAATTTATCAGATGCATCTAAGCAATGTAAAACACAATACAATGTTGGAAACAACACAATTTGTTCATTTACTGTGGCATTCCATTTCTTCTGGCTGAAATCCCAAGTTTGGGTAATAATTTATATTAAACTCATGATTTATGCTACTTGTTCAAGAAGAATTTGTTTCTTCATATTTCTTATTGACATTTATTACTGAACAAACCATTTGTTCACCATAATTACCTTTAGAACAGGAACATGTAGTCTTTGTGTTAATTTTAACTTAAGATATATAGAAAACAAGTAAAAATGAGATTCAGTGATACACACTCAAAGATGAGACCTTTTAAAATATGTTTTCCTTTAAACAGTATGTCCAAGATCTAAGCTGGGATAGATCTACCAGGTACATACCCATATGTTTATTAGATTAGCGGCACGCTGCGGAATCTGTTGGCGCTCTACAAATAACGATAATAAATAATAATAATAATATGACACTTTATGCAGATGACATGCTGCTTTTTGTGCAGGACCCATCCAAACAGATTTTGACCCTAATTCATAACTTTGGAACTTTCATCTATACTATAATTGCGTTTGTAACGCGTCTGTCTGTGTTGCGCACGCATCCTCAAAAGAATGTTGGCGGCACGAGGCTGCAGGTGGATTCTTTCACCACCCTGCCATTTTCGGAATTCACCTGGATGCAGCGTAGGCAAACCCGAAGCCTTAAAAAAAAAAAAAACGCAACCACCCACACAAAATAAATAAAAAACACGTAACCGCCTGCAAGAAATAAATAAAAAACACGTAACCACCCACACAAAGTATAACAAAAATAACCTAACCTCCCGCACAAAGTATTAACAAACACCTAAACCGCAAACCCTCACATTGCAAAATAATAAAGTAATTAACCCCTAATCCGCAAATAACATAATTAAAATATTAACTCCTAAACTGCCAACCCCCCACATCGCAATAAACCTAATTAACCTATTAACCCCTAAACCACCAACTCCCACATCGCAATACACCAAATGAACCTATTAACCCCTAAACCACCAACCCCCACATCACAATAAACCTAATTAACATATTAACCCCTAAACTGACAACCCCCACATCACAATAAACCTATTAACCCCTAAACCGCCAAAATTCAACATCGCAATAAACCTAATTAACCTATTAACTCCTAAACCACCAACCCCCCACAATGCAAATAACTAATTTAATTACTAAGCCCCCTTACCTAACACCCCCTAAATTAACCCCAATACCACTACAAATAGTACCTATTTGGGGCTTAGTCTTTTTTTTTTTAAGATTAGGGATTTAATGGGCTGTAAAAGAACTGATTGCCCTTTTAAGGGCAGTAAAAGTGCAAAATGCCCTTTTAAGGGCAATGCCCATACAAATGCCCCTTTAGGGGCAATGGGTAGTTTAGATTTTTTTAGTGCTAGGTTTTTTTATTTTATGAGGGTTGGTTGAGTGAGGGGTTTTACTGTTATGGGGTAATTGGTCATTTTTTGTAAGTAAAAGAGCTGTTTAACTTAGGGCAATGCCCTACAAAAGGCCCTTGGGCTATTGGCAGTTTAGTATTAGATTGGGGGTGTTTTCATTTTGGGGGGTATTTTTTATTTTTATAGGGGTATTAGTTTAGGTTTAAATTTTTTTATTTTGGATAGCTTTGTTTATTTTTTTCTGTAATTTTTTTATTTTTTATTTTTAGTAAAATTAGCTTAGGAGTTTGGATTTTTAAACATAGACTGACTGCCCTCTGGGCAGGCTTATCACCTAGTAGGTTATAAGGTTAAATCTTAAAAATTCGAAATTTTATGGCTTATTCCGGACTTTCGTATCTATAATTTGTCAGCTTTATTATACTTAGTGATAGATTGGTTACTGGAGACATCACTTTTGTGATGTTGATCTGGAAACGGCTAACTATGCCTTATCTCTTATGTACAGATCTGGAGAAGCTCCAATTGAAGTTTAAACAAATATACTTTATAGACATGTGTTGAGGGGTTGATCCGTGGCACATGATTATGCATCCCGCTCAGGGTGTGTAACCCACTATATTCCCATTTGTGGAAATTTAGAATTTACGGTGTGTGTGTGTGTGGGGGGGGGGGGTGCGAATGTTTGCATTTCAGACAATGGTCAGCTTTGGGCTGCATACTTTAGGGGTTGTCCTGTATCTGTTTTTGCATACAATTTCTCAAACTTTTTTTTTTGCATATTCTACCATTTCCCCGCCAAATGCGATAAAAAAAAAAAACTTTAACTTTTTCACAAACTTTAGGTTTCTCACTGAAATTATTTACAAACAGTTTTTGCAATTATGGCACAAATGGTTGTAAATGCTTCTCTGAGATCCCCTTTGTTCAGAAATAGCAGACATTTATGGCTTTGTCATTACTTTTTGGTAATTAGAAGGCCGCTAAATGCCGCTGCGCACCACACTTGTATTATGCCCAGCAATGAAGGGGTTAATTAGGTAGCTTGTAGGTAGCTTGTAGGGTTAATTTTAGCTTTAGTGTAGAGATTAGCCTCCCACCTGACACATCCCACCCCCTGATCCCTCCCTGACCCCTCTCAAACAGCTCTCTTCCCTCCCCCACCTCATAATTGTTACTGCCATTTTAAGTACTGGCAGAAAGTCTGCCAGTATATAAAAATAAAGATGTATTTTTTTTTAGTTTTCATAAGAGGGGGCTGCAGAAAACATCAAACTGTAAATAATGTTGTCCTTTTGCTTTTCTCAAAGTTACTGAGCAGAATTTATCAATCAATAATCAATGAGTACCGGCACCTTTTCTTTTACAAAAAAGCACTGCATATATATATATATATATATATATATATATATATATAAATTTGTAGACAAAGTGCACTTCAAGCTTGTCAATCAGCTGCATTGGGTGCACAAACAGTATGTATAGACAGGTTGAAGAAAGTGCACTCCACAGGACTTACTTGTTGATCCACTTTATTGTGAACGTTTTCGAGCCTGACCGGCTCGTCCTCAGACAGACAAAACAACAACAATTGCATTTCCCACCACCAGGACTTAAATACCCAAACTAAATGACGTATACGTTTGTCACACCCCCAGGGGAGGAGGAGTAAAACAGCTGTGTCAGCGTAACAATAATCTGCAAGAAACAGAGTGTAATAAAAACATTAAACAGTAGGAAAGAATAAGTACGCAAAAACAAGCCCAAACACAATATCATATGCTAAACAAAACAGGTCTGTTACCAAAAGATGCTTTAACACAAACTGCCGTACTGAAAAAACACCTGATAAACATCAGAATGCTGACATACAAAATACTAGGCACAAACCATTTTTAAAGACAAAAAATAGTAGATCAGAACAGCGTTTTGTATTAAGCATATATGGAACATATTGTACACAGTCTTATACCTCCAAAGCAACATAGTAAACCACCGCTATTCAATTTCAGTGTGGCCCCATCGTACGCCAATTTATATATGGCATACTTTGAAGAATTCTGCACTGACCTATTCAAGGATGAAAAGATCATTTTCTTTTGAAGATATATAGACGATCTACTACTATTCTGGTTGGGGTCCTCACAAGAATTGGTTGTCTGGCTTGAAAATCTAAATAGAGCTAATCCAGCTCTTCAGTTCAAAATGAACTATGACAAGTACCAAGTAGATTTCCTGGATGCTAGACTCTATAAGAAAGACGGTAGATTACATTCTACACTGTTCCGCAAAAGCACAGACAGGAACTCATTGCTCCATTTCACTAGTTGTCATCCTCAGGCCACCAAGAAATCACTACCGAAATCACAAATGCTAAGGGTGGTTAGGATTAATTCCGAGGAGGAGAATAAAACTAAGCAGTTGGATGAGATGTCGCAGAAATTCTATATGAGGGATTATCCTGAGGACCTCTTAGAGAACCAGAGACACTCAATTCTGAAGCCGGATACAACCCAGATAGCAAGAACAGATCCAAGGATGACGTTCGTAACCACCTTTACAGGTGATAAAAATGCTATCACGAAAGTATTTGAAAAAAACTGGGAAATGGTCAAGTCTGATAGAACACTACCATTTACGGGATTTTCAACACCCAGACTAGGGTTCAGAAGGGCAAGATCCCTAAGGGACTTTCTAGTCAAGACCGACCCTACTGAAGCCTATAGACAATCCACTTGGCTTGACACTAAAAAGACAGGGGTATTTTGCTGCCTTGGCTGTGTTACCTGTGGTGGACTTATTACAGGGACATCATTCTCACACCCACACAGACGTCAGACATTTAAACACAGGTTTCGCCTTACATGTACCACGACCTACATTGTGTACTTGTTGCACTGCACCTGTGGTCTGTACTATGTGGGCAAGACCTCTGACGACCTTAGAACCAGGATGGCTAACCATCGGTCAGCCATCCGCACTGCCCTCAAGAAGGGGACTTCAGAACAGCCGGTAGCACGGCACTTTGCCGAACATCAGCATACAGTAGCAGACTTGAAATATACCATAATTGACCACGTCCCCCCTCTAACACGCGGTGGGGATCGTAATAACCTATTATTACGAAGAGAGGCACGTTGGATGTACAAACTAGATACAGTAACACCAAAGGGACTTAATGTTTACTTGGATTGGCAGGTGTTCCTTTGAAGGATACCTACCGATTAGTGAGAGTCACTTTCTATTCTGTGCGTTATTTACAAAAATACCCCTTCCCCAGTTTCTGATAATACATTGGCCATATGATTCTTTTAGAATTTTTTTGGTACCGTTTGTGGTACACTGCCAGGTTCCCACTAATATCCCTAACCTGTGCGATTATATTCCATATGGTGCTATATATTTTATATATTCTTTATTCTCCCATTCTATAATAGGGTATTTGCAGATCATCTATTTATCAGTATACACATCTCCCTTCCCATCTATTTGATGGGGCCGTATAGTTCCTTATTGGTCTAAGTTGTCGCCTTGTGTCATCCCTTGTATTTTTTTGGTTTGTTTCACCCATGGTTGATATGCCTTCCTGTACTGTCACATTAGGTTGGGTTGCTTTGCCCCTATACATACCAATTTATTTTTGACATTTTACAGTTGTCATGACAACCATGGCTGAAAGCTTTAATTATCTACAGATAAATTGTTTTCTTTTATATGGTCCACCTTGCCGGCTGTTATTAGCGGTGTCCCCCTGTGTATTAATTATCCTTTGTCAGATTTGGTTCTGATATCACGCTAATGCGCCGTTTCATTGTGGGCTCGCCTGTTTGTTTACAGTTGCCATGGTTACTCATTCATCGCTGAAATTGAATAGCGGTTGTTTACTATGTTGCTTTGGCGGTATAAGACTGTGTACAATATGCTCCATATATGCTTAATACAAAACGCTGTTCTGATCTACTATTTTTTGTCTTTAAAAATGGTTTGTGCCTAGTATTTTGTATGTCAGCATTCTGATGTTTATCAGGTGTTTTTTCAGTACGGCAGTTTGTGTTAAAGCATCTTTTGGTAACAGACCTGTTTTGTTTAGCATATGATATTGTGTTTGGGCTTGTTTTTGCGTACTTATTCTTTCCTACTGTTTAATGTTTTTATTACACTCTGTTTCTTGCAGATTATTGTTACGCTGACACAGCTGTTTTACTCCTCCTCCCCTGGGGGTGTGACAAATGTGTAGAACGTATACGTCATTTAGTTTGGGTATTTAAGTCCTGGTGGTGGGAAATGCAATTGTTGTTGTTTTGTCTGTCTGAGGACGAGCCGGTCAGGCTCGAAAACGTTCACAATAAAGTGGATCAACAAGTAAGTCCTGTGGAGTGCACTTTCTTCAACCTGTCTATATATATATATATACACATACATACATATCTTTAAACAAGTATATGTATGTATCTCTATGTTAAAGCCCTTTGCCTGCATTTTTTTTCTAGCACCTGAGACCTCATATTTTTGAGCCCATATAACTTTTGTGTGCAATATTTTTTCAAATAATTTTTATCAGATAAGGAGTGTAACTTTACTTTTAAATGTATTTTGATGTGTTTTGTGCAACTTTTTTGTCTCAGTAATCATTCTAGCGTAAGTCGCAATTGTTCTCACGCATTTGCATTTACTTTGTAATACACACGCTTCTTCTGACGCCATGATAAACCCAATATCACTCATGCAAAACAGTGCACCACTTGTAAACTGCCCCTGATTGTTGAGACTCAGAAACATATTTTTATAAACTGAAATAATGTTACTCGCTTCCTTAAGAAGGGAATTGGCTCAATTATATGACTCCAGATAACTACTCAGACTATGAGGTGTAGGGCTGGTGGGAGGGGGGAGTAGAGAGTTTCTCCCCCCCATTGTTTTTAAAGGGACATTTTACTCAAAAATGTTCTGTCCTTTAATTTGTTCCCAATGATCCACTTTACCTGCTGGAGTGTATTAAATTGTTTACAAGTATTTCCATTAGCCTTTTATTAGCATTTGAAATAGTTTATTTAGCCTGTGGTATCCCCACCCATCCTGAAAGTTTTTGGCCTCAAGGCCAAACTGTGTAAACACAGCCAGTAGAAGAAATTACACTCCCAGTGGGTTATAGAAGAGATATGGTAATAAAATGTTAATTTTCCATTGTTCTCTCAAAGTATTGGTGATTGGTTTATGGACAGATATAAGATAAAGAAGCAGGTATGTGTACACAATGTGATAAAGTAATGAGATCTGATTATACCTACAAGCTCAACCCATTTTATTAGGTTGTGGCTTCAAAACACAAAATCAGCTAATTCATATACACAAATAAGCCTTAACAAATCAAATCTCATACATGTTATACTTATGCAGCTGGTAAAAAAAAGTAATTGGAAACACATTAAGGGAAAAACAATGTTATAGTATACTGTCCCTTTAATTCCCGGTTGCTTTCTATGGAGCTGTAGCTCAATTGGTTTCTTCCCCTATTTATTATTTCTCAAACTCTTTTGATGTTCTTACTCTCTCTAATTGCTGAAATTAAAAAACTAAAATATTGAGAGATTTTTAAGCTAAATTCATTTGACTAGTTTAGAATGTACTGAAATGCAATGTATTGCTCTTTGTATACAATTTGCTCCTTACAGTGATCTGCATATCGTTAGTTTTACTTATGTCACTGTGTCTCGCTGTTACTTTTTACTACATAACCATTCTGATTATTTCTTATATTTCTACTCTCATCTATAAAAACAATGAAACAAACAAACAAAAAAAAAACAATGATCATTTAAACTCAGTCCTAGCAACTTTAGTTTCTGATTTATGTTGTATACTTATTTATGAATATTTATGGTAATGAGCCTAGCCAATATATTTTCCTAGAAAAGGTGTTAGCCTTACATCAGAGAGGGCGGGGCCAAGAAGTGACAGGCAGTAATGGTAGCTGGATGGGGGGAGGTTGTTCAAATCCCTCAATCTCAGCTCCCTTACTAGCCACAGACCTCAAAGACTCCTCGTTTCAAATGGTGGTGACATTGGAAAGCCACAAGCCCACAGACATTTATTAAAAAAAGTAAAAACACAACACATGGAGTTTTGTTGAAGAATCTGACTTCATAGGCTCTAGTTTATGTGGACAATTTCTCAAGGGCCGAAAGGCCCCTGATGCCCCTGTTTCCACGCGAGCCTTGAGGCTCACCGGAAACAGCAGTTATGAAGCAGCGGTCTTAAGACCACTGCTCCTTAACTGGTCCACTACCTCTGAGTCTGCGAACATCAATCCGCCCGATCCTATACGATCGGGTTGATTAACACCCGCTGCTAGCGGCCAATCTGCAGGGGGTGGCATTGCACAAGCAGTTCTGCTGCCGGCATTCAGCGATGTCTGTCGGAGATTTTACGCTACAGCGTATCATGTCAAACAGACATTGATAAATCGGCCCCTATGTCTAGATACCCCTTATTAATTTTATAGTAGACAAGTGCCTCTCTTAAATGAAAATATGAATTTCGTCTGTATAGTTAGGTTAATACTGTGGTAACAGTGATCACCTTGCAAAAAAAAAGTGATTTTATGTCTGTACAGGTTCAAAGGTGCCCCTCTAGTTTTTACTATAACCCCAAAAGCCTGAATGGTCCCTATTTCCCATTTGGTTACTTTTGATGACAATTTAGTGATCACAGTAACAACAGTGGTCACCTGGCCATTTTCAATATTTACTAAAATCTTAACGAAAATATGCTTTTTTTTTAAATTTTGTGTTGTAGCTATCTCATATACCATGAAATATAAATATAATAATGGTATATTCTGAACCTGCTGGGCCTGTTAAACAAAACCAAAATTGAATTTGTGTGGGTTACTCACCGAGATATGATTTACAACAGTGTTAAATTGTAAGCAGCAAAAAACGATTACATCTGCATAGCACAGGGGTGTGAAAAAGGCTTAGCACTGAAGGGTTTAAAAATTCCAGTTGTTATCTGGAGGACAGATTAACCAACAAACAAAATATTCAAGGACACATTAGAGACTCCCTGCCTAAACAGTAAGATAGACTTGCTGCTTACAAGCTCATCTACTGTCTGTCTGTCAGTGAGAACTGTGTGTAGCTTCTAGGTGGGATGCTGCTCACGCACTTGTGCAATCCTCCATTACATAAAACCAAATTCACCTCCTATGGACATAAAATGGTGTAGTACATTGTGGGATTTAAAATTTAAATTACCCTGAAACATCGCATTAAAGCTTGGATTTCTGCTTCACAAATCCCAAGTGTGCTTGGCTGTTTTTTCATGCATTTGGATCTATTAAAGCTCCCTTGTGAATGACCCATTTTAAAGGGAAACCTCACTAACTGATATATATATATATATATATATATATATATATATATATATATATATATAGTGAAGATTAGAGTAGCCGTGTTAGTCCAGTAGATAAGATGCTCAAAAAACAAATATTGCTTTAGACCTGAGGAAGAGAGGAAAACTCTCGAAAGCTTGTCTTTGAAATATTATGTTAGTCCAATAAAAAAGGTGTCACTGCATACTGCAATACTTTGTTTTTTGAGCATCTTATATATATATATATATATATATATATATATATATATAGATTGATTAAAGAGAGCACTAACAGTAAACCTAATCCTGCAACGCCCTATTAAGCCAATCAAATACAAAAGTACAGACACCGTTCCTTTAAGAACAAATCAGCGTATACATCACACTCATATTGAGATAAATCAAATGAATATTTATTAGGGCAATAAAAACAAAAAACAAACACATTCGACTGAGCCTATATTGAATGTGTTTATTTTTTGTTTTTTTATTGCCCTAATAAATATTTATTTGATTTATCTCAATATGAGTGTGATGTATACGCTGATTTGTTCTTAAAGGGACGGTGTCTGTACTTTTGTATTTGATTGGATTAATAGAGGGTTGCAGGATCAGGTTTACTGTATATATATATATATATATATATATATATATATAGAGAGAGAGAGAGAGAGAGAGAGAGAGAGAGAGAGAGAGAGACATGTAGCTATTGTAGTACTACAGAAAATTCGCAAATCTAGGCAAGTGTCCCAACTTGTTGTTCCTCACAAGTACTCTGTATACAATGTTAGCAATGCACCAGGAAACTCTGAGATATATCTATTTTGCATATCTTACCCAGAGTTCCCTGCTGCATTGGTAACAGTGAATACAGATTTACTTCTGGGGATACTTGCCTAGATTATCTAGTTTTCTATACAAAATGTCTCTTACCTTTATTAAATGGAGGATTTTAATCTCATGCTTTTATCTCCACCATAACTCAAATGAGTGTATTTATAGAAAGAGTGAAATACGTTGTATCATCCCTTCATTACAACTCATATAAGCTGAAGACATAATCAAATTTGCAAGGAAACGTGATCAGCTTATTCTATTTGGCCCTGGCCACATAAAACAGAATGAGTGGCTAAAATATATACAGGTAGCCCTCAGTTTACGCCGGGGTTAGGTTTCCAGAAGGAATGGTTGTAAATCGAAACTGTTGTAAATTGAAACCCAGTTTATAATGTAAGTTAATGGGAAGTGAGGGAGTAAGGTTCCAGGCCCCTCTCAAAATTGGCATAAGTAACACCTAATACATTATTTTTAAAGCTTTGAAATGAAGACTTTAAATGCTAAACAGCATTATAAACCTAATAAAATAATCACACAACACAGAATATATAATTAAACTAAGTTAAATGAACAAAAACATTTGCTAAACAGCATTATAAACCTAATAAAATAATCACACAACACAGACTTCACTTGCATTTTTCTGCAAACAGTTCTTTCTATGCATTCCAATTTGGACTGATTTATAGACAGGAAGATCTTGTTCCTTTGAAATCTGCTCAATAGCTCAGGTCTGGTTAAACTGATTAATTTCAGCTTGCTTTGCTTTGCTGCAACACAAGCGGACAGCTCCACCTACTGGCTATTTTAATAAATGCACTGCTTCTCAATGCTTTTCAATAGCAGTCACATGACTGGAAAAAAAGGTTGTTATTCTGAAACGGTGTAAATTGAACCGTTGTAAAACGAGGGCCACCTGTATTTTAGAATTCTAGGTGTCTATGATTAACAGTAATAACAAATAAATGAACATGTCCAGTTAGAAGAATTTAGCAAACTTCAGCAGCTTCACATGGCTGGCGCTGTATATAAAGGATAAACCTGTGATTAGAAGCTTTTCTTGCAGATGACACAGTCAGCAGCTATAATGTTCATCACAATCTGAACCCAGTGCTGTCTGGGAATAGCTGATAAACGTCTCATTATGGATTTGGAAAGTATAATGATCTGCTATAATTTGGGGGATATAATCTGGCCTTGTAAGGCTGTTTTCAGCAGGTTCTAATGTTATAAACTCATGTTATGTTCTTTTTGTTGTTTTATGCCATCGACTTGCACAACAATTTTCATTAAAAAAAAGACTATTATTGCAAGCAGTGAGTTGGAACACAAGTCTCTAGGGTGCAATACAATGTACTATGATCTGTTTGCAATAGTAATATTTCCCTGCATATTTCCTTAATGGTGTCCAATGCTCTTTTGTCTCCCTGAAACTCTTTGAACTGCAGCACATCCTATTTCTCACTTGGGGGACATATAACAAGAAGTAAAATTAAATTCCAATGCAAATAACTGAAATTGCAAAATTAAGTGCATTTGCTAGAGTGTTGTGGATATGTTTAATGACAGAAAATGCCAAGAAATTATTGCTTTTTATGGCTGATTTCATAATGTGATTTCTTATAATGTTGTACTTAGTTAAATGCTGATATTGACTTTATAAAGATTTAATTTTAGGGGCTTTTAGTCTACAAATAATGGGCTAGATTAAGAAAGTAGCCCTATTACAGTGTTTTTTGCACTCAAATCCAAATTACAAGTGTTTAAATTACCGCAAATTAGTGGTAATTTACCCTCCCCATATTTTCTATTGCCAGTGTTGAGCGTCAATGTGCGCTCGTATTACAAGTTGAAAGTAAATGCAATCTCTCAAACACAATCGCATTTAACGCTTAAACTTTTTACATGACTTGAAACTTCACGTAAAGCGTTTTGCCGGAGGAAAACGTTGCTCTAAACTATACTATGGATGAAAGCTTTTTCGATTGGCTGATTTGAATTTGGATTTGAAAATCAGCCAATAGGAATGCAAGCGCACCCCTATATAAGTGGGGACCTCACATTCATGCTTCAGTGTGTGGTGGTGACTGCATGAAGACGGATCAGGTGGAAGATAAGAAGAAAAAATAAACTTTGGATATAAAATTAGAAGCACTGGAAGGAAGATAGAAGAGGGAAGAAGACTGGCCTAACAGAGCGCCACCATGGTTAAAGAAAGAAGAGTAACACCACCAGAGGCGATCACCTAGGAGCCAAATTCAATTTTGCCGAGTACTAATTTTGGGGTTTAGTGATAGGATTTATTGTGTTAAAGTGGCAGTGCTTGCTTGCTTGATAAACTACTGGTATAGCAAAGGTTAAGACCGGATAACTACTTAGAGCTAAAACTGAAAAGTAAAAAGGAGAGGAATCACTTTGAGGAAAGCAGTCTCCTATGTCACTGATATGTGTCACTAAAGAGGTGATGTTTTATGAATATGACAAATTATTCATGGTCTTAACATATTGATATGTACATATTTTTTCGTTTTACTGAGCTAATTAAAAAAAAAGCTTTATAAAAATTGAGTTTACACATACTAAGGAACAGGTTTTCTTTTAAGGACTGTTGAATAAAAAAAAAAATCTTTTTGACATTATGCCGTTTTTTGTTTTTTTTTTAAATGTATTTACTTATTGTTTACAAATTAATAGTGATGGGTGTGTGTATGTGTCATTTACTCCATAATGACAATAGCAAGTTTTCACAAACTCACCTGTGAGTGCTTGTGTCTGCTATTACTGCCTGTGTGTGCATGTCTCTGTCTAATACTACCTGTGTGTGCATGTCTCTGTCTAATACTACCTGTGTATGCATGTATCTGATAGAGAAAAAAGGACAGCACAATTTGTTGTGTGTCAAAAAAGAGAGAGGTGCGCCTATTCTATGCTATTCCTAAAGAATATATTCTAATTATAATATAATATGAAAGTATATATATGTATGAATAACCGATAAATATATATATGTATAAAAAAACACTAACATCAAATATATGCAATATATATAGAGATAAATACTTATACAAAATCCTTGATGGTATATGCACAATCGTCCATATATATAGGGTGTACCAACAGAATTAAAAGTCCCAAGGTTTTGAAGAGGCAGAGAAAAAAACTCCAAAGCAAATAGCAGCTCTCTCCACAATATGCGTGATGATAGACTTCGTCCTGGAAAAGACAAAAAAGAAGAGGCGCTCTGGTGCAGATAAACCTAACAATGTGTGAGATCTTCCACTAGAGTAATAACTATATACTCACAAGGATGTTTGCACTTCCAGTGCAATAATTCGCAAGCCGAAGCTTCAGAGCCGCTCGGCTGACTCTTACTCTCCTGGTCTTCTCCTGGCGATGATCACGCCCCTATGTGAGGTAAAACACAGGACACCTTTGGTGCAGATTACCCCGACCAATGTCGGACAAACAACAGTGAGCTAGGAATGTTATACTCACAAACGTGTGTGCACCATCAGTGCAATATCAAGCGGACCGAAACTTTATAAAGCCGTTCGGCTGACTTTCTTCAAGTATAACAGCTACTAAGCGAGTTGTAAGATCAGTGTTCAGGGCTGGCTGCCAAACAGGGAACAACGCTGCTTAAGACAATATAAAACAAAACGATCCACAGTCCCTCTCACACCAATCACTGATATCCAGTTGGAGGAGACTAAGAGTGGTATAATGATTCCAAGCAAGGTAGAACAATAATAAAAACTTTTATTAAAACCTTAAAACTTTGCTACGCGTTTCTCGGCTACAAGCCGTTTCATCAGGCTACATAAATTTGTGGACTACCTTGCTACCTTTAAAAGGCTAAACTGACCAATAAAAATGGATTAAACATTACACACCCATATTACACATGTGCGTTAATCAGATTAGCACATTACCTACTACAAGAGCTGTGAAACTAACAAGATTGTATTTTAAACTATCCATAGTACATTGATACAAATAATGAACAAATAACATTTTAAACGTTGACCCACAAATTACAATATTAACAACATTCACATAAGACGCGTTGCATGCAGATTCATATCCTATATTTGATACGCAAGTTATGCACAATGATCTACATCTAAGTGATCTCTCTTACTATGTGCATGAATTACCCCACACAAAGACAATCACGAGAAACACAATATAATTCGTCAAATATAACTAGCACTATACTATAGCTAGATAGAATGGTAAATCGATAACATAATAATACCGCAAATATAGGATATGAATCTGCATGCAACGCGTCTTATGCGAATGTTGTTAATATTGTAATTTGTGGGTCAACGTTTAAAATGTTATTTGTTCATTATTTGTATCAATGTACTTTTGGTTAAGAATTTAAAGGGATTGATATGCAATAAACAAATAAACATGCATAGCTATAAGAAAAGTATAAATATAATGGCAATTAGTAAAAGATATAAAGATATTTTTAGATCATATCAATATATTTGAAAAAAACATTGTAGTAAAAAAAAGGACATATTTAAAGGGATAGGAAAGTCAAAATTAAACTTTCATAATTCAGGATACACCATAGAATTTTTAAGACAATTCTATTATTCTTGTTCTCTTGGTATCCATTGTGGAAAAGCATATGTATATATCCTTAGCAGCAATGCACTACTAGGAGCTAACTGGTGGTTGACCGTAACACACATTTGTCTCTTGTCATTTGCTCATCAGATGTGTTCAGCTAGGACCCAGTAGTGCACTGCTGCTTTGTAGCTGACCTCTAAATGACAGAGTGACATGCAAGGTCTAGGAGGGGGACTTTAGCATCTGTAAGGGGGGCACATTTTGTAATTTTGTCCTGGGAGCCAGATTCTCGTGCATGCTCCTAAGCTTGCTCTACTGCTTTTCAACAAAGGATACCAATAGAACAAATAAAATTATATATTAGAAGTAAATTGGAAATGTATTTAAAATGAGATTTCATGTCCCTTTAAATAATGCTTACAGCTGCATACAAGTGGTTTTATAATATCATTTATATAAATCATTTGCAACCTATATATTATCATTGTTAACACAACAAGGTTAATTAAAGGGGCAGTTAATATTTGTTGTTAATGTATACTAGGGACATTATGATTTATTCAAATTCATATTTAAAACTGTGAAAATCATTTTTGTTTTGGATGTAGCGTCTCTATTTTATCTGTAGGAAGAGTTAAAGATTATGACCTATTCAAAATGTCAGAAGACATCTGTTTTAAGGGCATATTGTGTTCTTGGGGGTAGGCAGTCTTATTTAACTTTTTACAGACTCCCAAAATAGAAAATTTGAATTATTGCAGTTGCCCAAAAAGCAATGTAACAATTTACTTAAAACATTCAGGTTCTCAAACAAATCAAAATCTTTAGCATATTTCAGCCAAATGCACCACAACTCAAGTTATGATCAAATGAAAAATCATGCCTAAATGGAAACATTAAAGGGACAGTTAAGTACAAAAAATTTTCATGATTCAAATAGGGCATGTAATTTTAAACAACTTTCCAATTTACTTTTATCACCAATTTTGCTTTGTTCTGTTGGTATTCTTAGTTGAAAGCTAAACCTAGGAGGTTCATATGCTAATTTCTTAGACATTGAAGGCCTCCTCTAATCTAAATGCATTTTGATAGTTTTTCACCATTAGAGGGCATTAGTTCATGTGTTTCATATAGATAACATTGAGCTCATGCACGTGAATTTACCATGGAGTCAGCTCTGATTGGCTAAATTGCAAGTCTGTCAAAAGAACTGAAATAAGGGGGCAGTCTGCTGAGGCTTAGATACAAGGTAATTACAGAGGTAAAACGTGTATAATTATAACTGTGTTGGTTATGCAAAATTGGGGAATTGGTCATTAAGGGATTATCTATCTTTTAAAACAACAATAATTCTGGTGTTGACTGTCCCTTTAATTGTGCATCAATAATTTAAAACCATTGGCTTCTCTGGTCTCACCATTATCATGGTTATTTGGTAGAGCACCTTCACTTAATAGAGACAGTCAAGTCAAAATTAAACTTTCATGATTCATATAGGGCATGTCATTTTAAACAACATTCCAATTAACTTTTATCAACAAATTTGCTTTGTTCTCTTGGCATTCTTTGTTAAAAGCTAACCCTAGGTCAGCTCATATGCTAATTTCTAAGACCTTGAGGTCCGCCTCTTATCTCAGTGCATTTTGACAGTTTTTTACAGATAGACAGTGCTAGTTCATATGTGCCATATAGATAACATTGTGCTCACTCTAGTGGCGTTATTTGGCACTGATTGGCTAAAATGCAAGTCTGTCAAAAGAACTGAAATATGGGGGCAGTCTGCATAGGCTTAGATACAAGGTAATCATAGAGGTATATTATATTAATATAACCGTGTTGGTTATGCAAAACTGGGGAATGGGTAATAAAGTGTTATCTTTTTAAACAATAAAACACTTGGAGTAAACTGGCCCTTTAAATGAATGTTTAATAACTTTTTTTTCAAAATATTTGCTTTAAAATGTTAAGTGGTTTAATATGTCATAAGTATATGGCTACAAAAAAACTAAATTCATATTATTGGGTTTTCTCTGCTATCGTGGCAAATCAGTTGCGAAAACAACACACACGTTATGGATTTTTCACGCATTAAGCTGTGTAATGCAAACTCGAAATCAAGTGCACGTTCAGGTATTCCTGATTCCTGAATATGTTGTGCAAATCCCATAATTTCTTCTCCTTGAAAAGTACACATGAAAATGCGAATATTTCATATTGCAAAAATGTTTTCGCAACGGAATATGTTCTATTTATTTCTTAATAAATATTTCTCTATATATTTGATGATATTTGGACTAGACTTGTGCAGCTTCGAAAAATTAGTTTCGGTTCGGATCGATTCGGATTGATTCGAATTTCGGTTCGGATCTATTCGAATTCAGAAAAATTTGAGTTAATTCATTTCGGATTCATTCAGATTCTTTCGGATTCGGAAAAAATTAGGTTCGGTTCGATTCGGTTCAGTTCGATTCGAATCGATTCGGAAATTCGGAATTTCGGTAAGTGTTAGGTGGGATGTGCTGTGTATTACACTAGTATTATGTACTGTATATTAGGTTTAACCCATAGCAGAGTGATAAAACCTAATATACTGTACAATACTAGTGTAATACACGGCCATCCGAATCTACCGAATACATCTGAATCGATTCGGATGTATTCGAATCGATTCAGATGTATTCGATTCGATTCAGATTTATTCGGTAGATTCGGCAGTATTTTAATTCGGAAATTCAAATCGATCTGAATCTCCGAATTTTCAAAGTTTTCCGAATTTCCGAATCGATCCGAAACGAATCGCACATGTTTAATTTGGACTGATATATCTATTTATTGTGAGATATGTATATATTTCTAGATATCTCGACATCTATATGTGAATATTGCATTGAAAATACATCTGAGATATTGTTTATTGTGCATAAGATTGTAATTTAACCCCTTAGTGACCAGAGCACTTTTCCATTTTCTGTCCGTTTGGGACCAAGGCTATTTTTACATTTTTGCGGTGTTTGTGTTTAGCTGTAATTTTCTTCTTACTCATTTACTGTACCCACACATATTATATACCGTTTTTCTCGCCATTAAATGGACTTTCTAAAGATACCATTATTTTCATCATATCTTATAATTTACTATAAAAAAAATGATAAAATATGAGGAAAAATGGAAAAAAACACACTTTTTCTAACTTTGACCCCCAAAATCTGTTACATATCTAAAACCACCAAAAAACACCCATGCTAAATAGTTTCTAAATTTTGTCCTGAGTTTAGAAATACCCAATGTTTACATGTTCTTTGCTTTTTTTGCAAGTTATAGGGCCATAAATACAAGTAGCACTTTGCTATTTCCAAACCATTTTTTTCCAAAATTAGCGCTAGTTACATTAGAACACTAATATCTTTCAGGAATCCCTGAATATCCATTGACATGTATATATTTTTTTTTAGTAGACATCCCAAAGTATTGATCTAGGCCAATTTTGGTATATTTCATACCACCATTTCACCGCCAAATGCGATCAAATACAAAAAATTGTTCACTTTTTCACAAATTTTTTCACAAACTTTCGATTTCTCACTGAAATTATTTACAAACAACTTGTGCAATTATGGCATAAATGGTTGTAAATTCTTCTCTGGGATCCCCTTTGTTCAGAAATAGCACACATATATGGCTTTGGCGTTGCTTTTTGGTAATTAGAAGGCCGCTAAATGCCACTGCGCACCACAAGTGTATCATGCCCAGCAGTTAAGGGGTTAATTAGGGAGCTTTTAGGGAGCTTGTAGGGTTAATTTTAGCTTTAGTGTAGTGTAGTAGACAACCCCAAGTATTGATCTAGGCACATTTTGGTATATTTCATGCCACCATTTCCCCGCCAAATGCGATCAAATTAAAAAAAACGTAACATTTTTCACAATTTTAGGTTTCTCACTGAAATCATTTACAAACAGCTTGTGCAATTATGGCACAAATGGTTGTAAATGCTTGTCTGGGATCCCCTTTGTTCAGAAATAGCAGACATATATGACTTTGGCGTTGCTTTCTGGTAATTAGAAGGCCACTAAATCCTGTTGCGCCTCACACGTGTATTATGGCTAGCAGTGAAAGGGTTAATTAGGGAGTTTGTAGTGAGCTTGCAGGGTTAATTTTAGCTTTAGTGTAGAGATCAGCCTCCCATCTGACACATCCCACCCCCTGATCCCTCCCAAACAGCTCCCTTCCCTCCCCCACCCCACAATTGTCCCCGCCATCTTAAGTACTGGCAGAAAGTCTGCCAGTACTAAAATAAAAGGGTTTTAAAAAAAAATGAAATTTTTTTTAGCATATTTACATATGCTACTGTGTAGGATCCCCCCCTTAGCCCCCAACCTCCCTGATCCCCCCCAAAACCGCTCTCTAACCCTCCCCTCTGCCTTATTGGGGGCCATCTTGGGTACAGGCAGCTGTCTGCCAGTACCCAGTTTACAATAAAAAGTGCTTTTTTTTTGTTTGTATTTTTTTTCTGTAGTGTAGCTTCCCCCCCCCCACCCCCACCCCCCACAGACAAACCCCCACCACCTTGCTGATTGTTTTAATTTTCCATTTTTTTATATTTTTTATTTCCACATTTTCTGCAGTGTAGCGGTTCCCACCCGCTCCCTCCCCGTGCACGCGCCCGCCTCCACCCTCCCGTGCACGCGCGCGCGCCCGTACGCGCCCCCAGCCACCCCCGCCCACGATCCCGCCCCCCTCCACATCCACAGGGCCATCGATGGCCGCCACCCGCCTCCCGGTCCGGCTCCCACCCACCAACACAGGGAGCAACCGATCTCCGGTGCAGAGAGGGCCACAGAGTGGCTCTCTCTGCACCGGATGACTTAAAAAGGTTATTGCAGGATGCCTCCATATCGAGGCATCACTGCAATAACCGGAAAGCAGCTGGAAGCGAGCAGGATCGCTTCCAGCTGCTTTCCACACTGAGGACGTGCAGGGTACGTTCTCAGGCATTAACTGCCTTTTTTCTGAGGACGTACCCTGCACGTCCTCAGTCGTTAAGGGGTTAAAATAGTTTCCATGTCTCCATAGTTAAACATATCTGTATACATATAAATACATGTTCCTCTATGCATGTGTATGTATGTCAATGTAAAATCCCTGCTTCTGATTTTTCTTTCTAACACCCGAGATCTCCTATCTTTGAGCCCTTATAACTTTTGTGTGCAATAAATTTTTAAAATATTTTTTTATTACACAGTGTTAATATGGGTGTAACTGTACTTTGTAATGTATTTTTGAAGTGTTTCATTATACTTTTATGTTTTACTTAACTAGGATTGTTTTGTAAAAGGTGAATGTGCTTGCGCAATAGTGAATTTTCAAGACTGCGCAATGGAAATTGCAGAAAAATCATAACGCCTGACTTGTAATCTTGCTGGTTGTATATAACTGCAGGGTGTGCTCAGTCAGAGCATGCAGCACTACAATGCACAGTCCATATCAACAAACATAGAAAAACACGGGATCCACTACTAATGTTAAACTCATGTGGGTGCTAATGTGAGAACTCATGGAACAGAAAATAACACACAGCCCCATTTGTTAAATGTTAAGCTACAGAAGAGCACATTCTACTCTTTATGCTGTTGCTATTATTATTTTTTTTAGAAATAGTGGTTAAAGTTAAAGGGACAGTAAACGTTTTGTAATTACAAGACATTTCTTTTGTGTTGCTATAAAACAACATATCAGCCAAGTCTTAACGTTTTAAAAAACAAAACACAAAATCAACATCCTTTTTACTGCAATTATTTTTCAGTTTCCAAACTCCAGCCACCATTTGCCATATTTGAAGGAGCCAATCTGGACTTTAGTCCACAGACAATAAGGCTATCCATGGTCATAAAGTTCGTATAAAATGTATGCCCATCATTATGGAATTTGGCAATACTGTACTAATAAATAATATACTATAATATCATATACCTTCTGAAGATACAGAAAACCATTCTCATGATAATCTCAAAGTCTTTGTTCCATGTGGTAAAAATAAAAATGTAGACTTCTTTATAGTTCTACCTTTATAATAGTCCCTTACTATATTTTAGTAGATTAAGAAATATATTTGATAATGACTTGATTACATGACTGGCTGCTTTTCAAAATGTCTCCTTTGGTTATTTTTCTCTACAAATTAAGTTGCATAATTCGCTTGGGCAGAGACTTTATACACTTCTGTGTTTTTTCTTTTTATTTCCCCTCTCTGGGACATCCTATCGGTCAGAAGGATGAAAACATAAATACTAGAAAGAAAATAACAAAGTTACAGCTGGGGATCATGGGGAAAAGCAAACAATGACATGCTGCTGATGCCTTCAACACATTGATGTATAAGGCAAATGAACTTGTATGAGGATCACTATATCACAGATATCTGCAAACCTTTAAACAAGAATTACATTTTTGACAGGAAATATGCTGAATTGAAAAAGACTAGAAAAATGTGTAGTTCTCACCATGAGATTTATTTAATATTATGAGGAACAAGACCACCCCATCTGACAATGTAAACTTATGTCTAATAAAATTTACTTTTAAAGACTTGTTTATACCAGGGTTAATTTTGCCCACGTAGAATATCCTTTTTTTTATAAATACTATCTAGTAGAAGTAAATATCATTGTTTGCTTTTCATCTATTTACAAGAAAATTAGATTTGTATGCAAAATATTAACTTGAAATAATTTCCCATAACATCTACTATTAACATTGCATACAAAAATATTCATTATAAAAACATATGATATGCTTAACCAGATATTTGTTTGGCCTACTGTTTTTTTTTTCATCAGTGATTTTAAAACCTTAAAAAGGAAGTGATAGTATATAATGTCAATTGTTTGGCTCTGCCAAGCAGAAAATGAAAATGTGAGAATTATTCTTTTTTTTTTGGGGGGGGGGGGGGCATTGTTGAAGAATCTGCATTTGACCAAAGGATCTTGAGAAATTTTCCTTTTTTTTTTTGTCTTTTTTGTATAATTTATAATTTATTTATAAAAAGCCACTAAATCGTGTAGCTCTGGGTATATGAGTAGGGGTGCATGAAGACAATAATATGTGAGAAAACAAATACAGATATACCAAACAGAAAAAAATAATATACATTAATATAGGGGGAGTAAGAGGTTCATGATTTGATGAGCTCACAAAATTAAAAAAAAAATAATAAAAAAAACCCCCTCAGAGAATATTCTTTTTTTTGTATTGTCCTTAAACTCAGAGCTCCATTTGATAACTAGGAGGTGGTCAATATTCCCAGTCAGGTAACCTGTCAAGCAGCCTTCATGACAAGCAAGGCAGCATTTTGCCACCCACAGTTACTATTGAACAAGAATAGTTTAACCTCTTAGCTACAAATATTGTTTTTTTGTAGGTTTTTGCATCCAAGAAATTAGATTTCCTCCGAACAAGAAATTTCTATACATTTGCAACGCTCAAAAATAGTTCACTGTAAATTAATTTTAATATTTTTTTGACAAATAACCTTTTAAAAGCACATTAAGCACCTCTTGCTGTTGTACCACACTCTCTAGGAAGCCAAAAAGCAAAGTCTGTCACCTGCAACTGCTGCAAGTCAAACTGTTTTAACCACTGTGAAACATTTTTACAACCTACAGGTTTTGTCTTTTGATCTCTAAAGAGAGCGTGAGATAAAGCACAATTTTTATGTAAAGTAGGTGTTTAATATTCCTTTAATTTGACATTTATACAATGTAATTTGAAATTAATACAAAATGTAATATTTAAATATTACATATGAATATTGAAATTTTATATTTAATATTCAAATGTTGCATTTGATATCCAAAAATTTAAAGTTAAATGTTAACAATAACATTCAATGACCTCTATCCCAGTCCCTCGATTGGAGCAATGAACTTCATAGTCAGCCCTCAGGATTTATTTTTTTGCCTTGATTTCTAAGCTTTTCATTAATCACAAGTACCACGATTTTATTTAGTTAAAATGCCTAAATTATGTCGAACATAATGGGAATCTCTATTTTCTACAGTCGGATTGGATAAAATGAAAATGGTCTGAATTTTTGAGAGGGATTTCAGAGCGGTTATCACAGGCATTCCACGAAGCAAAATATATGCTGCCCAAGATTCTAAATGAACTTTCTGATTATCACATTTTACTTGAGTACAAGTATTAAAAATATCATTTCAGCATATATTAAACATTTTTTAAAGCTAGAAACAATTGTGTTTATTAGGATATAACTTGAGCATTTGCAAGAACTTAGATGTTGAAAAACAACATGCGACCAGGCACAATATGCAGGCAAAAGTGGCCAAAATGGTGTCTCCAGTGGTCAGAGCTGTTGAATTAGATACATTCAAAATTTATGTAACAGACTTTGGCAAAAATGGTTTATGATGGATTAAATTATGTTAATGCAAAGTATTGAAGGACTTCTTGTACTACAAATTGAAGAGAAAACCTTTGGAGTGAGTTGGGTATAATATACTAAATCTTCTCAGACCCACTCTACAAATAATAAAAAGCTTGCACTTTGTTCTTTGATTTTTGTTTCAATTTGTTGAAACATGAGCAACTCACAAAGAAGATTGCTCTAAAGTTTTTCCTACCACCAATATGCAGGCAATTTAGAGCCTGAGGGCCCACAGGAGACAGTCAGTTGCTTTTCACAGCCAACCACAAGTCTTAACAGAATATGGAAGCAGCTCCAGCCGAAGAAGGTACTGAGCCGCTGAGGAAGAGGATCCTTCTGGCAACCATCAAGCTGATATTTGTGTACAGTACTAAAGAGGTCCATGACTGGTTTAAATATTTTCACTTGAGACTCTACGTGTTTAGCAATAGCCTTCATCAAAGACTTTTTATGGTTATCTACATATTGTTCTTCAGCTAATACTGCTCTCAAAAAAAATAATAACTTCTCTTAATTGAAACAAAAATCAAGAAAGACAATAACCAAGGACGTTTACTCATCAATTTTCATAATTTATTAGTTCTCTAAAAAACAAGTCCTGATATAAAGTGGAAAAATTATATTAATTATAAAAAAAAAGAATATAATATTTTTTCATTAAACCCTGTGGAACACCTGTAGGGGTTTGGGTTCATACTTCCCCTCAATAGTTTTCCTACACTCAAATGAAGATTATAATCCCCAGTAAAATCCTGATAATGCATCTTTCTTTTTATTATATAAAATTACTTCCCCTCTAGCTTAATGACTAACTCTAGTTTATACTGCAGGGACCTATAGGTAGTTCTGAGTTGAACTGTATGAGAAGCTAAGGGTGATTTAGGCTTTCCACTGATGCCACCTAGTGGACATAACAAAGAATTGCTCAGAAAACTCAAATTTAAATGTGGTTCTTCATGCATGTTCTCCTTTAAAGTGCCATAAAACATGTTGAGAATGATCTGTGCATTTCCTAAATCTGCTAATTAAGTAAAAATAGTTTGCATAAAAAAAATTGTTTAAAATTTGCTGGCAAGTATGTTAAAATAATTTTCAAAAATAAGCAAAATTGCTTACAAAACCATGCTGTCTGGAGTTGTCTGATCCTCCCCTCCTTATCAGTGTTTAGCATCAGAAACACAGGCATTGTATTTTTAACTGAGTTCACAGCAGCTTATTTGCTTCTAGGCATGCTCCAGCAGATAAGGAGTGTTAAAGTCTTGTATTCTACCAAAGCAAAGGTAGATATAGATACAGCCATGTAAGGAATTGTGTGGGGGGAGTTAGAGCTGTACAATTCGGAAACTTAAAAGAAAGGGTTAATGGCGAGGCACTGCAGTATAAATTTGCAGGTAAAGTAATTAAAGTACATATTATTATATTTTGTCTCTATCCCAACTTGTTTTTTTTCCCTTTAAGAGCATCTCATTGGTTTTACTTCTATCTCACTCAAACATCAACAGCAAAACTAGTGATTTTAACATTTCTATATGCACATTTCAATTAGGTACAACTGACCCCAGCTACTAAATAACCACCGGGAGGTGCATGTATGCTTTGATCTGTAGAAAGTTTATTAGAACGGGAAACTAAGCTCAATAGCCTATGTAGACCCAAATACTATTCCTTATATAACAGCATCACTAGTCTGGAACAGCAATATGAGAGTTTATAAGAAAGAAGCTCTTTATCTCAAGCAGAGGTGGGACTAAACTATTAGTTACATGTATTAATAGAGCCCAGTTGCAAAGTACATTGTACGATTGATCATGTTTTTTTCAGACCCAAGTTGAGGACACTAACAGAACCAAGAAACTCACAAGAGTCTATGAAGTAGATTTATCACGGGATGCTGCAGTCTAGCCCCAAAGTTTCAGGTCTGCCTGAAACTTAAGTTAAGAAGCAAAGGTCGTAAAACGCTGTTCCTTAAATCATCCACCACCTCTGAGCTACAGGGAATCATGTCCGCCCAGCATATGATAAATGTACCCCTATGAAACAAATTTAATACAAATATAGAGCAATGTATTACAATTAAAACGTGAATAAATAAAAAATATTTTAATGTCTATGAATAAAAGGGTAGTTTCCCCATTAAAACTTAGCAGCTGCCAATAAACTATGTAATTTGATATAACCCAAAATGTCCAAAT
The DNA here is from genome assembly GCF_027579735.1 of Bombina bombina. Classification (NCBI taxonomy): domain Eukaryota; kingdom Metazoa; phylum Chordata; class Amphibia; order Anura; family Bombinatoridae; genus Bombina; species Bombina bombina. The sequence continues at coordinate 574,763,754 of NC_069504.1, forward strand.
TCCAAAACAGAGGATCTTAGGAATCACACTAAATGCCTGATTCTCAAAAACTAGTCGGCATGGAGAGAAATCATCAGCTTATTTTACTGGGCACTGTACTGTAAAGTAAGTGTCTCTGCTTCCCATAAAGAATATTAATGAACACCCCTTAGTCAGACACACAGCTCCCAAAGTAACAATTCCCTTTAAAACAATCCCTGAGCACTGCAGCCTCATAATACTGACAAGATATCTTATAGAATCTCGCCAGGCCAGAGAGCTTTAGAGAATTGGGCCCTAAATACCTTAGAACTAAATATTATGTCACATATAATCCAATGATATTTAAAAACTGAGGAGAAATAAACAAACAGTACCTTTATGAACAGTTCTTACTTTATAAATCATCAAGATTCCAACCTATATTCCAATCTTTTCAAAAAGTCCTCAATAACCCACTTATTACAACCTTTTAAAATGCATTTGTGATGTGATAAATAATTCCACTTATACCTTGCACAAGAACAACTTGACATCAGTCATCCAATAGTCAACAAAAGCTTTAAAGGCCATTTTCACAGGATTCTACACCTTAAATCATTTGAAAACTGATTTTTCTATGACATCCCATAGCTGTTCACAGAGTTTTTCAACAGTAAAGTTCTTTCATGGGCTCATTTTGCAGGTTAATAAACATGATTTCTTGTTAAGTAAAAAGTGACAACTATACATCAAATCCCTCTTTACAAGACGATAAAGGCTATGATAGCACTCATAAATGTAATAAAAATAATTAACAGATGGGGAACGGATATTATCTACTTAGAAACAACTGAGTGATAGTCTTAAAGACCTCATCAACAAATACTAATATAAAAGTTATGCAGTGACTACATTCCATTATACATGGGAGTGTCAGGTCAAATTCATATCTTTCTAGATGACAAATAAGAAATAGGAATTTTGCAGTTCTAACACCTGGCTTTGTTATGTTGTAAAAATTGTATCCAAGACATGTATTCATGAAATAGTTTTGGAGACAGATATATCAAATAGGACAATATATACCTGTTGTACGGTGCACATGTACACTGCATATTCCTGTTATATATATACCTGTTGTACGATGCACATGTACACTGCATATTCCTGTTATATATATATACCTGTTGTACGATGCACATGTACACTGCATATTCCTGTTATATATATACCTGTTGTACGATGCACATGTACACTGCATATTCCTGTTATATATATACCTGTTGTACGATGCACATGTACACTGCATATTCCTGTTATATATATACCTGTTGTACGATGCACATGTACACTGCATATTCCTGTTATATATATACCTGTTGTACGATGCACATGCACACTGCGTATTCCTGCTATATATACCTGTTTTACGATGCACATGCACACTGCATATTCCTGCTATATTTACCTGTTATACAATGCACATGCACACTGTATATTCTAAGGAAATATTTGTATATCTATATACGTGTCTCAATTAAAAAATATTCACAAGAGTGCACATTTTTATTTTAAACAGGGTAAATCTAGTAGTAACTATTTGTTTTGCTTATTTAAGTACTACATAAAATGTAAAATCTTACCTTAGAGGGGCATTGAAGTCACTTATTTTTATTACAATAAAAAGATGGGTTTAAACTATTTTGTTTTTTAATGCTCCTGTTTTAATTAAAAATCCTTTTTATTTTTAGGCAAAAAACCTTTGCCCACCATAAATGTTATGGAAGTTGACCCCGTCAGCCAGTGAGTAATACTTTGCTAGGTGTGTGACATGTATTTTCTGTCAGTTTGAGTATTATTTTTAAATGTCCATTTTTTTCTATTAAAAAAAAAGTTTAAAGGGATAAGAAACAGACGGCTAGATTACGAGTTTGGCGTTAGAGGCTGTGCGGTGCTAACAAGCAGTTTATGCTCACCGCTCACTTACAGACAGCGCTGGTATTACGGGTTTCTACAACCCAGACAAGAAGTGAGCGTTGAGCAAAATTTTGCTCCTTACCGCACTCCAATACCAGCGCTGCTTACATTAGCGGTGAGCTGGTGTAACGTGCTCGTGCACGATTACCCCATAGGAATCAACTGGGAGAGCAAGCTGAAAAAAAGTCTAACACCTGCAAAAAAGCAGCGTAAAACTCCTTAACGCAGCCCCATTAATTCCTATGGGGAAATACATTTTATGTCTACACCTAACACCCTAACATGAACCCTGAGTCTAAACACCCCTAATCTTACACTTATTAACTCCTAATCTGCCACCCCCGACATCGCTGCAACCTACATTATATTATTAATCCCTAATCTGCCGCTCCGGACACCGCCACCACCTACATTATACTTATGAACCCCTAATCTGCTGCTCCCAACATCGCCGACACCTGCATTATATTTATAAACCCCTAATCTGCCGCCCCCTATGTCGCCCCCACCTACCTACATTTATTAAGCCCTAATCTGCTGCCCCCAATGTCGCCGCCACTATAATAAACATATTAACCTCTAAACCGCCGCACTCCTGCCTCGCAAACATTAGTTAAATATTATTAACCCATAATCTGCCGGCCCTAACATCGACGCCACCTACCTACATTTGTTAACCCCTAATCTGCCGCCTCCAACGTCGCCGCCACTATATTAAAGTTATTAACCCCTAAACCTAAGTCTAACCCTAAATCTAACACCCCCTAACTTAAATATAATTAAAAGAAATCTAAATAAAATTACTATAATTAACTAAATTATTCCTATTTAAAACTAAATACTTACCTGTAAAATAAACCCTAAGATAGCTACAATATAACTAATAGTTACATTGTATCAAGCTTTGGGGTTATTTTTATTTTACAGGCAAGTTTGTATTTATTTTACCTAGTTAGAATAGTTACTAAATAGTTATTAACTATTTAATAACTACCTAGCTAAAATAAATACAAAGTTACCTGTAAAATAAAACCTAACCTAAATTACAATTACACCTAACACTACACTATAATTAAATGAATTCCCTAAATTAAATACAATTAAATACAATTCAATACAATTGTCTAAAGTACAAAAAAACAAATACTAAATTACAGAAAATAATAAACAAATGACAATATTTTTAAACTAATTACACCTAATCTAATCCCCCTAACAAAATAAAAAACCCCCCCCAAAATAAAAAAGCCCTACCCTACACTAAATTACAAATAGCCCTTAAAAGGGCCTTTTGCGGGGCATTGCCCCAAAGTAATCAGCTCTCTTACCTGTAAAAACAATTACAAATCCCCCCCAACATTAAAACCCACCACCCACACAATCAACCCTACTCTAAAACCCACCCAATACCCCCTTAAAAAAATCAAACACTAACCCTTTGAAGATCACCTTACCAGGAGAAGTCTTCACCCAACCGGGCCGAAGTCCTCAACGAAGCCGGGAGAAGTCTTCATCCAAGCCAGGCGAAGTGGTCCTCCAGACGGACAGAAGTCTTCATCCAGACTGCATCTTCTATCTTCATCCATCCGGCGCGGAGCGGGTCCATCTTCAAGACATCCCATGCGGAGAATCCTCTTCAATTGACGGCTAACACAGAATGAAGATACCTTTAAGTGACGTCATCCAAGATGGCGTCCCTTCAATTCCGATTGGCTGATAGAATTCTATCAGCCAATCGCAATTAAGGTAGAAAAAATCCTATTGGCTGATTCGCCATAGTTATCAAGCCCTACAGACCGGCAAAAGTAGAATCTAGTGACGTAACATACGATCCGCCGGACTCAGTTCGACACAGATCGATGGTTACGTCACTACAGATGTTCCGAACGCAAGTTCGGCACTATCTGACTACTTTTGGAAGTTATCAAAGAACAACCAGGTACGCTCGCCACTATTCTGGCCCAGCGTACCAGGTGTTCAATCCGCCGCCCTGGAGGCAGCGGATCCCATAGGAATCAATGGGAGTCTGACAGCAGCGAAAGCTCATGTTCGCTGCTGCCCGATATCCCATTGATTTCTATGGGAAGTGTCTGCACCTAACACCCTAACATGTATCCCGAGTCTAAACACCCCTAATCTGCCCCCCCCTTACACCACCGCCACCTACTTTATACTTATGAACCTCTAAACCGCCGCTCCCGGACCCCGCCGCAACTATAATAAATATATGAACCCCTAAACCACCGCTACCAGACCCCGCCGCCACCTACATTGTACCTATTAACCCCTAATCTGCCGCCCCCTATACCGCCGTCACCTAAATAAAGTTATTAACCCCTATCCTGCCGATCCTGGACCCCGCCGCAAATAAATTAATTGTTTAACCCCTAAACCACCGCAACCAGAGCACTCCGCCACCTACATTACATTTATTAACCCCTATCCTGCCCCCCCTACACTGCCGCCACCTACAGTACATTGATTAACCCCTAATCTACCCCCCTACACCGCCGCCAATATATTAAATGAATTAACCCCTAAACCTAAGTCTAACCCTAACCCTAACACCCCCCTAACTTAAATATTATTTAAATTAATCTAAATAAATATTCATATAATTAAATAAATTAATCCTATTTAAAACTAAATACTTACCTATAAAATAAACCCTAAGATAGTTACAGTATAATTAATAATTACATTGTAGCTATTTTAGGGTTTATTTTTATTTTACAGGCAACTTTGTATTTACTTTAACTAGGTACAATAGCTATTAAATAGTTATTAACTATTTAATAGCTACCTAGCTAAAATAAATACAAAATTACCTGTAAAATAAATCCTAACCTAAGTTACAATTACACCTAACACTACACTATCATTAAATAAATAAATTAATTAACTACAATTACCTACCATTAAATAAAATTAATTAAAAATAACTAAAGTACAAAAAAACCAGCTCTAAATTACAGAAAATAATAAACAAATTACAAGAAGTTTAAACTAATTACACCTAATCTAAGCCCCCTAATAAAATAAAAAAAGCCCCCCAAAATAATAAAATGCCCTACCCTATACTAAATTACAAATAGCCCTTAAAAGGGCTTTTTGCGGGGCATTGCCCCAAAGTAATCAGCTCTTTTACCTGTAAAAAAAAATACAATACCCCCCCAACATTACAACCCACCACCCACACACCCCTACTCTAAAACCCACCCAATACCCCCTTAAAAAAACCTAACACTACCCCATTGAAGATCACCCTATATTTAAGTTAGGGGGGTGTTAGGGTTAGGGGTTAATTCATTTAATATATTGGTGGTGGTGTAGGGGGGTAGATTAGGGGTTAATCAATGTACTGTAGGTGGCGGTGGTGTAGGGGGGGCAGGATAGGGGTTAATAAATGTAATGTAGGTGGCGGAGGGCTCCGGGTGCGGCGGTTTAGGGGTTAAACAATTAATTTATTTGCGGCGGGGTCCGGGATCGGCAGGATAGGGGTTATTAACTTTATGTAGGTGGCGCCGGTATAGGGGACAGCAGATTAGGGGTTTAATAGGTATAATGTAGGTGGCGGCGGGGTCTGGGAGCGGCGGTTTAGGGGTTAATAAGTTTATTATAGTGGCGGCATTGTCCGGGAGCGGCGGTTTAGGGGTTAATAAGTTTATTTAGGTCCGGGGGGCTCCAGGAGCGGCGGTTTAGGGGGTAAAGACTTATTTTTGTTCTTCACTAACATTTGTTGATCAACTTTTTGGAACACTTTTTTGGAACATATTTTATATATTTTTTATGTTATTGCATATTGTGTATTTTATTTAATTATATCTTTACCTCACTGGATTAGTAGCTAGCATTTGTTATATCCATTTGCACTCACTTACTATTTGACCCTCTTTTTGCACTGCAGTGCATTTTTCTATATTTTTTGACACACTATTTTTTGAACATTATTGTTTGTACTATTGTTTATTAATTTCTTGCTTGATGCACTTGTTATAGTTGTACTTAGGCTTATTCTGTTTCACTAGTTTACACTCTTACTCTGGTGTACCACTCACACTGATCACCTGTGATTATCTCTGCTTTTATTGTAATTATCAGCTTTAGCCGCTCCTGCAAGATATTCCTGTTTTTGTAATTTTATCTATATGTGTTTTTTACATTTTTTACTGATGCTTTTTAACATGGTTCATTAAATAATCTTCTTTTATCTCTCTGTGAGTATATTTATCCCTTGGCCTCTTGTTGGCGCTGTATTCACTTCTTACTATTTGTGCATATTTTTTGGAGGTTGGTTAGGATCTCTGTTTGGATACAGCTTGGGGATTACCTTAGCGCTTGTACACTACCCCCTTTTTCAACACTGTTGATGAGGTCAGGCTCGGACAACCACTGAAAGGGGCTGAGAAAGCAGGAAGAGCAGACCCCCCCCCCCCTCCCTGCATATGAAAAAAAAAACATTACACAAACAGGAGCTAGCAGGAGTCTGTAGACTTAAATCTACATCTGATACTTTGGGGCTTGGTTAGGACTTTAACTTTACATTCTTACAAAAAGACTCCCAAATGGGCTATATAAAGGGATAATCTACAAAATATATGTACAGTGTTAAATTTAGCTGTAGTGTAGGGATTACCTCCCTCATCCCCACTGGTCACCCCCATCTTATGTACTGGCAGACTATCTGCCAATATGAAGTTTTAGGGCTTTTTTAAAATTAATTTAGAAAAAATTCTGCAGTCTAGGATCCCCGCCTTATCCTCCCAACTTCCTGATCTCTCCCAAACAGCTATCTAACCCTCCCCACCTGTACCCAGTTTATATATATTTATTTATAATTTATATATATTAATTCATTAAAAACATTTCTCTGTAGTAAAACACCATTAATAAACCATTAACCAAAGATCATAACAATAAACAATTACAAATATAAGAAAATATACAATAAACAAGTACCAACAAAGCCAACAATACACAACAATAAACGGATACCAACACGAACAATACACAACAATAAACAACTAACAACCCAACAAATTAACGCAAATAAGCGCACAGCCAACAAAACATTAAAACAAAACAGCAGTAAACAACAGCAACAAAAAATATATTTTACTCACCATCCGAAGTTTGGCAATTCTATTGGCTGATTTAAAAAAAAAAAAAAAAAAAAACAGAAATTGTTCTAATGTCTGAACTGAAAATTTAAAAAAATCAGCCAATAGAACGGCCAGGATACCACTATAAAAGGGAGCAACTGACAGAAAAAATTGAGTGTGCTACCGGACAGCATGAAGAGCGGATATAGAAAGAAGAGGAGCCATCTCCACAGAGGAGGAGCCAACCCCATGGGGGATCCAACACCACCAAAGAGGACCACCGGAGCCGCCAATGCCATGGAAAATTCACTGCCACTGAGAAGGACCACTGGAGATGCCACCACCATTGAGGAGCTGTCGCTGCAGAGGAGGAACCATCACCATATGGATTATATCTGATGAAAAAAAGAAGAGGAGCCTTTGCATTTTTATTTATTTATTTATTGCTTCCAGGATTTTTTGGGGGGTTTTCATCACCAGGATTGTTGGGGGTTACATCTGATTAGGAAAGAAGAGGATGCTTTTGGGTATTGTTTTTTTCTTTTTTGCTTCCAGGATTTTTTTGTTGTTTTTTCATCACCAGGATCATTGTTTGTCACATCGAATGAAGACTTTGGATGGGGGAGTAAAATATGTTTGTTGTTTCTTGTTGTTTACTGCTGTTTTGTTTAATATGTTGTGCTTATTTTTTTTGTGTATTGTTAGTTGTGTTGTTATGTCACATTTTTTTTTATTTTACTTACTTCCTCTTTAAACCCGGGCAGGTCTTCCTATCTTTGTCTGTATAAAACAAGCTTCCTCCAATCTTCTCATTGCTTGGTATTTGTGCGACAGTGTTACTGATAACTGCATATCCTGAGACCAGCCTCTCGTCACTGAAATAATCTTGTCAGTTACTTTTGCTAAGCAGGAAACTGTTTCTTTCCAAACATCTTACATAGTCTGACAAGGATTCCTCTTTGGCTTTTGCTGACTTTTGCTGACTTTCTCCCTGAATATCTCGGCAACAGGTTTGGCGTTCTCCAGTTGCTTCAACACTGCAGGGATAGATTACCAGATACTTGCTGAATTGTTGCAATACTTATTGCAGCTACTACCTGGTAGCTACAATTATTATATTATCACTATCTAATTGATTCTGGGGTTTTCAGATACATTCGCTACCTACCTTGGGAACTATATTAGATAGTGAGTACTCTGCACTAGATCCAACTCATAGAAGATTGTTACATGTTACTTGTTTATTGTTGTGTATTTATTGTGTTGGTGCTATTTTTGTTAAATTTTGTGCTTATTTATTGCTTTGTACTTTTTGGTTAATGGGTTATTTACTTTGTGATAGTAAGTGTTGCTTCTGAAAACGTCCGCCGGGTAATTGAAAACTAATAGAAGCGGACCCACTCAGTTGAAGGGGGAAAGTATGGAGCCTGCCTAAAAAAAAGCAGAGGACAGCCGCAAGCCAAAACAGAGAAAAAGAGGCGGCTACTGAGCTACTGAAAAAAGGTAAGTTTATTCCATATAAAAAATACAGATAGACAAAAAGCAGAAAAAATAATACTTTGTTGTGTTTTACTGTTATGTGTTTTTGTTGTTTAAATTTTGTGCTATTTTTACTGTAGTGGGCTTAGGTTGCATGGGGATTTATGGTGCTTTAGTGTTTAATAATGTAGAGGGCGTAGGTTGCGATGGGGGTTATGGCCCTTTAGGAGGTTAATAGTGTAGAGGATTTAGGTTACTGTGGAGGTTATGGTGCTTTAGGGGTTGATAGTGTAATGGGCTTAGGTAGCAGTGGTAGCGCTTTATATGCATATACAATGATTCACTATATGTATTATAAGTATTGTTACTGTTTTAATAAGATGTTTTCCTTTTAGCATGTTTTCAATAGGAAGATGTATTGTTCTTGATTTTAATATGTCATAGAAGACAGTATCCACAACTTTCTAGTTTTACATAAATGCATTTTTTTAAGTTTGTAAAATTTAGTGTAAAAAATGCAGTTATTTAAAACTATAAAGTTGCAGCTACAGTCTTCTATAACATATTAATATCACTAATAATACATCTAAAAAAAAAAAAAGAAGAATTAAAAACATCATTTAAATCTTATCTGATAAATTAATTTCTTTCATGGTGCCGAGAGTCCATGACCTGTTACATATGGGATATACATTTCTACGAAGGAGAGGCAAAGTTTCCCAAACCAAAAAAGGATATAAAACCCCTCCCACCTCACACATACCTCAGTTTAACATACAGCCAAGCGGTGAGGTGTAAGAAGGAGTAAGAGCCAAAAAATTAAGTGCAGGGAAAAAAGATGTGCAAAAATAAATTAGCCTCATAAGGATGGGGGCCCGTCGACTCTGGCCACTATGAAAGAAATTTATTTATCAGGTAACATATAATTATGCTTTCTTTCATATCGGTGGCAAGAGTCCACAACCTGTTACATATGGGAACCAATACCAAAGCTGTGGAACTCCACAAGTAACAATAAACGGAGGGATGGAAAAAAAAATACACAACCCAAAAGAAAATATATCTCTCATGACAAAATCAAAATATAGGCACAATCATAAAACTGAGATAACTGCTTGAAGGCCCTTTCTACCAAAGGCTGCTTAAGAGGAAGCAAAAACATTAAAATGGTAAAATTTAGTAAAGGTATGCAAAGAAGACCAAGTGGCTGCCTTGCAAATTTGGTCAACTGAAGCCTCATTCTCAAAAAAACAATAAGTGGCAACTGATCTAGTAGAATGAGCCATACTCCACTGTGGTGGAGGCTTGCCCTCATCCAAATAAGCCTTGTGAATAAAAAGTTTCAATCAAGAGGATAAAGAAATAGCAGAGGCCTTCAGACCTTTCCTAGGGTCAGAAAAAGGAACAAACAGACTAGAAGTTTGTCTGAAAATAGCATTAACATAATATTTAAATGCTCTAACAATATCCAAAAATGCAAAGATCTTTCAGAAGCATTCTTAGGATCACGACACAAAGAGGGAATAACAATCTCCAATCTCTCTATTAAAGTTGTGTGAGGAAACAACTTTAGGCAAAAAAATAAATTTAGTCCGCAAAACGGCTTTATTTTGATGGAATATCAGATAAGGAGAGTTACAAGTGAGAGCAGACAATACAAAAACTCTTCTAGAAGAAGAGAAGGTTAAGAGAGAGAACACTTTCCAAGAAAGTATTCTAATGTCCAATATATGCATAGGCTTGAAAGGAAGAGTCTGTAAAACCCTTTAACACTAGGTTAAGACTTCTAGAAGGAGAAATAGGTTTGATAACAGGTTTAATTCGGACCAGGGACTGAACAAAAAAAGCAATATCAGGATGACTAGCAATCTTCTTAGAAATAAAAAAGAAAGAGCAGATATATGCTCTGTCAGGTAATTGGCATATAAATCCTTACCTAAACCACCTTGCAAAACTAAAGAATGCAAGGGATTCTAAAAGTATGCCAAAAAAATAATAATCTATACATCATTGTAAGTTTCTCAACTTTGTGATACATTTTCCGAGAGACATGTTTTCTAAGAAACCTCTATGTCTCAGAACTAAGCATTCAATTTCCATGCCATGAAGTTTTAGACACTATAGATCTGGATAGAAAAAAATGACCTTGAGACAAAAGGTCTGACCACAGAGAAAGAGGTCAAGATGGATAACTGGACTTTAAAAAGCTGATTTTGGCAACTTTTTGGAACGATATTTGTAACACATCAGTGAAAGGACATCCACTGTGAAGAACATGTAGCCATAGCTGGAACTGAACTCTCAACCTTCAGCTTACAAGCCAACAAAGTTTACAGCTAAGCCATGGGGGGGTAGTTATCAAGCCGTCTACTTTTCTTGCTTCGCCGGCCCAATACGCCCGCCTAAGCTCGCCTACCTTCGCCGCCGCGGACCTGAAAAAATACGCCTAAGTTATCAAATAAAGCTGTCAAAAAGCTGCGGGGCGATGAGCAGCGGACTGTGACAGTTATCACTCATCCGATCTCGCTGCCCTTCGGCTTTTTCCCAGCTTTATTGCTAGCCTGTCACTAAGCACTCACACTAAACTACACTGTTCTATCCCTATACCGGCGCCCCCGGAGCCTCCCGCAACTCAATAAAGTTACTAATCCCTAAACCGCCGCTCCTAGACCCTGCCGCAACTCTTATAAATGTATTAACCCCTATCCTGCCCCCCCCATACCGTCGCCCTCTATAATAAAATTATTAACCCCTATCCTGCTGATCCCGCACCTCTCCGCAACTAAATAAATAGTTTAACCCCTAAACCGCCGCTCCATGAACCCGCCGCAACCTATATTAAACCTATTAACCCATATCCTGCCCCCCCTACACCGTCACCACCTATAATAAATTTATTAACCCCTAATCTGCCCCCCACTACGCCGCCGCCACTGTAATAAAATTATTAACCCCTAAACCTAAGTCTAACCCTAACCCTAACGCCCCCCTAACTTAAATATTAATTAAATAAATCTAAATAAATTAACTCTTATTAAGTAAATGAATCCTATTTAAAACTAAATACTTACCTTTAAAATAAACCCTAATATAGCTACAATATAAATAATAATTATATTCTAGCTATCTTAGGATTTATATTTATTTTACAGGTACCTTTCAATTTATTTTAACCATGTACAATAACTATTAAATAGTTATTAACTATTTAATAGCTTACCTAGCTAAAATAAAGAGAAATGTACCTGTGAAATAAATCCTAACCTAAATTACAATTACACCTAACACTACACTATACTTTAATAAATTATTCCTATTTAAAAATAAATACTTACCTGTAAAATAAACCCTAATATAGCTACAATGTAATTAATAATTATATTATAGCTATCTTAGGATTTATATTTATTTTACAGGTAACTTTGTATTTATTTTAGCTAGTTAGAATAGTTATTAAATAGTTATTAACTATTTAATAACTACATAGCTAAAAGAAATACAAAATTACCTGTAAAATAAATCATAACTTAAGTTACAATTAAACCTAATACTACACTATCATTAAATTAATTAAATAAATTAACTACAAATAACTACAATTAAATACAATTACATAAACTAACTAAAGTACAAAAAATAAAAAAGCTAAGTTGCAAAAAATAAAAAAAATAAGTTACAAACATGTTACAAATATTACAACAATTTTAAGCTACTTACACCTAATCTAAGCCCCCTAATAAAATAACAAACCCCCCCAAAATAAAAAAATGCCCTACCCTATTCTAAATTAAATAAATTTCAAAGCTCTTTTACCTTACCAGCCCTTAAAAGGGCCATTTGTGGGGGCATGCCCCAAAGAAAACAGCTCTTTTGCCTGTAAAAGAAAAATACAACCCCCCCCAACATTAAAACCCACCACCCACATACCCCTAATCTAACCCAAACCCCCCTTACAAAAACCTAACACTAATCCCCTGAAGATCATCCTACCTTGAGTCGTCTTCACTCAGCCGAGCCACCGATGGAACTGAAGAGGACATCCGGAGCGGAAGAAGTTAATCCTCCAAGCGGCGCTGAAGAAATCTTCCATCCGATGAAGTCATCATCCAGGCGGCGCTGAAGAAAAGTCTTCGATCCGTCCGATGTCATCTTCCAAGAGGCGCTGAAGAGGTCTTCTATCCGGGCGAAGTCATCTTCCAAGCCGGGTCTTGAATCTTCCTTCCGCCGACGCGGAACCACCTTCTTCACCGACGGACTACGACGAATGACGGCTGCTTTAAGGGACGTCATCCAAGATGGCGTCCCCTCAATTCCGATTGGCTGATAGGATTCTATCAGCCAATCGGAATTAAGGTAGGAAAATCTGATTGGCTGATGGAATCAGCCAATCAGATTCAAGTTCAATCCGATTGGCTGATCCAATCAGCCAATCAAATTGAGCTCGCATTCTATTGGCTGATCGGAACAGCCAATAGAATGCGAGCTCAATCTGATTGGCTGATTCCATCAGCCAATCAGATTTTTCCTACCTTAATTCCGATTGGCTGATAGAATCCTATCAGCCAATCGGAATTGAGGGGACGCCATCTTGGATGACGTCCCTTAAAGGAGCCGTCATTCATCGTAGTCCGTCGGTGAAGAAGGTGGTTCCGCGTCGGCGGAAGGAAGATTGAAGACCCGGCTTGGAAGATGACTTCGCCCGGATAGAAGACCTCTTCAGCGCCTCTTTGAAGATGACATCGCCCGGATCGAAGACTTCTTCAGCGCCGCCTGGATGATGACTTCATCGGATGGAAGATTTCTTCAGCACCGCTTGGAGGATTAACTTCTTCCGCTCCGGATGTCCTCTTCAGTTCCATCGGTGGCTCGGCTGAGTGAAGACGACTCAAGGTAGGATGATCTTCAGGGGATTAGTGTTAGGTTTTTGTAAAGGGGGTTTGGGTTAGATTAGGGGTATGTGGGTGGTGGGTTTTAATGTTGGGGGGGGTTGTATTTTTCTTTTACAGGCAAAAGAGCTGTTTTCTTTGGGGCATGCCCCCACAAATGGCCCTTTTAAGGGCTGGTAAGGTTAAAGAGCTTTGAAATTTATTTAATTTAGAATAGGGTAGGGCATTTTTTTATTTTGGGGGGTTTGTTATTTTATTAGGGGCTTAGATTAGGTGTAAGTAGCTTAAAATTGTTGTAATATTTGTAACATGTTTGTAACTTATTTTTTTATTTTTTGTAACTTAGCTTTTTTTATTTTTTGTACTTTAGTTAGTTTATGTAATTGTATTTAATTGTAGTTATTTGTAGGTAGTTTATTTAATTAATTTAATGATAGTGTAGTATTAGGTTTAATTGTAACTTAAGTTAGGATTTATTTTACAGGTAATTTTGTATTTCTTTTAGCTATGTAGTTATTAAATAGTTAATAACTATTTAATAACTATTCTATCTAGCTAAAATAAATACAAAGTTACCTGTAAAATAAATATAAATCCTAAGATAGCTATAATATAATTATTAATTATATTGTAGCTATCTTAGGGTTTATTTTACAGGTAGGTATTTATTTTTAAATAGGAATAATTTATTAAAGTATAGTGTAGTGTTAGGTGTAATTGTAACTTAGGTTAGGATTTATTTCACAGGTACATTTCTCTTTATTTTAGCTAGGTAAGCTATTAAATAGTTAATAACTATTTAATAGCTATTGTACATGGTTAAAATAAATTGAAAAGTACCTGTGAAATAAATATAAATCCTAAGATAGCTAGAATATAATTATTATTTATATTGTAGCTATATTAGGGTTTATTTTAAAGGTAAGTATTTAGTTTTAAATAGGATTCATTTACTTAATAAGAGTTAATTTATTTAGATTTATTTAATTAATATTTAAGTTAGGGGGGCGTTAGGATTAGGGTTAGACTTAGGTTTAGGGGTTAATAATTTTATGACAGTGGCGGCGGCGTAGTGGGGGGCAGGATAGGGGTTAATAAATTTATTATAGGTGGCGATGGTGTAAGGGGGGCAGATTAGGGGTTAATAAATTTATTATAGGTGGCGACGGTGTAGGGGGGCAGGATAGGGGTTAATACATTTAATATAGGTTGCGGCGGGTTCAGGGAGCGGCGGTTTAGGGGTTAATACATTTATTATAGTTGCGGTGGGCTCCGGGAGTGGCGGTTTAGGGGTTAATATGTATAGAGTAGCTTGCGGTGGGCTCCGGGAGCGGCGGTTTAGGGGGTAATAACTTTATTTAGTTGCGGCGGTGTAGGGGGGGCAGATTAGTGGTGTTTAGACTCGGGGTACATGTTAGGGTGTTAGGTGCAGACATCTCCCATAGAAATCAATGGGATGTCTGTCAGCAGCGAACTTGTACTTTCGCTATGGTCAGACTCCCATTGATTCCTATGGGATCCGCCGCCTCCAGGCTGGCGGATTGAAAACCAGGTACGCTGGGCCGTAAAAGTGCCGAGCGTACCTGCTAGTTTTTTGATAGCTAGCAAAAGTAGTGAGAATGTGCCGCACTTGTGTGTGGAACATCTGTAGTGACGTAAGAATCGATCTGTGTCGGACTGAGTCCGGCGGATCGATGCTTACGTCACAAAATTCTACTTTTGCCGATCTCGAGCCTTTGATAACTAAGGCGAATCAGCCTCGCCACAAATACGCTGCGGAATTCCAGCGTATTTGAGGTTGACGGCTTGATAACTAGGCCCCATAGTGTGTGTCAGGGTTTTTTCCCTGTTGTTTTCCATGTGCTGCTGGCAGCCATTTTACTCACCTCTCTTCCTGACTATGGTGCATTGTGGGGGATGCTGCTCATTTCCTACACTTCCTTTTATGGCCAGACTGGTGTGCATCATCCATGTGAGACAGGATGCAGTCTTCGAATTGTGATGTCATCACTTATTATTTAAAGGGCCTCTGTT
The DNA here is from genome assembly GCF_027579735.1 of Bombina bombina. Taxonomy (NCBI): domain Eukaryota; kingdom Metazoa; phylum Chordata; class Amphibia; order Anura; family Bombinatoridae; genus Bombina; species Bombina bombina. The sequence continues at coordinate 574,779,193 of NC_069504.1, forward strand.
CAGTATGCTTTGCCTTTGCATTGTCTCAGACCTGTTTGTGAGAGTTCCTGTGTATTACCTGGCTGCCTGATGTCCTTCCTGGTTCCTGATCCCTGGCTTGTTCCTGACTCTGCTGTTTTCCTTGTTCCTGATTCCAGCTCGTCTGACTATTCGCTTTGGTTCCTGACTCTGCTCGTCTGACTACCAGCTCTGGTTTTGACTCCTGGCTTGTTACTTGACTTGTGGACTTTTAATTATTTTTTGCTATGAATAAAGGTGTGATTATTTTTGCACTTCTCGTCTCAGTCTGATTCCTGGCACCCTGACAGTGTGACACTTAGAACCAGATCCACATGCCAAATCCTGTAAGGCCACATTGGGGTAATCATGATTACAAATTACCTTTCTAGTCTTATCTTGAAAATCACTCTGGAAAAGGAACCAGATGAGAAAACAGATAAGCAGGTTGAATGACCAAGAAACTATTAAATCATTCACTACCTCTATTTGAGGATCCCTAGACTTTGCAAAGTACCTGGGAAGTTTGATGTTCAAACGAGAGGCCCTCAGATCTATTTCTGGTAGACCCCAAAGATCCACAATCAGATAGAACACATCCTAATAAAGAGACCACTCTCCTGGATGTAGAGACTAATGACTGAGAAAGTCTGCCTCCTATTGTTCACTCTTGAGATGTGAATCATAAGATCTAGGCAAGAATTTCAGAGAATCAGTTCCCCCTTAATGGTTCACAGAAGTTACTGGTTTAAAATTGTCTGTCTGGAAATGGAGATTATCAGAAGCCAAAATTGAAGAATCCTGAAAATTGCACAGAGTTCTATAATATTGATTGTCAACCTCACCTCTGAGGATCCCAAACCCTGTGCTGTAAGAGACCACCAAACAGCTCTACAACCTGAAAATTTGTATCTGTGGTAATCACAGATCAGGTAGGACGAGTAAGAAGCCTCCTGAATAATAAAATGATGATTTAGCCACCAAGTCAGAGACTGATTTGTATTGGAATCGAAACCATATTTTGAGATAGCTGGGTTTAAACCGTTTGTCATTGACGCAGCATATAAAGCTGAAGAGGTCTCATGTGAAATTGAAATCATGAGACCTAGTACTCCTATTCACATAGCCACTGAATAGAGTGGAAGAGACTGAAAATTGAGAAAAGTAAATCCCAGAAACTAATGTTTTGAGTAAATTGGATTAGGATGGTAAGCATCCTTTAACTTAATAGGGAAATAAACTGACCTTGCTTAAGGTAGAATAGTTCTGAATGTTCCATTCTGAAAGATGGAATTCTTACAAACTGTTTAGAGTTCAAGATCCAAAATTGGTCTGAAGGTGTCTTCCTTCTTTGGAACAATTAAGTGATTTGATTAAAATCCCATTCCCTGTTCTTGCATTGAACTGGAATAATAATTCCCATATCTCAACAGAGGCCAAGATTAAAGGGCCCTGAAATTTGAGACAGTTGAAATAATGTGTATATATATATATATATATATATATATATATATATTTATAAAAAAAAAAAAAAAAAAAACCTCTCTTTTGGGAGGCCTTGTTGTTAAATGAATGCAATATTTTTGAGAATAATGATCTGAACCCAGAAGTTTGGAACAAACTGAACCCAAGCCTCCTGTTTAAAACTGTCCCCTAGCAGAATTACTGGATCTGGGACCGCACTTATAATACATTTCACTGCTTACTCTTAGAGTAGGACTGGTATTTAAATGCTGGAACACAAGGTATTGGATGATACGTGCTTATGCTACTGAAATAGTACTTTTGGAGGTGGGAACTGACTTCTTATCCTGTTTGGACTTGTTCCAATAAGCATTACATCCCTAGAGTAAACCGTAGGAACCTTGCTTTGAACAGAGGAGTCAGTTGTCTGTTCTTTATATAGTAGAGTAGTTTAATAGTAGAGATTTCTTTCTTTGAAAGGAAAGATACAATAACCAATCAATATTTTATACACAATATTATGCATTCCAGAATGTAAGCCACAGGGTCCTCCTGGTAAGAATAGCTACACACATGTTTTTTGACATAGATTTTTAGAATATCAAATACAGCATCACAAAATCATTTGTATTCTGAAGCAAACTTCATAGTTATAACTTTTAAACCTTGCAAAAAGGATTAACACACATACCCGGTTTAAAGCATTCCTTAGCAATCAGCTCACAGAGTGAAGATAGGTGTAGGGAAAATATCAGAGAGATTAACAGTTTTAAACATTGATTTTAAACAATTACAGTTTAGCAGAACTCTTTAAAAAGAGAACCATGTGTTCAACTTAAAATAAAAGAGAGTAAGTATCAGGTTTCTACAGAACATGAGGGATCCTCATTGTTAGATGAAATCTCATTATCTGAAGATAAGATACCACAGTGTCCCTTGGAACAGGGTACATAGCACTTTGAAGGAAAAAACTAAACTGACCTTTTTATTCTTCTTTGAAGGCAGATGAGAAGCAAAGATTCTTATAAATAACATTGCAAATTGTAGTCGGAAGTACTTTGTTAGCATCATTCTGTAATAAACGGAGAACAAGTGTATTAGTACCCAAGGAAACATTAGATTGATCAATATGCATTTAGGAAATCTAAACATGTGTCACAGAAATGAGCTAAAGAGAGTACTTCAGTTGTTTTATAATAAGCACACTTAAATAATGATAGAAAAGTGTTCAGGAGACTCAGTTTCTAGGGTAAGTTTAGGGATGGAGTTCGCTGCTCCCTATAGCAAGAGGAAAAGAAAAGCAATAAGTGCTATAAAAACCTTAAGAAAGATTTTGAGGAAAGGAGAAAAAAATGATACTCCATTTAAGTAGCTTTATAGCCGGTATATCAGTATCCTCACTTTTCCTCCCCCTAATAGGAATGTATATCCCATATGTAATAGCTTGTTGACTCTCGCCACCTGTATGAAAGAAAAGAAAACCTTTTTAAAATAGCAACCATACTTAAAATACATATGATCTCATTATACAATTTTTTATATATATATATATATATTTTTATCCCTCCAGCGCCTATTGGTTTAATAGAAAGGTTTTTTTGTCTTTATTAGCAAGGTGGATCGCAAACATGACGTATAAGCGTTCAGGGATGGTTTGATGAGCTCTGCGTGGGAATAACCTACCTGTATTTTAATGGGGAAACTGCTGTGAGTGTGTAATATTCAAACCATTGCCCTCCATGTTAGTTATACCTTTTCAGCCAGTGGTGAGAATTCCCAGTGTGTGAAATGCAGTTAATGTACAGTGAAATTAATTTTACATGGGTATTATGTGAAGTTTTCCGACACAGAAACCTTTTTTTGTTTCAGCGAATGTACAGTCTTTGTTGTGTAGGAACACTTCAAATACAGCACCCCCCAGCCGAGATCTCAGATGAGTGGCAATGTAGGCAGACTTTTACTGAAGTTGCGATTAGGGATGGGCGAATGTTTCGCAACATTCGAAAAATGAAACAAATTTTAACAGATTTGTTTGTTCGAATCGAATTTCGAATGTTTACATAACATTCTAACATTCGATTTTCAAATGTTCGGTTTCAACTGTTACGATTACATTTGAAAATATTCCTTTTTGAAAAATTTGAATTTATATTTGTAATAGTATTTCAAATGCTTTCTTTAAATGTAATATTCGAATTATGCAATATTCGAAAAATTCGAAAAATTCAAATTTATATGTTTGTAATAGTATTTCTAATGCTTTCTTTAAATGTAATATTCGAATTATGCAATATTCGAAAAATTCGAAAAATTCAAATTTATATGTTTGTAATAGTATTTCTAATGCTTTCTTTAAATGTAATATTCGAATTATGCAATATTCTATATTGAAACATTTGACATGGTATATTTTTATCTATTATGTATCAATTTACTAGATTCCCTCCCTACCACATGAACTATTGAAATTCTGAATAGTATTTGTTAAATAGAATGTTAAATTCAAATTTCGAATGTGGACATTCAATATAATTATAAACATTTGAATTCGAAAGTGACATTCAAAAACTGTAAATAGCATTCGATTATAAAATTTTTAACAATATTCGTTCTTATCAACATTCGGATTTATAATTCGAATTTCGGTAATAACATTTGTTCTAACATTCGAATTCGGAAATTTACACATTCGCCCATCCCTAGTTGTGATCCCTATTTTTTCCTATGGGAAACACATCGATTCTCTTCAGAACAGAGAGTTTCAGCCCACATTTTTTGGAATATTATCGCCAGACCCACGGATTATGAGACGGACAAGGCCAAAAATGCAATATCTTGTGGGTCTGACGATGTATTGATCATCAAGGCCTGTATGAGATGCGGCACATCACAGACTGATACCCCTGTACAGATGCTGGTTAAGCTGTTTTGTATGTTACTCCCAGGTATGATTTAAATACATTTGTACAACATTTCCATCCCTTGTAATTAATAAGTCATGAAACACAGAAACATTTTTCCAATAACAAGTTTCAATTTGTTCTCAGGAAGAACTGCATATTTTAAAACGGCAATTAACAGTTAACAACCCATAACTTATCAACAACCATCTCCTGTTTGATGACAGATTAGTAGATCCACAATATCCTAGTTTTGTTTTTTTAGTATTTAAAAAAAAAAAATCATTTCTAGCAGAAGAAGCAAGAATAAACGTGTCTTTCTTCCTCACAGCTGGAGTACAAGATCAGGCTAAGTGTACAGGTTAGTCATACGAGAATGGATATTATTTAAATTTTCAATTACTTTGGCTATTTATTTTGTTTAATATCTGTACACAAGGTGAAAATAATCTTCTGACTGTCAGGGTTACAGAATATTTTGGAGCTTTTAATTACATGGCCTATTTGTTAACGCATTCACAAACAGTGTCTCCAAAAATACTTTTGTTTCATAAGAACATTGTTAGAATGTAACTATATTTTTTAATAACTATCACAAATAATTTCCTTATTTATAAGTGTGTGTGTGTGTGTGTGTGTGTATATATATATATATATATATATACTTAATTCATTTACAAGAAATAAATGCATTTATTTACACATTTTTACAAAAACAAAGAAAACATAATCATAAATAATTAAAAGAAAAAGTAAAATTAAAAATCAGTTATAACCATAGTTTTATATAAATATTTACACATATCTCATTCATAAAATGCAGCAAAATGACAGCATTTATTAGTACAAAGAGTATATGTACAAACAGAATAAAAGCTCCAGTCACTAATGTCTATACACATATAATGTATGTGGTAACTGTGGTGAACCAAATATAATATAAGCCAGCAGAAATTAAAAAGGATTCATTTTATACATTTTGTTGGGGCTATCCTCACCTCATCAATGATAGATGCAGGTTGATGTATAAAAACATCTTTTAGATTCATGAATGTTATATTTTGATGTTGAGATATAAAAGATCACCACAAGTTGTATTATTATATATTTTTCCTTTAAAATTAAACTGCAGCTTGGGAAATAAGTGGCCAGTATAAACATGGGTAACAAATCTAAACCAAGGCCTACCTTTCTCACAAAATACAGGAAAATTACCTGTAAGTAGCTTTTAAATGGAACTTCTATACAACAAGATTTTTCAAAATAGAAGGGGCAGATACCCAATTATACTACAGACGATGTGGGGAAAAGGGGTCATATTTGCTTATGTGGTGGCAGTGTTATAGTATTAGGAACATATAGGATCAGACCTCTAATCTCTTAAACTTCATGAGGCCCATTTATCAAGCTCCGTACGGAGCTTGAGGGCCTGTGTTTCTGGCGAGTCTTCAGAGTCGCTAGAAATACAAGTTATGGAGCAGCGGTCTAAAGACCGCTGCTCCATAACCCTGCCCGCCTGCTCTGATGAGGCGGACAGGAATCGGCACAATTCAACCCGATCAAGTACGATCGGGTTGAGTGATACCTCCCTGTTGGTGGCCGATTCTGCAGGGGGCGGCATTGCACCAGCAGCTCTTGTGAGCTGCTGGTGCAATGCTGAATATGGAGAGCATATTGCTCTCCGAATTCAGCGAAGGTCTGTCGGACCTGATTCACACTGTCGGATCAGGTCCGACAAATACTTGATAATTCAGCCTCTATATTTGCAAAAGAGATCACACTTACCTCAGAACGACAATGCTCCATTTTCCAGTATATAATATGCTGAAAATATTATACTAAACTAATTCCTACAATCTGTACTGTCACAAGAGTATATATAGCTAGATATTGGAGGATGGAACCACCCACCTAGATTACGAGTTTTGCGTTAGAAGCTGTGCGGTGCTAACGAGCAGTTTATGCTCACTGCTCACTTACAGACAGCGCTGGTATTACGGGTTTTTAGAAACCCGGCGTTAACCGCAAAAAAGTGAGCGAAGAGCAAAATTTTGCTCCACATCTCACCTCAATACCAGCGCTGCTTATGTTAGCGGTGAGCTCTGCTGTACGTGCTCGTGCACGATTTCCCCATAGGAATCAATGGGGGAGAGCCGGCTGAAAAAAAACCTAACACCTGCAAAAAAGCAGCGTAAAGCTCCTAACGCAGCCCCATTGATTCCTATGGGGAAAAAAAGTTATGTCTACACCTAACACCCTAACATGAACCCTGAGTCTAAACACCCCTAATCTTACACTTATTAACCCCTAATCTGCCGCCCCTGACATCGCTAACACCTACATTATATTATTAACCCCTAACCTGCCGCTCCGGACACCGCCGCCACCTACATTATACTTATGAACCCCTAATCTGCTGCCCCCAACACTGCCGAACCCTACATTATATTTATTAACCCCTAATCTGCCACCCCCAATCTCGCCGCAACTTAACTACATTTATTAACCCCTAATCTGCCGCCCCCAATGTCGCCACCACTATAATAAAGTTATTAACCCCTAAACTTAAGTCTAACCCTAACCCCCCCTAACTTAAATATAATTTAAATAAATCTAAATAAAATTACTACAATTAACTAAATAATTCCTATTTAAAACTAAATACTTACCTATAAAATAAACCCTAAAATAGCTACAATATAACTAATAGTTACACTGTAGCTAGTTTAGGGTTTATTTTTTATTTTACAGGCAACTTTGTATTTATTTTAACTAGGTAGAATAGTTATTGACTATTTATTAACTACCTAGTTAAAATAAAGACAAATTTACCTGTAAAATAAAACCTAACTTAAGTTACAATTACACCTAACACTACACTATAATTAAATTAATTACCCGCCCAATGCACTCTTATGATGGACATACTTTATATAGAGTTAGAAGTAAAAAGAGAAGAAAAAAAGACACAGATACTCTCAAGTTAATTATAATAGCCAGTCGTATTTATTACATTTTCATTACAATCATTTCAATTTCTGATGTTATGTTCACTAAAAATTAATTTAAAAATATAAAATAAAAAGATTTAAAAAAAAAAATTAAACTGCAGAGTACAACTAAGGTAGCACAGTTACTACTCACCATGGTATTGTTTTTAGTCCTGTACCACTCTCTTTAAAGTCGTTCTTTTATTTTAACTTATTACTTAATCCAGTTGGTAAAGCTCAGCCTTTATACTGGGCACCGCCATCTTGTAGTTCCTGAATTGTTCCATCCTGTGTAAGAAGCAGTGCACTTTTACATATCTTTGTTTTTAATGGCTTTTTCACAGCTGGAAAATATGCGTAACACGATTTAGTTAGTACCAATTAAGATCTAACATGGTGTCGAGTTAGTGCATTTCTGAAATATTGCAAATAAAATGTTTTATCGATGTTTATCGATGATATCATAATTATTTGGAACGAGGATGAAAACCACTTTGAAGAATTTGTCCACTTTATTAATCAGAATGATTGGAATCTGAAATTTACTAACACATGGAGTAAGAGAGAAATACATTTTCTAGATATTACCATTTTTATTGAAAATGAACAGATAGAAACAAAAATTTATACTAAAGATACCGATACAAAAGGCTATTTGCATGCAACCAGCAACCATCACATGAAGTGGATCAACAATATTCCATATGGCCAATTCCAGCGGATAAAAAGAAATTGCTCTAGAAAACAAGATTTTGAGGAAACAGCTGTAACCCTCAAACAAAAGTTCTATTATAAAAAGTATAACAGAAAAACAGTAGATAAGGCTTACAAAAGGGTAAGCAAAATAGATCGAGAGGATCTACTAAACCCGAAAAAACAAGAAAACACAAGCAACACAGAGAGGGACTATACCACTTGCCCCAGGTTTATCACCGCATACAATAGTGGGGCCAAAGATATTGAAAAAATACTAAATAAACATTGGCATCTGCTTAGAAGGGACCCTCTCTTAAAGGAGACACTACCTGAGAAACCAAAAATTACTTACAAGAAAAACACTAATCGTAAAAACATACTAGCTCCAACTAAACTAAAGACCAAGAAGACGCTCACACAGGGAAATTGGCTAAAAACAAAAACTAAAGGTTTCCATAAATGTAACAGGAAAAACTGTGTGTGCTGCGAACATGTCAGTAAGAATAAGGAAGAAAATAAATGGATTAGAGATAATGAAGATAACAAGTATGAAATTGAAAGTTTTATGAACTGAAAATCGGAATATGTCGTTTACCAACTAACGTGTAGCTGTAATAAAATATATATAGGTAGAACTAAAAGGACCTTGAAGACTAGATGTCTTGAACATGTAAAAAATATCACCAGTGATCAACCGGAGTATGGCATTGGGACCCACTTCGAGGAATTCCATGAAAAAAGCGCGGAAGGCCTAAAAATTAAGGCTATTGAACAAATTCCATATAAAATAGGAGAGAACGGGTTACTCTAACTAAGAAAGAGAGAGACGTACTGGATCCATAAATTAAGAACCAGGAAACCATATGGTTTAAATACAGATATAGATCTGGCAGCCTTTCTTTGAAGAACACAAAAATACTGAAATTAAAACATACTTAGATAGCCTCAACCACATAATCTGTCATTCAGAACGTTCCTCTCATTATATATGTGTTTACTCACACATATATATTCATAAAATTGATTATATTTTCTTTTATTCTCACACCCCAAATAACAAAAATTTGCACTCTTTTTAAAAAATTACGTGCTAACTGTTCTTTTCATTATTTTCATTTTTAAAAATACGTGCCAACTATTCCCTTCATTTCTATTCCCATATTTTATGATTATTTTATTTAATAACATTCATTGGTTCTAATACTATAAGATTTTTTCTCCTGTTTTTTTTTCGCATCATGGTGTCAATTAAACTACCACAAATTACTATTTGTCTTTAATGTTCCATGCCTGTTTTAACATCAGGCAATGTCTGAGTGACATATAGCAGTTTAAATACTTACATATCTCTATTACAAAATTGTAATTATTCCCCCTGGGGAATCCTTTACTCAAGATCTTTACACTACGAAATAACACAAATAACAAAATTGTTCTAGCATTTTTATACATCTTTTTACACATCTTTTTTATTATATTATATTTTTTACTTTTTCGCAAGCAATTAACATCTAGTCAATTAGATGTCATCCCGCTCTAATCAGCCCTTGATTGAATAGCTTCACGCTATTTAATGGATCCATAGCCTCTGATGAAGTGAGCTGATACGCTCATGAAACGCGTAAGGCACGTGACGCACGTTCGTGACGTCACATCCGGAATTCCAACTTCTTCATCAGGCGTGTTCACCAGCTGCTCCGTGCAGCAACTCTTTCACAGCTGTTCAATCAGCTTTTTCTCAGGACTAGACCCCCGCAACCCGCATTGCACAGTACAGTAAGTCTATAGCCTCACGGACATACTATTTTTATGCCGTGCTCTCAGGCTATATATACATATACAATAAATTCTTCAGTTCATTATGGCACTTATTACATTCTTAACATCCCTTATATAGTACATTATCATCCGCACTCAGCTTTAATCGGCGGACCTACATTTTCTCATTAGTGTCTTCACACTAACACTTTATATTGTGCCTTGTTAGTTATCTCATTGTGTATATTTTCATGAAGCACATTCTATATATATATATTTTTTAATTTAACTTTTTTATATAGATTTGTATACATTCAAATACCCATTTAACCTCAAGCTTTTTCTTACGTTTATTATTACTATATACCAGTCACTTTAAACTTTTATTACTCCACCTTTACATATATATATATATAATTTTTTAACCCATTGTATATACAATTAATTTGTTTGTTTCTAACACATGCTCTCTGACATTTTTTAAATAAATAATTCTTTTAAATTTTATTAATAAAAAGTTTGACATATTTTTATGTATATGGTTTTTCTCTATGTATTTTTTTCTATATATTTTTTTATAAATATTTTTTTCTATATATTTCTGGATATCAGCTTATATTAAATAGGAATTTCCTTAACCCCTACCCTCTGTCCAAACATACAGAGTGGTAAGAACAGGAAAGTCCTACATATTTCAGTTGTGGTCTCTTGGTCCAGATTACAATATATACACATCAATTCACGTTGTATATATTCTTTTATTATTTTTGTTCTTATGTGATGTACCTTCCTTGTGTCTATAAATACCAATATCATTCACCCGACGCTGATTGCTGGACCCTGTGATCCAACAGGTGAGCATTTATTAGCATTTATTTGATCTATAACTCATTTGGGATATTTGTCCTCTTGTATTCTCCCCACCATATGCATATGAGGAACATCTTCTGCAAGCGCTATTAGAACAAACCCTGTTCACCACTTTTCTGCTTTAGTCTCACCAAGGAGGGTTGAGACACCTCTAATAGCAGCATACATAAGACTTTTTCATAAAGCATCTAACTGTTCTCCAGTTTTGGCGCAACTACCTACTCCCTCTTTTCTCGTTTATATATATATATATATATATATATATATATATATATATATATATATATATATATATATATATATATATATATATATATATATAAATAGAAAAGAGTATGAGAGAGTAGGTAATATTGCTGAACCAAAAATAAATAAATATTCGCTGGTGCCACCCTTGATAATGAATTATACAAAAATCAAACAGAGAGAATGTAATCACAACATATAATACTGTTGTGAAGAAAGCAAGGGATAAAACAAGGCACACAGAATTTGGTAAATAATCAAATTTATTAATTCCTATTTAAATCCTAAACCACATATATGTGGATCACAAAAGTGACAAGGTCAATCACAATCTAAAAGTGAGCATTCTTAACTATATAAAGCAAATTTCAAAGACTAAATGCTACTTGAAAGGCCAGGAACCTCTAAGCATACGTATGCTAATTAACTAGGGGTTAGGCCTAACCTACTATCTATTACATAGACAGGTAACATATAGTGAGCAAAAATCGTAAGCAAAATCAAGCATAAACATAAACATAATGGTAACAAGTTGACTCATAGCAAAGACATTTTCAAAAAACAGATCAGAGGAAATGAACAGAAAATGTCTTATATGGCGTCTGAAAAGCAGACGTAGATAACTGCTGCTGGAGGTACAAGTTCACTTATTTTACTTAGCTGCTGTATTTGGATCCGTTATTCTGATTCAAAGTAGATGCAGCATTCAGCGCGTGTGACGTCACTTGCAGCCTGAGGTGTGGTTGTCAGCCTGCTGGCAATAGGTTCGATTGCAAGAGGTGTGTCCCAAACTCCGAGAATCCGTCCACTGGATTGGCCAGTTGCACAAGGTGAAAGAAACCAGGCTTCCACCGATGTTATGTAGCTAAGCACATACCAGGATGCGCCGTATACTCAGAAAAGTATATTGAAACAGCCACACACAAAACCAAACGATTTCTCAGCAAAAGGGTCTCTTATCCTTAAACACCTTCAGATAGATGTTACACGCTCAGTCCAGCGCAAGAAAGGAATCCACATTCTCCAGTAGCTAGCCGCTTTAACAAACACGCTCTTTCTCAGCATGCAGCATCAACATTGGGTCAGTTCCAAGGTAGAAATAAACTTGTACCAAAATGTCTTTACTTTGCTTTCTTTGAAAAATGCACACAAGAAAGACAGGAGTTGGTCGACCTCACTCCTGACTAATACAGCACATAGGTGCTAAGGTTACACAAAGTGCCAACGCACGTTTCACCCCTGCAGCAAGATTTGTGTCTAAGGGGTTCATCAGGGCATACTATTCCATACCGGATATCCTCTTTAAATAGACCCACCTGTGTCTCCACAGGTGATCTACTTGCTAATACACCTGCTAATCTCTTAAAGCTGTATACAGCAGGATGCCCTGTTCAATAATACATGTATTAATAGTTAAAAAGACCAAAAAATGAAAGCTTTGTTATTTCACAAATTTTTAAATGAAAAGCTAAATTCCTAAGCCTTTCAAAGCAAAGCTAACAACAGCCTTTTGAAATGATCACCTCCAGATAACGGCGCACACTCTATCAGAGAAACATTTATAGAAAACTGACAAACTCCAGCTTTTCGTTTAAACCTGTTGGGTATCTCGTTCCTAGTTTATAAATCCATTTTGCTTCTTTCTGCAAAAGGATTTTTTCATTATTGCCACCTCTACCATTAGTGATTCCTTTATCAATAATGATAAACTTTAAAGATTCCACGCTTCCTTTATGAAACATTTCAAAATGTCTCGCCACACTGGTGTCATTACAATGAGCAATATCATCACGATGTTCTTGTACCCGGTCCTTTACAAGCCTCTTCGTTTTTCCTACGTAAAAGACCGGGCACGAGCATCTAAGAAGATATATTGCTCCCTCAGACTTGCAATTAAAGAAAAACTTTATATTGTAAGTCTTACCATCCTGTACAGAGAATTGTTTCGCGCTGTCCATGTGGACACAGTATACACAGTGTCCACATGGATAGCTGCCTTTTATCCCCCTGTCCTTTCTAAGCCAGTCTGCATCAGATGGACCCCTGGAAAATTGGCTTTTAACCAGGATGTCCCTCAGACTTTTTGATTTCCTGGCTGTCATTAGAGGTTTTTCTCCAATTACATTTTTGACCTTGTCATCCAAAGTCAAAATATTCCAATTTTTGTTCATGACTGATCTAATATTATTCCATTGATTGTTAAATCTAGAAATGAATCTAATGTTGCCCCCATCTGACTTAGAATTGCCTTTATACAAAAGGTCGTCTCTCTGAGTCTTTCTGGCCTTCCAAAGTGCCTTCTTAAGGGATTTATTTGAGTACCCTCTTAGTAAAAATCTATCCTTCATCATCTTAGCATGTGTGTCAAATTTCGAAAGGGATGAACAGTTTCTCCTTAGACGGAGGAACTGTCCATAAGGAATGCCTTTCTTTAAATGTGAGGGATGACTACTCTGAGCATGAAGAATGTTATTTGTAGCATTTTTCTTTCTGAAATTCTCAGTGACTATTCTATTACCCTCTTTCTTGATGGTAATATCAAGGAAATTAAGTTCCTTGGGGTTGGTCTCAGAAGTGAGGATGATGTTCCTGTCATTGTGGTTTAATTGGTCAACAAATAAGTTGAACTCTTCTTCCACACCATCCCACAAGACAAGAACATCATCCACATATCTGACCCACATTAAGACCTTTTCATTGAAAATGTCACCGAAAACCTCAAAAATATCAGACTCCCATGCCCCCAAATGCAGGCAGGCATATGTGGGGGCACAGACTGCCCCCATAGCCGTGCCCCGCAGTTGACGATAAACTTGTCCATCAAATGAGAATACATTATTCTGCAGGACAAATTCCAGCAAAGAAATGACAAAGTCTGAATGTTCAGAAAAAGAAGGACCCCTTGTTTCAAGGAATTTCCTAATAGCCTGTAGGCCTATTTTGTGAGGAATTGAGGAGTAAAGTCCTTCCACATCCAGGGATGCCAAAATGTTTTTTTCATTGACCATTACTCCATCCAATTTTCTCAAAAGGTCCGCCGTATCTTTTACATACGATGGTAAAGTCAAAAGGAAAGGGCGTAGATATCTATCTACGTATTCTCCAATGTTTTCCGTAAGGCTACCTATTCCGGAGACAATGGGTCTCCCCGGAGGGCACTTCATATTTTTGTGCAGCTTAGGCAAGATATAAAACACCGGCATAACCGGATGTTCAGGAAATAGAAATTTTAATTCTTTTTGGTCAATAGTACCTCTACTTCTGGCCTCATTCAGCAATTTAAAAAGAGAATTCTGGGTATGTTCCAAAGGGCTACCTCCAAGTCTCATGTACTGATTTTTATCATTAAGCTGACGTTTCACTTCATTGATATAAATATGTTCGTCTAACAGTACTAGATTACCGCCCTTATCGGCAGGCTTTATCACCACCCCCCTAGCCATACTCAGTTCTTTTAAAGCTTTTCTCTCTCTTGGCTTCAGATTATCATCTAACTGTTGTGGTAGCAACCTATCTATGTCTTTTTCCATTTGTTTCACAAATAGATTGACCGCTGGAACCAAAGAGAGAGAAGGCATATAGGTAGACTTAGGTTTAAAACACGGTTTCTCGCAAGCTATTGCTTGTGAGGTATCTGTGTTTTCTTCCAGAACATTGTCTGCTAACAACGATTCTAAATCTGCCAAAGCTGACTGATCGTCCATATCCAAATTATGAGCTTCTTTCTTTGATTTCACAATAATGGATAGGACAATTTTCCTGGCAAAAAGGTGTAAGTCCTTAAGTAACTCAAATTTATCAACCATTGCAGTAGGGCAGAAAGATAACCCCTTTTTCAGGAGTTCCACATGAGCCAGATTTAGGGGAAAAGAGGAAAGGTTCACAATCTGTAATTCATCATCATTGTGGCTATTCAATAGCCCCTGCGTGTTCCCCTTCTTCTGAATCTCCCCCTGCTCTGAACATATTGGTCTCCTCTCCCCCTGTTCTGTCTGGTTTGGTATCTCTTTTCCTTTACTGGAGTCCCAAAGGGATCTTTTCATTTTTCCCCTTCTGTTCTTTCTCCTCCTTCTTTTTGGCTGATACCAAAGGAGTTTTTTGAATTACTTACTTCTGAATCTGACACATCTGTACCTGAGTCGTATGTACCTTTCTGAGATTTGTAACTATAAACCCTTCCATTTTTGTAGTCATCCTGATCTCTCCTATATTTCCTACATTTCCTTGCCTTAATGTCAGTTTTTAATTTAGACACATTCAGACTTGTCTCACCATTCAATTTTTCAAAGTTGGGATCATTCTCAAAAGAGTTTACTTTAAGTAAAGCTTTCTCAGCTATCCCTTTAACTTTCTCCAATCTTTTATTATTTCTTTTCATCATCATATCCATCAGGTCAAGAGAGGTTGTGGAGAGTTTCTCATTCCACTCCTCCACAAATGAGTCACCCTCCTCATCCTCTCTTGTATTCGCTCCTGGATCTAATGAAAGTCTTAAACCTCTAGGGATAATTTTTTTGTCAATATAATTAGCTAAGCTTGCATTTTCTGCCTTGATTTTTAGTTGCAGACCTAGGAGATAGCGATATCTTCTAAAAGCACTAAAAATTGTAATGTTTTCTTCATCCTGATCGTCTCCTACTGCATTATCATTGGCCAATGAATCTTTTAACTCAGCTTCCCACAAGTCATCCGATAGAGTGTACGCCATATTACTGATTAACCAAGTCAAAAGTGTGAAAAGATGGGATAAATTCAGGGGCTAACTAACCACCCCTGCAGCAATCTACTTCAATCTCAAAAAAGATAGGATAAAAGAATCCTCAATTTAGAATCCTCAAAAATAGATATAAATAGAAAAGAGTATGAGAGAGTAGGTAATATTGCTGAACCAAAAATAAATAAATATTCGCTGGTGCCACCCTTGATAATGAATTATACAAAAATCAAACAGAGAGAATGTAATCACAACATATAATACTGTTGTGAAGAAAGCAAGGGATAAAACAAGGCACACAGAATTTGGTAAATAATCAAATTTATTAATTCCTATTTAAATCCCAAACCACATATATGTGGATCACAAAAGTGACAAGGTCAATCACAATCTAAAAGTGAGCATTCTTAACTATATAAAGCAAATTTCAAAGACTAAATGCTACTTGAAAGGCCAGGAACCTCTAAGCATATGTATGCTAATTAACTAGGGGTTAGGCCTAACCTACTATCTATTACATAGACAGGTAACATATAGTGAGCAAAAATCGTAAGCAAAATCAAGCATAAACATAAACATAATGGTAACAAGTTGACTCATAGCAAAGACATTTTCAAAAAACAGATCAGAGGAAATGAACAGGAAATGTCTTATATGGCGTCTGAAAAGCAGACGTAGATAACTGCTGCTGGAGGTACAAGTTCACTTATTTTACTTAGCTGCTGTATTTGGATCCGTTATTCTGATTCAAAGTAGATGCAGCATTCAGCGCGTGTGACGTCACTTGCAGCCTGAGGTGTGGTTGTCAGCCTGCTGGCAATAGGTTCGATTGCAAGAGGTGTGTCCCAAACTCTGAGAATCCGTCCACTGGATTGGCCAGTTGCACAAGGTGAAAGAAACCAGGCTTCCACCGATGTTATGTAGCTAAGCACATACCAGGATGCGCCGTATACTCAGAAAAGTATATTGAAACAGCCACACACAAAACCAAACGATTTCTCAGCAAAAGGGTCTCTTATCCTTAAACACCTTCAGATAGATGTTACACGCTCAGTCCAGCGCAAGAAAGGAATCCACATTCTCCAGTAGCTAGCCGCTTTAACAAACACGCTCTTTCTCAGCATGCAGCATCAACATTGGGTCAGTTCCAAGGTAGAAATAAACTTGTACCAAAATGTCTTTACTTTGCTTTCTTTGAAAAATGCACACAAGAAAGACAGGAGTTGGTCGACCTCACTCCTGACTAATACAGCACATAGGTGCTAAGGTTACACAAAGTGCCAACGCACGTTTCACCCCTGCAGCAAGATTTGTGTCTAAGGGGTTCATCAGGGCATACTATTCCATACCGGATATCCTCTTTAAATAGACCCACCTGTGTCTCCACAGGTGATCTACTTGCTAATACACCTGCTAATCTCTTAAAGCTGTATACAGCAGGATGCCCTGTTCAATAATACATGTATTAATAGTTAAAAAGACCAAAAAATGAAAGCTTTGTTATTTCACAAATTTTTAAATGAAAAGATAAATTCCTAAGCCTTTCAAAGCAAAGCTAACAACAGCCTTTTGAAATGATCACCTCCAGATAACGGCGCACACTCTATCAGAGAAACATTTATAGAAAACTGGCAAACTCCAGCTTTTCGTTTAAACCTGTTGGGTATCTCGTTCCTAGTTTATAAATCCATTTTGCTTCTTTCTGCAAAAGGATTTTTTCATTATTGCCACCTCTACCATTAGTGATTCCTTTATCAATAATGATAAACTTTAAAGATTCCACGCTTCCTTTATGAAACATTTCAAAATGTCTCGCCACACTGGTGTCATTACAATGAGCAATATCATCACAATGTTCTTGTACCCGGTCCTTTACAAGCCTCTTCGTTTTTCCTACGTAAAAGACCGGGCACGAGCATCTAAGAAGATATATTGCTCCCTCAGACTTGCAATTAAAGAAAAACTTTATATTGTAAGTCTTACCATCCTGTACAGAGAATTGTTTCGCGCTGTCCATGTGGACACAGTATACACAGTGTCCACATGGATAGCTGCCTTTTATCCCCCTGTCCTTTCTAAGCCAGTCTGCATCAGATGGACCCCTGGAAAATTGGCTTTTAACCAGGATGTCCCTCAGACTTTTTGATTTCCTGGCTGTCGTTAGAGGTTTTTCTGCAATTACATTTTTGACCTTGTCATCCAAAGTCAAAATATTCCAATTTTTGTTCATGACTGATCTAATATTATTCCATTGATTGTTAAATCTAGAAATTAATCTAATGTTGCCCGCATCTGACTTAGAAGTGCCTTTATACAAAAGGTCGTCTCTCTGAGTCTTTCTGGCCTTCCAAAGTGCCTTCTTAAGGGATTTATTTGAGTACCCTCTTAGTAAAAATCTATCCTTCATCATCTTAGCATGTGTGTCAAATTTCGAAAGGGATGAACAGTTTCTCCTTAGACGGAGGAACTGTTCATAAGGAATGCCTTTCTTTAAAATGAGGGATGACTACTCTGAGCATGAAGAATGTTATTTGTAGCATTTTTCTTTCTGAAATTCTCAGTGACTATTCTATTACCCTCTTTCTTGATGGTAATATCAAGGAAATTAAGTTCCTTGGGGTTGGTCTCAGAAGTGAGGATGATGTTCCTGTCATTGTGGTTTAATTGGTCAACAAATAAGTTGAACTCTTCTTCCACACCATCCCACAAGACAAGAACATCATCCACATATCTGACCCACATTAAGACCTTTTCATTGAAAATGTCACAGAAAACCTCAAAAATATCAGACTCCCATGCCCCCAAATGCAGGCAGGCATATGTGGGGGCACAGACTGCCCCCATAGCCGTGCCCCGCAGTTGACGATAAACTTGTCCATCAAATGAGAATACATTATTCTGCAGGACAAATTCCAGCAAAGAAATGACAAAGTCTGAATGTTCAGAAAAAAGAAGGACCCCTTGTTTCAAGGAATTTCCTAATAGCCTGTAGGCCTATTTTGTGAGGAATTGAGGAGTAAAGTCCTTCCACATCCAGGGATGCCAAAATGTTTTTTTCATTGACCATTACTCCATCCAATTTTCTCAAAAGGTCCGCCGTATCTTTTACATACGATGGTAAAGTCAAAAGGAAAGGGCGTAGATATCTATCTACGTATTCTCCAATGTTTTCCGTAAGGCTACCTATTCCGGAGACAATGGGTCTCCCCGTAGGGCACTTCATATTTTTGTGCAGCTTAGGCAAGATATAAAACACCGGCATAACCGGATGTTCAGGAAATAGAAATTTAAATTCTTTTTGGTCAATAGTACCTCTACTTCTGGCCTCATTCAGCAATTTAAAAAGAGAATTCTGGGTATGTTCCAAAGGGCTACCTCCAAGTCTCATGTACTGATTTTTATCATTAAGCTGACGTTTCACTTCGTTGATATAAATATGTTCGTCTAACAGTACTAGATTACCGCCCTTATCGGCAGGCTTTATCACCACCCCCCTAGCCATACTCAGTTCTTTTAAAGCTTTTCTCTCTCTTGGCTTCAGATTATCATCTAACTGTTGTGGTAGCAACCTATCTATGTCTTTTTCCATTTGTTTCACAAATAGATTGACCGCTGGAACCAAAGAGAGAGAAGGCATATAGGTAGACTTAGGTTTAAAACACGGTTTCTCGCAAGCTATTGCTTGTGAGGTATCTGTGTTTTCTTCCAGAACATTGTCTGCTAACAACGATTCTAAATCTGCCAAAGCTGACTGATCGTCCATATCCAAATTATGAGCTTCTTTTTTTGATTTCACAATAATGGATAGGACAATTTTCCTGGCAAAAAGGTGTAAGTCCTTAAGTAACTCAAATTTATCAACCATTGCAGTAGGGCAGAAAGATAACCCCTTTTTCAGGAGTTCCACATGAGCCAGATTTAGGGGAAAAGAGGAAAGGTTCACAATCTGTAATTCATCATCATTGTGGCTATTCAATAGCCCCTGCGTGTTCCCCTTCTTCTGAATCTCCCCCTGCTCTGAACATATTGGTCTCCTCTCCCCCTGTTCTGTCTGGTTTGGTATCTCTTTTCCTTTACTGGAGTCCCAAAGGGATCTTTTCCTTTTTCCCCTTCTGTTCTTTCTCCTCCTTCTTTTTGGCTGATACCAAAGGAGTTTTTTGAATTACTTACTTCTGAATCTGACACATCTGTACCTGAGTCGTATGTACCTTTCTGAGATTTGTAACTATAAACCCTTCCATTTTTGTAGTCATCCTGATCTCTCCTATATTTCCTACATTTCCTTGCCTTAATGTCAGTTTTTAATTTAGACACATTCAGACTTGTCTCACCATTCAATTTTTCAAAGTTGGGATCATTCTCAAAAGAGTTTACTTTAAGTAAAGCTTTCTCAGCTATCCCTTTAACTTTCTCCAATCTTTTATTATTTCTTTTCATCATCATATCCATCAGGTCAAGAGAGGTTGTGGAGAGTTTCTCATTCCACTCCTCCACAAATGAGTCACCCTCCTCATCCTCTCTTGTATTCGCTCCTGGATCTAATGAAAGTCTTAAACCTCTAGGGATAATTTTTTTGTCAATATAATTAGCTAAGCTTGCATTTTCTGCCTTGATTTTTAGTTGCCGACCTAGGAGATAGCGATATCTTCTAAAAGCACTAAAAATTGTAATGTTTTCTTCATCCTGATCGTCTCCTACTGCATTATCATTGGCCAATGAATCTTTTAACTCAGCTTCCCACAAGTCATCCGATAGAGTGTACGCCATATTACTGATTAACCAAGTCAAAAGTGTGAAAAGATGGGATAAATTCAGGGGCTAACTAACCACCCCTGCAGCAATCTACTTCAATCTCAAAAAAGATAGGATAAAAGAATCCTCAATTTAGAATCCTCAAAAATAGATATAAATAGAAAAGAGTATGAGAGAGTAGGTAATATTGCTGAACCAAAAATAAATAAATATTCGCTGGTGCCACCCTTGATAATGAATTATACAAAAATCAAACAGAGAGAATGTAATCACAACATATAATACTGTTGTGAAGAAAGCAAGGGATAAAACAAGGCACACAGAATTTGGTAAATAATCAAATTTATTAATTCCTATTTAAATCCCAAACCACATATATGTGGATCACAAAAGTGACAAGGTCAATCACAATCTAAAAGTGAGCATTCTTAACTATATAAAGCAAATTTCAAAGACTAAATGCTACTTGAAAGGCCAGGAACCTCTAAGCATACGTATGCTAATTAACTAGGGGTTAGGCCTAACCTACTATCTATTACATAGACAGGTAACATATAGTGAGCAAAAATCGTAAGCAAAATCAAGCATAAACATAAACATAATGGTAACAAGTTGACTCATAGCAAAGACATTTTCAAAAAACAGATCAGAGGAAATGAACAGGAAATGTCTTATATGGCGTCTGAAAAGCAGACGTAGATAACTGCTGCTGGAGGTACAAGTTCACTTATTTTACTTAGCTGCTGTATTTGGATCCGTTATTCTGATTCAAAGTAGATGCAGCATTCAGCGCGTGTGACGTCACTTGCAGCCTGAGGTGTGGTTGTCAGCCTGCTGGCAATAGGTTCGATTGCAAGAGGTGTGTCCCAAACTCCGAGAATCCGTCCACTGGATTGGCCAGTTGCACAAGGTGAAAGAAACCAGGCTTCCACCGATGTTATGTAGCTAAGCACATACCAGGATGCGCCGTATACTCAGAAAAGTATATTGAAACAGCCACACACAAAACCAAACGATTTCTCAGCAAAAGGGTCTCTTATCCTTAAACACCTTCAGATAGATGTTACACGCTCAGTCCAGCGCAAGAAAGGAATCCACATTCTCCAGTAGCTAGCCGCTTTAACAAACACGCTCTTTCTCAGCATGCAGCATCAACATTGGGTCAGTTCCAAGGTAGAAATAAACTTGTACCAAAATGTCTTTACTTTGCTTTCTTTGAAAAATGCACACAAGAAAGACAGGAGTTGGTCGACCTCACTCCTGACTAATACAGCACATAGGTGCTAAGGTTACACAAAGTGCCAACGCACGTTTCACCCCTGCAGCAAGATTTGTGTCTAAGGGGTTCATCAGGGCATACTATTCCATACCGGATATCCTCTTTAAATAGACCCACCTGTGTCTCCACAGGTGATCTACTTGCTAATACACCTGCTAATCTCTTAAAGCTGTATACAGCAGGATGCCCTGTTCAATAATACATGTATTAATAGTTAAAAAGACCAAAAAATGAAAGCTTTGTTATTTCACAAATTTTTAAATGAAAAGATAAATTCCTAAGCCTTTCAAAGCAAAGCTAACAACAGCCTTTTGAAAT
Source organism: Bombina bombina (assembly GCF_027579735.1). NCBI lineage: Eukaryota > Metazoa > Chordata > Amphibia > Anura > Bombinatoridae > Bombina > Bombina bombina. The sequence goes on from NC_069504.1 coordinate 574,801,177, forward strand.
GATCACCTCCAGATAACGGCGCACACTCTATCAGAGAAACATTTATAGAAAACTGGCAAACTCCAGCTTTTCGTTTAAACCTGTTGGGTATCTCGTTCCTAGTTTATAAATCCATTTTGCTTCTTTCTGCAAAAGGATTTTTTCATTATTGCCACCTCTACCATTAGTGATTCCTTTATCAATAATGATAAACTTTAAAGATTCCATGCTTCCTTTATGAAACATTTCAAAATGTCTCGCCACACTGGTGTCATTACAATGAGCAATATCATCACAATGCTCTTGTACCCGGTCCTTTACAAGCCTCTTCGTTTTTCCTACGTAAAAGACCGGGCACGAGCATCTAAGAAGATATATTGCTCCCTCAGACTTGCAATTAAAGAAAAACTTTATATTGTAAGTCTTACCATCCTGTACAGAGAATTGTTTCGCGCTGTCCATGTGGACACAGTATACACAGTGTCCACATGGATAGCTGCCTTTTATCCCCCTGTCCTTTCTAAGCCAGTCTGCATCAGATGGACCCCTGGAAAATTGGCTTTTAACCAGGATGTCCCTCAGACTTTTTGATTTCCTGGCTGTCATTAGAGGTTTTTCTGCAATTACATTTTTGACCTTGTCATCCAAAGTCAAAATATTCCAATTTTTGTTCATGACTGATCTAATATTATTCCATTGATTGTTAAATCTAGAAATGAATCTAATGTTGCCCGCATCTGACTTAGAAGTGCCTTTATACAAAAGGTCGTCTCTCTGAGTCTTTCTGGCCTTCCAAAGTGCCTTCTTAAGGGATTTATTTGAGTACCCTCTTAGTAAAAATCTATCCTTCATCATCTTAGCATGTGTGTGAAATTTCGAAAGGGATGAACAGTTTCTCCTTAGACGGAGGAACTGTCCATAAGGAATGCCTTTCTTTAAAATGAGGGATGACTACTCTGAGCATGAAGAATGTTATTTGTAGCATTTTTCTTTCTGAAATTCTCAGTGACTATTCTATTACCCTCTTTCTTGATGGTAATATCAAGGAAATTAAGTTCCTTGGGGTTGGTCTCAGAAGTGAGGATGATGTTCCTGTCATTGTGGTTTAATTGGTCAACAAATAAGTTGAACTCTTCTTCCACACCATCCCACAAGACAAGAACATCATCCACATATCTGACCCACATTAAGACCTTTTCATTGAAAATGTCACCGAAAACCTCAAAAATATCAGACTCCCATGCCCCCAAATGCAGGCAGGCATATGTGGGGGCACAGACTGCCCCCATAGCCGTGCCCCGCAGTTGACGATAAACTTGTCCATCAAATGAGAATACATTATTCTGCAGGACAAATTCCAGCAAAGAAATGACAAAGTCTGAATGTTCAGAAAAAAGAAGGACCCCTTGTTTCAAGGAATTTCCTAATAGCCTGTAGGCCTATTTTGTGAGGAATTGAGGAGTAAAGTCCTTCCACATCCAGGGATGCCAAAATGTTTTTTTCATTGACCATTACTCCATCCAATTTTCTCAAAAGGTCCGCCGTATCTTTTACATACGATGGTAAAGTCAAAAGGAAAGGGCGTAGATATCTATCTACGTATTCTCCAATGTTTTCCGTAAGGCTACCTATTCTGGAGACAATGGGTCTCCCCGGAGGGCACTTCATATTTTTGTGCAGCTTAGGCAAGATATAAAACACCGGCATAACCGGATGTTCAGGAAATAGAAATTTAAATTCTTTTTGGTCAATAGTACCTCTACTTCTGGCCTCATTCAGCAATTTAAAAAGAGAATTCTGGGTATGTTCCAAAGGGCTACCTCCAAGTCTCATGTACTGATTTTTATCATTAAGCTGACGTTTCACTTCGTTGATATAAATATGTTCGTCTAACAGTACTAGATTACCGCCCTTATCGGCAGGCTTTATCACCACCCCCTAGCCATACTCAGTTCTTTTAAAGCTTTTCTCTCTCTTGGCTTCAGATTATCATCTAACTGTTGTGGTAGCAACCTATCTATGTCTTTTTCCATTTGTTTCACAAATAGATTGACCGCTGGAACCAAAGAGAGAGAAGGCATATAGGTAGACTTAGGTTTAAAACACGGTTTCTCGCAAGCTATTGCTTGTGAGGTATCTGTGTTTTCTTCCAGAACATTGTCTGCTAACAACGATTCTAAATCTGCCAAAGCTGACTGATCGTCCATATCCAAATTATGAGCTTCTTTTTTTGATTTCACAATAATGGATAGGACAATTTTCCTGGCAAAAAGGTGTAAGTCCTTAAGTAACTCAAATTTATCAACCATTGCAGTAGGGCAGAAAGATAACCCCTTTTTCAGGAGTTCCACATGAGCCAGATTTAGGGGAAAAGAGGAAAGGTTCACAATCTGTAATTCATCATCATTGTGGCTATTCAATAGCCCCTGCGTGTTCCCCTTCTTCTGAATCTCCCCCTGCTCTGAACATATTGGTCTCCTCTCCCCCTGTTCTGTCTGGTTTGGTATCTCTTTTCCTTTACTGGAGTCCCAAAGGGATCTTTTCCTTTTTCCCCTTCTGTTCTTTCTCCTCCTTCTTTTTGGCTGATACCAAAGGAGTTTTTTGAATTACTTACTTCTGAATCTGACACATCTGTACCTGAGTCGTATGTACCTTTCTGAGATTTGTAACTATAAACCCTTCCATTTTTGTAGTCATCCTGATCTCTCCTATATTTCCTACATTTCCTTGCCTTAATGTCAGTTTTTAATTTAGACACATTCAGACTTGTCTCACCATTCAATTTTTCAAAGTTGGGATCATTCTCAAAAGAGTTTACTTTAAGTAAAGCTTTCTCAGCTATCCCTTTAACTTTCTCCAATCTTTTATTATTTCTTTTCATCATCATATCCATCAGGTCAAGAGAGGTTGTGGAGAGTTTCTCATTCCACTCCTCCACAAATGAGTCACCCTCCTCATCCTCTCTTGTATTCGCTCCTGGATCTAATGAAAGTCTTAAACCTCTAGGGATAATTTTTTTGTCAATATAATTAGCTAAGCTTGCATTTTCTGCCTTGATTTTTAGTTGCCGACCTAGGAGATAGCGATATCTTCTAAAAGCACTAAAAATTGTAATGTTTTCTTCATCCTGATCGTCTCCTACTGCATTATCATTGGCCAATGAATCTTTTAACTCAGCTTCCCACAAGTCATCCGATAGAGTGTACGCCATATTACTGATTAACCAAGTCAAAAGTGTGAAAAGATGGGATAAATTCAGGGGCTAACTAACCACCCCTGCAGCAATCTACTTCAATCTCAAAAAAGATAGGATAAAAGAATCCTCAATTTAGAATCCTCAAAAATAGATATAAATAGAAAAGAGTATGAGAGAGTAGGTAATATTGCTGAACCAAAAATAAATAAATATTCGCTGGTGCCACCCTTGATAATGAATTATACAAAAATCAAACAGAGAGAATGTAATCACAACATATAATACTGTTGTGAAGAAAGCAAGGGATAAAACAAGGCACACAGAATTTGGTAAATAATCAAATTTATTAATTCCTATTTAAATCCCAAACCACATATATGTGGATCACAAAAGTGACAAGGTCAATCACAATCTAAAAGTGAGCATTCTTAACTATATAAAGCAAATTTCAAAGACTAAATGCTACTTGAAAGGCCAGGAACCGCTAAGCATACGTATGCTAATTAACTAGGGGTTAGGCCTAACCTACTATCTATTACATAGACAGGTAACATATAGTGAGCAAAAATCGTAAGCAAAATCAAGCATAAACATAAACATAATGGTAACAAGTTGACTCATAGCAAAGACATTTTCAAAAAACAGATCAGAGGAAATGAACAGGAAATGTCTTATATGGCGTCTGAAAAGCAGACGTAGATAACTGCTGCTGGAGGTACAAGTTCACTTATTTTACTTAGCTGCTGTATTTGGATCCGTTATTCTGATTCAAAGTAGATGCAGCATTCAGCGCGTGTGACGTCACTTGCAGCCTGAGGTGTGGTTGTCAGCCTGCTGGCAATAGGTTCGATTGCAAGAGGTGTGTCCCAAACTCCGAGAATCCGTCCACTGGATTGGCCAGTTGCACAAGGTGAAAGAAACCAGGCTTCCACCGATGTTATGTAGCTAAGCACATACCAGGATGCGCCGTATACTCAGAAAAGTATATTGAAACAGCCACACACAAAACCAAACGATTTCTCAGCAAAAGGGTCTCTTATCCTTAAACACCTTCAGATAGATGTTACACGCTCAGTCCAGCGCAAGAAAGGAATCCACATTCTCCAGTAGCTAGCCGCTTTAACAAACACGCTCTTTCTCAGCATGCAGCATCAACATTGGGTCAGTTCCAAGGTAGAAATAAACTTGTACCAAAATGTCTTTACTTTGCTTTCTTTGAAAAATGCACACAAGAAAGACAGGAGTTGGTCGACCTCACTCCTGACTAATACAGCACATAGGTGCTAAGGTTACACAAAGTGCCAACGCACGTTTCACCCCTGCAGCAAGATTTGTGTCTAAGGGGTTCATCAGGGCATACTATTCCATACCGGATATCCTCTTTAAATAGACCCACCTGTGTCTCCACAGGTGATCTACTTGCTAATACACCTGCTAATCTCTTAAAGCTGTATACAGCAGGATGCCCTGTTCAATAATACATGTATTAATAGTTAAAAAGACCAAAAAATGAAAGCTTTGTTATTTCACAAATTTTTAAATGAAAAGATAAATTCCTAAGCCTTTCAAAGCAAAGCTAACAACAGCCTTTTGAAATGATCACCTCCAGATAACGGCGCACACTCTATCAGAGAAACATTTATAGAAAACTGGCAAACTCCAGCTTTTCGTTTAAACCTGTTGGGTATCTCGTTCCTAGTTTATAAATCCATTTTGCTTCTTTCTGCAAAAGGATTTTTTCATTATTGCCACCTCTACCATTAGTGATTCCTTTATCAATAATGATAAACTTTAAAGATTCCACGCTTCCTTTATGAAACATTTCAAAATGTCTCGCCACACTGGTGTCATTACAATGAGCAATATCATCACAATGCTCTTGTACCCGGTCCTTTACAAGCCTCTTCGTTTTTCCTACGTAAAAGACCGGGCACGAGCATCTAAGAAGATATATTGCTCCCTCAGACTTGCAATTAAAGAAAAACTTTATATTGTAAGTCTTACCATCCTGTACAGAGAATTGTTTCGCGCTGTCCATGTGGACACAGTATACACAGTGTCCACATGGATAGCTGCCTTTTATCCCCCTGTCCTTTCTAAGCCAGTCTGCATCAGATGGACCCCTGGAAAATTGGCTTTTAACCAGGATGTCCCTCAGACTTTTTGATTTCCTGGCTGTCATTAGAGGTTTTTCTGCAATTACATTTTTGACCTTGTCATCCAAAGTCAAAATATTCCAATTTTTGTTCATGACTGATCTAATATTATTCCATTGATTGTTAAATCTAGAAATGAATCTAATGTTGCCCGCATCTGACTTAGAAGTGCCTTTATACAAAAGGTCGTCTCTCTGAGTCTTTCTGGCCTTCCAAAGTGCCTTCTTAAGGGATTTATTTGAGTACCCTCTTAGTAAAAATCTATCCTTCATCATCTTAGCATGTGTGTGAAATTTCGAAAGGGATGAACAGTTTCTCCTTAGACGGAGGAACTGTCCATAAGGAATGCCTTTCTTTAAAATGAGGGATGACTACTCTGAGCATGAAGAATGTTATTTGTAGCATTTTTCTTTCTGAAATTCTCAGTGACTATTCTATTACCCTCTTTCTTGATGGTAATATCAAGGAAATTAAGTTCCTTGGGGTTGGTCTCAGAAGTGAGGATGATGTTCCTGTCATTGTGGTTTAATTGGTCAACAAATAAGTTGAACTCTTCTTCCACACCATCCCACAAGACAAGAACATCATCCACATATCTGACCCACATTAAGACCTTTTCATTGAAAATGTCACCGAAAACCTCAAAAATATCAGACTCCCATGCCCCCAAATGCAGGCAGGCATATGTGGGGGCACAGACTGCCCCCATAGCCGTGCCCCGCAGTTGACGATAAACTTGTCCATCTAAGGAGAAACTGTTCATCCCTTTCGAAATTTGACACACATGCTAAGATGATGAAGGATAGATTTTTACTAAGAGGGTACTCAAATAAATCCCTTAAGAAGGCACTTTGGAAAGCCAGAAAGACTCAGAGAGACGACCTTTTGTATAAAGGCAATTCTAAGTCAGATGGGGGCAACATTAGATTCATTTCTAGATTTAACAATCAATGGAATAATATTAGATCAGTCATGAACAAAAATTGGAATATTTTGACTTTGGATGACAAGGTCAAAAATGTAATTGGAGAAAAACCTCTGACAGCCAGGAAATCAAAAAGTCTGAGGGACATCCTGGTTAAAAGCCAATTTTCCAGGGGTCCATCTGATGCAGACTGGCTTAGAATGGACAGGGGGATAAAAGGCAGCTATCCATGTGGACACTGTGTATACTGTGTCCACATGGACAGCGCGAAACAATTCTCTGTACAGGATGGTAAGACTTACAATATAAAGTTTTTCTTTAATTGCAAGTCTGAGGGAGCAATATATCTTCTTAGATGCTCGTGCCCGGTCTTTTACGTAGGAAAAACGAAGAGGCTTGTAAAGGACCGGGTACAAGAACATCGTGATGATATTGCTCATTGTAATGACACCAGTGTGGCGAGACATTTTGAAATGTTTCATAAAGGAAGCGTGGAATCTTTAAAGTTTATCATTATTGATAAAGGAATCACTAATGGTAGAGGTGGCAATAATGAAAAAATCCTTTTGCAGAAAGAAGCAAAATGGATTTATAAACTAGGAACGAGATACCCAACAGGTTTAAACGAAAAGCTGGAGTTTGCCAGTTTTCTATAAATGTTTCTCTGATAGAGTGTGCGCCGTTATCTGGAGGTGATCATTTCAAAAGGCTGTTGTTAGCTTTGCTTTGAAAGGCTTAGGAATTTATCTTTTCATTAAAAAATTTGTGAAATAACAAAGCTTTCATTTTTTGGTCTTTTTAACTATTAATACATGTATTATTGAACAGGGCATCCTGCTGTATACAGCTTTAAGAGATTAGCAGGTGTATTAGCAAGTAGATCACCTGTGGAGACACAGGTGGGTCTATTTAAAGAGGATATCCGGTATGGAATAGTATGCCCTGATGAACCCCTTAGACACAAATCTTGCTGCAGGGGTGAAACGTGCGTTGGCACTTTGTGTAACCTTAGCACCTATGTGCTGTATTAGTCAGGAGTGAGGTCGACCAACTCCTGTCTTTCTTGTGTGCATTTTTCAAAGAAAGCAAAGTATAGACATTTTGGTACAAGTTTATTTCTACCTTGGAACTGACCCAATGTTGATGCTGCATGCTGAGAAAGAGCGTGTTTGTTAAAGTGGCTAGCTACTGGAGAATGTGGATTCCTTTCTTGCGCTGGACTGAGCGTGTAACATCTATCTGAAGGTGTTTAAGGATAAGAGACCCTTTTGCTGAGAAATCGTTTGGTTTTGTGTGTGGCTGTTTCAATATACTTTTCTGAGTATACGGCGCATCCTGGTATGTGCTTAGCTACATAACATCGGTGGAAGCCTGGTTTCTTTCACCTTGTGCAACTGGCCAATCCAGTGGACGGATTCTCGGAGTTTGGGACACACCTCTTGCAATCGAACCTATTGCCAGCAGGCTGACAACCACACCTCAGGCTGCAAGTGACGTCACACGCGCTGAATGCTGCATCTACTTTGAATCAGAATAACGGATCCAAATACAGCAGCTAAGTAAAATAAGTGAACTTGTACCTCCAGCAGCAGTTATCTACGTCTGCTTTTCAGACGCCATATAAGACATTTCCTGTTCATTTCCTCTGATCTGTTTTTTGAAAATGTCTTTGCTATGAGTCAACTTGTTACCATTATGTTTATGTTTATGCTTGATTTTGCTTACGATTTTTGCTCACTATATGTTACCTGTCTATGTAATAGATAGTAGGTTAGGCCTAACCCCTAGTTAATTAGCATACGTATGCTTAGAGGTTCCTGGCCTTTCAAGTAGCATTTAGTCTTTGAAATTTGCTTTATATAGTTAAGAATGCTCACTTTTAGATTGTGATTGACCTTGTCACTTTTGTGATCCACATATATGTGGTTTGGGATTTAAATAGGAATTAATAAATTTGATTATTTACCAAATTCTGTGTGCCTTGTTTTATCCCTTGCTTTCTTCACAACAGTATTATATGTTGTGATTACATTCTCTCTGTTTGATTTTTGTTTAATATATATCTATATATATATATATATATAGAAAAATATAAATAGAGAGAGAGAGAGATTTTCTATGGATTATTAAGCCTTTTTTACAGTAAGTATAATAATATTTATGTGTAATATTTCAATAATGCGATGTAAGATAAGTAATTCTTTATGTTTGCCAATACGACACATCGCTATCCCCGATGTGTGTTATATATATATAAATATAAATAGAGAGAGAGAGATTTTCTATGGATTATTAAGCCTTTTTTACAGTAAGTATAATAATATTTATGTGTAATATTTCAATAATGCGATGTAAGATAAGTAATTCTTTATGTTCGCCAATACAACACCTCGCTATCCCCGATGCGTGTTACTCATATTTTCAATTTCTATGTTCTTCACATAGAGAATAATGTAATTTTTATTATTAAATATATATTTCTATATATATATCTTACAATGTTAATGCAAAATAGATCTCTATACTTAAATATCTATAGGAATAAATATATTGGAATGTTAAATATGTACAGTAAATATCCAGTAAAATACATAAATACATATATACACACATAATATATATATATATATATATATATATATATAAAGTATATCTATCTATACATACATACATACATATATGTATGTATATATAGATAATAGCCTTTTGCAGTTAAACATCTTGTCATATACCTTGGAACCCTTAAAACTTTTTTTGTTAATATTTATATGAATTAGTTTTATCAGTGTTTATATGAGTGTAACTGTATTTTATGTTGTACGCACTACCCTTTACGTGAGGGTTTCATCCGCGCTAACCTGATGAAAGTAAAATACGATTGTGCTCTCACGATCACCTTTACTTTCAACTTGTAATACACACACTACTTCCGATATCGCTCTAACGTGCTACAGTTAGCGTGCAACCTATAATCTAGCACATAATAGAGAGTTGAAGCATTACATTTTTGCAGGGTTTTTTTTACACAGTTCAAAAGTTACATAGAAAGTATAAGCTCCAAGATGGCGGCACCCAGTGTAAAGATGCAGAGCTTCCCTAACTGATAGTAAACAAGGGTTTAAAATAAGAAAATGACTTTGAAGACAGCTGCAGACACAGGAGGAAAAACAATAGCATGGTGTGTAGTTATGCTACTGTAGTTGTACTCAGCAGTTTAATGCTTGTTTAATATTTTAAAAATAATGATTATGTGTATATTTTACTTGGGTATCCCTATAAACACAGGGGTCATTAATTTTCTTGCTTAGTTTACTTTTGTCACCACAGTACAGGTTGCTATGTACCTAGTATAAGGAGTTAACAAGATCCCTAGGTGTCTTTGTTGCCTCAAACAGGCATTGTTAGTTAGGAGATGTACAGGGCCTACTCAATTGTTTACCTTGCACTCGTATGGCATCTAGAGATAATTGTGAATCTACTTTTTTTCTCACCTGTAAAGATGTGCATTCGTTTTCAGACGAATGTACATTGGTTCCCGAAAATCGGATACGTTTAGTCCAGGTCCTGGGACCCAAACGTGTTAAGCCTACTGTCAGTACGCCCAGGGCTCTGGCAAAAAGAGTATAGGGTAAATGCGCTCTCCACAGCTTGTTAGGGTAAGTATGTAGCTAGAGGTGAACTTTTCACCTATAGCTTCAAAACATTTACATTAGTTTAAACGAAAACAAATGTAAATGTTTAACTAAAATTAAATTTTTGTTTTGTCTTAAACTAAATGAAAAATGAATAGTGCAAGGAACAAATATTTTGGGAAACGAATATTCTTGAAAATTTGTTACGAAAATTTTGTCCGAAATGAAATTTTCTTCCCTGAACATCCCTAATTACAAGTGTCTTCCTCCTTCCCATACGTAAAGATAGTCCTTAGAGTTCCAAGGATTAATTTAATCCTTGGGCGTGTCCTTTAACTATTGAACAAAGTTTTGAAATATGGTAGACAGCAAAAAATAAAGAAGACAGCTTGGCAGATCTTGAGTTTTCTGTAAAGTTAGGGAAATCAGTGACAGCTGTAAGATCAAGGGTTCATAATAGCTATAGCCCTTTTGCTGATTCATTTCTGTAAAGACTTAGCGCCTTTGAAACAATCCCTAAGGGGCCTCATAATAGTGGCGAGGCACCTTATAGCATATCAGCAAAACAGAGAGCTTTAGACAATCAGGCCATCATTTTTATGTGATTTTATTACTGTGAATTTTACAAATGAGAGAATATTAAGCTCCTCTCCAGAGAAAACATTTATGACTTTTCTTTAATCCAGCTTTCAATTACTATTTGATTAAAGGGTCATGAAACCACATTATTTTTCCTAATTCAGATAGGACATGAAATTTAAAACAACTATCCAATTTACTTCTATTATCAATTTTGCTTCATTCACTCTATTTCCCTTTGCTGAAAGTGCAACAATGATAGAAAGGTTTTGGGTTTCATGTCCCTTTAAGGGGACTTCAAGATCAATATACCTAAAAAAAAGTTGAGAAAAAATAATATAGGCCACAGAAAATTCATAAAAGATGGCCTATCAGGTAACAATTAAAATGAATATAATTTTACATATGCTTCTTTTGAAACATTTTGAATGTTCTTATTTATTTAGTGAATGCAAATACACTAATAATCAGATTTCAGTGTGTTCTTGGTCAACAGTTTCTCATACCAATTCCAGAAACAAAAAAAAGCGAAACCGAGAACAAACTTGATACAAGTGATGGATATTTATTCCAAGTGGAAAAGGGAGACACAAACAAAGGCCTGACGCGTTTTGCGCATGCTCACATGCGCTTCATCAGAGGCTTGATTTCTAATACCATAAAGAAAAAAATTCCCTTAAAACAGGATTGTCTGGTGAAAATAATAACTGATGGATGGAAAAATATAACTGAATATGATTGAAAGCTGTCCAATAATGTGTCATGGTTCAGCTTATTCATAAGTAAATTATTCATTGAACTTTATAAATATGAAGAATGGTGGAAATTGATGTTTGTTTTAATTAAAAGTTCACTTTAAAGGGCAAGTATACCTATAAAATCGTGTACCAGACCAGCGCAGGAGTCAGCTACATTCAGTTTAATGGCGCGATCGGGCGCACTTTTGAAAAACAAGACCCGTTCAGTAAAGCTTGGAGCGGAGTTTAGGTAAATTCAGTTTTGGAATAAAAAATCCCTGAAAGCTTTTGATTTATAAAGTTGCCGCTAAGCTAATGTTATATAATTCTGCACTATGTGCAGAATTATATAACATTATTTTATAGGTTTACATTATTTTGTAGGTTTACTGACCCTTTAATCCACTATTAAGTTGCTGTTTACTGCAAATAATATATTTCGGTAAATGCTATATTTACAGTCATGTGTGGGTGAGATGTCAAATATTCCCTTAAAGGGACATGACACCCAAAATGTTTCTTTCATGATTCAGACAGAGAATACAATTTTAAACAACTTTTCAGTTTACTATTTTTTTTACTTAATTTTCTTCATTCTCTTGGTATGCCTTGTTTAAAGAATATATAGATATGCACAGGAGCTGCCGATTGGTGTGTGCATATATATGAAATTGTTAAACATCATTATAAGTCAATAACATAAGGCATAAATATGCAGCCACCAATCAGCAGCACCTGTGCCTACCTAGGTATGCTTTTCAATAAAGGATATTAAGAGAATGAAACAAATTAGATAATAGAGGTAATTTGGAAAGTTGAAGGAAATTGCATGCTCTTCCGGGCTTCTCTCCTTTACCTTCAATAGTTTGTATTAATTTTCCTTCATAAAAAAAAAAGGATTGGCAGCCATAAGACATATCAAAATGCAAAAAAGAAAATGCTCTAATATGTTATAGCATTTTATTACTGCATTATTGCTTATATATATATATTTGATCACAATCTTTTAGAAAAAAATTATCAACTGATTTATCTACAAAAAATCCCCATGGATTTTAATAGTAATTTTCTGTTGAAAACCATTAGATTCTTTTTTCTAAAGGATTGTGATCAATGCGTTTAACCCTTGCACACACAGTTAATCAGCTCCAGAGCAGCAATGCAGGAGCTAAAACACCTTGGGCTAGATTATAAGTGAGGCACAAACAGTTTTGCGCTGGGATAACCGTGTTTTTTGCGAGCCATTTTCATTTAATTGCGCTGATATTACCAATGGAGCAAAATTTTCAGAGCTGTAGTTAACTGTTCCAACACTTAAAAAATGCATTACAAAGTACAGTTATACTCATATTAACACTGTCTAATAAAAAATATTTAAAAAAAATCTTGCACAAAAAGTAATAAGGGCTCAAAGATATGAGATCTCGGGTGTTAGGAAAAAAAGGCAGACAAATGGCTTTAACATAAGACACACATACATATACATGTCTAAAGATGTATTTGTATGTATATATATATATACTGTATATATATAATTATATATGTGTACATATATATTAATGTATTTATATGTATTTACAGTCATACAGTATATACACACACATATAAAAACATTAATAGTACACGTATATAAATATATATATATAAGTGCATTATATCCCTTTGCCATTAAGCAGATAAAAACATGATAAAACATATTTATGCAATATTCATATTTAATAAAGATTTTAACTATGTATTTACTGTAAATATTTCAGATTTGCTAATGCGAATATGCTATGTTGTTTGCGCGATGGGTGTTGTTTTAAAAAAAATAAATCTCCATTTCCTTCTATGGGGAATGCGAAAATGCAATGGAGTTTGGGCGATCGCAGCTTTTTTTTTCTCCACTTTTTTTTCTCCATTGATTCTTATGGGGGTATAGATGCAGGTGCATGTGGAAAATTAAGTTTGTTTTTTCGCACTATTTGGGTTACGGCTAACGCAGAATAAGTTATTTTTTTTAACTTGTAATATGAACGCAACCTGACTAGCGTAAAAAGATTAATACAAGCACAGAAAAAAAATACTGCACCACTTGTAATCTAGCCCCTTGTGAGCCAATGATAAGAGACAAAGGTGTGTAGCTACCAATCACCAGCTAACTCCCAGTAGTATAGGGAATGTACATATTCTTTTTCAACAAAGCATACCTGGGGCCCGATACGATATGCAGCGTCGCCCGCAAATGCCGGCGACGCTGAATTTTGCGCTGGTTTGGTATCCTATATACGGCGTAACCTAGAAGTTACGCCCGTATATTTCTGCAGTCGCCCGTAGTTATTTGGGCCATAGGCAGGTATACCAAACCAGCGCAGTTTGGTATCCAATATACAGCGTAAGGACTTAAGTGGCGAAAATGGAGAAATATTACTCCATTTTCACCTCGCCACAAAAAGCAGCCGTAGTAAGCCTTACGCTGAGTATTGGAGCCCCGTAACTCCCTAAACTAGCTACAAAATAAACCTAACACCTAACGCATGCGCAATGTCTATCTACCTGTCAACCGCGATCCCCCGCCGCAATCCCTAATAAAGTTATTAACCCCTAAACCGCCACTCTCGGACCCCGCAGCCACCTACAATAAAAGTATATCCCCCTAATGTGAGCTCCTACCCCGCCGCCAACTACATTAAACTACCCCCTAAAGTGAGCCCCTTACACCGCCGCCATCAATTTTAAAATTATTAACCCCTAATTTAATCCCCCTACACCGCCGCCAGCTATATTAAATTAATTAACCCCTAATCTAATCCCCCTACCCCGCCGCCAGCTATATTAAATGAATTAACCCCTAATTGAATCCCCCTACACCGCCGCCAGCTATATTAAATTAATTAACCCCTAATCTAATCCCCCTACCCCGCCGCCAGCTATATTAGATTAATTAACCCCTAATTTAATCCCCCTACACCGCCGCCAGCTATATTAAATTAATTAACCCCTAATCTAATCCCCCTACCCCGCCGCCACCTATATTAAATTATTTAACCCCTAAAATACTAAACTATCCCTACCACTAAACCTAAGTCTAACCCTACAAATAGCCCTGAAAAGGGCTTTTTGCGTGACATTACCCCAAAGTAAACTGCTCTATTGCCAGCCCTTAAAAGGGCTTTTTGCGGGGCATGCCCCAAAGAATTCAGCTCTTTTACCAGCCCTTAAAAGGGCTTTTGGTGGGGCTTTGTCACAAAGTAAACAGCTCTCTTGCATCTAATCTAAATCCCCCTACACCGCCGCCACCTATAATAAATGTATTAACCCCTAATCTAATCCCCCTACACCGCCGCCAGCTATATTAAACACATTAACCCCTAATCTAATCCCCCTACACCGCCGCCAGCTATATTAACTATATTAACCCTAATTATATTAGGGTTAATATAGTTAATATAGTTATTATATTATATATATATAATATACCAATGAACCAATCAGCCAATCGGATTGAACTTGAATCTGATTGGCTGATTCAATCAGCCAATCAGATTTTTCTACCTTAATTCCGATTGGCTGATAGAATCCTATCAGCCAATCGGAATTCGTCGGACGCCATCTTGGATGACGTCATTTAAAGGAACATTATTCGTCAGGAAGTCGTCGTGCCGGATGGATGCTCCGCGGCAGAGGAGCGAAGAAAGAAGATTGAAGATGCCGCTTTGCTTGAAGACATCACCGGATGGAAGAAGACTCTCTGCCGCTTGCTTGAAGACATCGCCGGATGGAAGAAGACTTCACTGCAGCTTGCTTGAAGCCATCGCCCGGATCGGATGAAGAGTTCTGTCCGGCGGGGTGAATACAAGGTAGGGAGATCTTCAGGGGGTAGTGTTAGGTTTATTTAAGGGGGGTTTGGGTTATATTAGGGGTATGTGGGTGGTGAGTTGTAATGTTGGGGGGTGGTATTGTGTTTTTTTTTCAGGCAAAAGAGCAGTTTTCTTTGGGGCATGCCCCGCAAAGGGCCCTTTTAAGGGCTGGTAAGGTAAAAGAGCTAACTTTTTTACTTTAGAATAGGGCAGGGAATTTTTTTTATTTTGGGGGCTATCTTATTTTATTAGGGGGCTTAGAATAGGTGTAATTAGCTTAAAAATCTTGTAATCTTTTTTTTATTTTTTGTAATTTAGTGGGTTTTTTTTGGATTTTAGTTTAGTTTATTTAATTGTATATTAGTTAGATATTTGTAGTTTATTTAATTTATTGATAGTGTAGGTGTATTTGTAACTTAGGTTAGGATTTATTTTACAGGTAAATTGGTAATTATTTTAACTAGGTAGCTATTAAATAGTTATTAACTATTTAATAGCTATTGTACCTAGTTAAAATAAATACAAAGTTACCTGTAAAATAAATATAAACCCTAAAATAGCTACAATGTAATTATTAATTACATTGTAGCTATCTTAGGGTTTATTTTATAGGTAAGTATTTAGATTTAAATAGGAATATTTTAATTAATAATATTAATATTAGATTTATTTTAACAAGAGTTTAGTTAGGGATGTTAGAGTTAGATAGGGTTATTATACTTAATATATATATAATAGATTCTAGATTCAAAAATTGTGAACTGGGTGGAATGCTGGCTTAAGGACAGAAAACAAAGTGTCTTAGTAAATGGAGTTCATTCAGCAGAGGGGGCTGTTACTAGTGGTGTTCCTCAGGGGTCAGTTCTGGGGCCTGTTTTGTTTAACATATTTATCTGCGATATCAGCAAAGGGCTACAGGGGAAAGTATGTCTCTTTGCAGATGATACAAAAATTTGCAACAGAGTGGATGTTCCAGGGGGGGTAGACAAAATGAGAAGTGATATACAACAATTGGAGGATTGGACAAATGACTGGGGTCTAAAGTTTAACACAGCAAAGTGTAAAATAATGCATTTAGGGAAGAAAAATCCAAATGTTAATTACAGACTCAATGACACTTTACTGACTGTTACAGACGAGGAACAGGACTTGGGAATTATTATTTCAGATGATTTAAAACTTAGTAAACAATGTAGTAATGCAGCGAGTAAGGCTAGCAGAATGCTTGGATGTATTGGTAGAGGTATTTGCAGCAGAAATAGTAAGGTTCTTATGCCACTTTATAGATCATTAGTTAGGCCTCATCTTGAGTATTGTGTGCAGTTCTGGAGACCATATCTTCAGAAGGATATTAACAAACTTGAATCTGTGCAAAGGAGGGCTACCAAAATGGTACATGGTCTAAAAAATAAAACTTACCAGGATAGGCTCAATGACCTAAATATGTATAGCTTAGAGGAGAGAAGGGAAAGAGGTGATATGATAGCAACTTTCAAGTACATTAAAGGGTTTAGTAAAACTGAGGCTGTGGGTATTTTACATAAAATGGAAAATTCAAGAACAAGGGGTCATGAGCTCAAGCTAAAGGGTAGTAGATTCAGAAGTAATTTGAGGAAGCACTTCTTTACAGAAAGAGTGATTGATTTATGGAATAAACTTCCTCAAGAGGTAGTAGAAACAAACACTGTGGGGGACTTTAAAAATGCATGGGACAAGCATAGGGCTATCCTACGAACTAGATAAGTTTATACTGTTAGGTAAGGTCGGGCAGACTTGCTGGGCCTATGGCTCTTATCTGCCGTCAATATCTATGTTTCTATATCTATGTTTCTATAATATAATAACGATATTAACTATATTAACCCTAATATAATTAGGGTTAATATAGTTAATATAGCTGGCGGTGGTGTAGGGGGATTAAATTAGGGGTTAATAATTTTAAAATAGATGGCGGCGGGGTAGGGGCTCACTTTAGGGGGTAGGTAAGGTCAGGGTCGGCTCCAGAATGAATGAAATGGGGGGGCATTTTTTTTTCACGAGGGGGCACGCATTTAAAAAGCATGTATGAGAGTCAAAATAAGAGCAGACCTACTGTGGCAGTTCAGGGGTTACATTTATCAGATCTCTGGCTGTGCAGGAGTTAGATTTGTTTATATGTCTGGAAGTGCAGCGGTTACATGTGTCATATCTCAATGAGTATAGGGGTTACATTTATAAGATGTCTGGTAGTGCCGCAGCAGTTACATTTACCAGATGTATGGCAGTGCAGGGGTTACATTTGTTATATCTCAGGAATGTCTCCCACATATGACACAGCCAGTGGACAGTGTTTGCATGTGTAGCTCTACCAATGACCCTACTAATGATCAAATAAGCTTTTACGTGACAATAAGTTTGAGTGCCAAGCAGTACATTACTTGTACAGATATTATTAATGATATTTACCAGCACACACACAGTATATACAGTATGTATATACACACAAATTATATATATATATATATATATATATATACACACACACACACACATATATATATATATATATATATATATATATATATATACACACACACACGGTATATATGTATATACACACAGTGTGTGTATTGTGTGTATGTATGTATGTATGTGTGTGTGTGTGTGTGTGTATATATATATATAATAAAACAACCTTGGGGACAAATAGGAGATGTTTTGAAACATGTAAATAATAAACATAGGGCTATTTCACTCATTGTCCCACAGCTACATTTGAAGTGTGTGTATTTGAGCACCTATAATCTGACACACATTTTACACTGATCACTGCAGATAAAGCAGGCACAATGCACACTTGTTTTGTGTGACCTGCAGTGGGGAAACCAAGGAATTCCCAATTTGCTTCTTTATCTGTGGCTGCCAGGATATAAAGCACAATAGGGAAGGGATACTATTCTCAAACACACATTGGTTATACGGCTGTGTTTTCACAAAATTACTACTGCCTTCCCTCTCACTGACTGTTAGCTTCTCCCAGCACTTCCTGCAGAGGTCTGATGATGTCATCATCTCACTTCAGCTCCGTAGTAAGTGGGCTAGCAGGAGGAGGGGCATTGCAAGCCCTAGGTTAACTGTGAGAGCACCAGCAGGGAAATGCAACTTTATTTGTTATATGGTTGTAAATAGAGGAGAGTAAAGAGATTAGCTGGGCCCTCCAGTGGCAGATCTCCAGGGTCCAGTGGCTGCAAAAAAAATATATATATTTTTTTTTTTAAATCACTTCTTTTGCCCTGGGGGGGCACAGAATTCCATTTGGGGGGCATTGCCCCCCAATGCCCCCCCCTTAGAGCCGACCCTGGGTAAGGTAGATGGCGGCGGGGTAGGGGCTCACATTAGGGGGTTATATATTTAATATAGCTGGCGGCGGTGTCCGGGAGCGGCGGTTTAGGGGTTAATAACTTTATTAGCTGGCGGCAGGGTCCGGGAGCGGCAGTTTAGGGGTTAATAACTTTATTAGCTGTCGGCGGGGTCCGGGAGCGGCGGTTTAGGGGTTAATAACTTTTTTTATTGTTAGGGTAGTGAGGGGGGATAGCGGATAGAGGGTTAGACGTGTCAGGCTATGTTTGGGAGGCGTGTTAGACAGTGCGGGTGATTTCATACTTTAGTCAGGTTTTGTAGGTGCCGGCAGTTTCTTAAGTGCCGTAGGTCACTGGCGACTCCAGAAATTTGTACTTACGCAGATTTCTGGACATCGCTGGTTTATCAGACTTACGGCACTTTAGCAACTGACGGCGCCGTATATGGGATAGCTCGAGTTGCGAGCTGAAACTGCGGGCGGCGGGGATTCCCTAGCTTGCGCTGCAAACTACGCCGTATATCGGATCGTGCCCCAAGTTAACTAAGTTAAATTTAAAAGTTAATTTAAAATGACTTGCTCTATTATGCATTTAATTTTGACTTCCCTATCCTTTAAATATTGCTGCTTATATTGTATAGATAATATTGTTTTACCTTGACTAATGGCATCCATTAAAAACTAGACCATAACAATGAACTCCCCCAACAATTACCCTTTGCCTACAAGATCCCCCACTGCACATAACCCTAAGAACACTGGTCTCTACTAGCTGATATAAAACCTGCCCCTACCCCTCAACACTATGCACACTAGCTTCCCTAGCTGCTATTAACCAACATCCCTCATTATTATTGTCTCTTATTACTCTGAGTTCCTCATTTAACTCTTACTGTGACCTTCTTCCTCTGGCCACTACACACCACAACTGGTCTAGTCCAAAATAAACTTTCATGATTCAGATAGGGAATTTAATTTTAAACTATTTACTTTTATCACCAATTTTGCTTTGTTCTCTTGGTATTCTTAGTTAAAAGCTAAACCTAGGAGGTTCATATGCTAATTTCTTAGACCTTGAAGGCCGCCTCATATATGAATGCATTTTAACAGTTTTTCACCACTAGAGGGTGTTAGTTCATGTGTGTCATATAGATAACACTGTGCTCACGCACTGATTGGCTAAAATGCAAAACTATCAAAAGAACTAAAATAAGGGGGCAGTTTGCAGAGGCTTAGATACAAGGTAACCACAGAGGTAATGGGTATTAATATTGCAGTGTTGGTTATGCAAAACTAGGGAATGGGTAATAAAGGGATTATCTTTCTTTAAAAACAATAAAAATTCTGGTGTAAACTGTCCCTTTAACTTTACCCCCTATAACCCTATAGCTAAAAATACCATAACCACACAATCTTCTAAAAAAAATAAACCTGGACTCCACAATAAACCCTTTTCCAGACCACCTTGCATTCAGGGGACACCTTACCTTGCCCACCCTCTAGCACATTTTGTTGACAACATTTATAAAAATAAATGTATTTAATCTGGTCCATTCCAAAGTGGTGTTGTTAGACTATGAGACATGTCAACCACTGAGTTGGGTTAGTCTTGGCAATTGCCTGACAATTCCAAGCTATTTATTAGTGAAGATATTTAACAGTTACAGCGGCAGAAGCATAATGTCTAAGAGTCTGCCGAGCAATAAATACCAATCTTTAGCTTTGGTTGTCATGGAATATTTGATCTGATGAAAGCAGGCTGTTCAGGGGGAATATATGCTTTTCAGATACATTTTTACTGTTTTATGCACTTTTGCCTTAAACCTTATAAAACATAAGGCAAAGAACAATGCCTCTTTTATACTTTACAAAATAATATACAATTTATTTAGGAAATAGTTTATAGAGTAGAACAGTGCTCTGTAAATATTGTATTCTATCTGCAGCATGAAGCTTTCAGTTACAATAGGTTGCCTTTCTCTTTATTCTGGGTGGTCTAACAGTTCAACATTGAAAGTGTATGTTGGCAGAAATTCTGTAGAAGCTTGAAAGTTTCCGCCCACATAATGTCTACATTGTAAATTACAAAATGACCCCTGTCCCCTTTTTCCATTTGCACTCTTTTTAAATGACAAGTTGTGTAAGATTAATATTATAAATATGAAGGATAGGATTTGATCTGGTTTATGCAAATGTTTTATCTATATAAAAATTTGGAGTTCTATTCTATTAGTCATTTTGAGGAATTGCAATAACATGTTTCCCCAAGGTTTGGTTTTTAAAGGACTAACTGCCAACCGCTACAAAAGTAAACATGTAAATAGGTTTAACTGTTTTTTAAGATATATGTCAAAGAAAAAGTACAGTAAAAAACAAATATAAAAAAATAAATATATACATATATATACAGACATCCCAACCTGCAAAAACTCATTTCAGGGAGGTGGCTTCATCCGCTACTGGGCCACCACCGCCCACCTTCCCAGTTCTATATTGGACACCTTGAAACCCTAAATAAAATAGAAACTTATCATTAAAGTAGCTTCCCACTAAAGTCACGTTAAAAAAAAGTAGCTTTATTGCACAACCACATTCAACAAAACTTTTTTCCAGTGATCTTATGCTTGAATGCTTAAATATGTTAGAATGCAAAGTTTAATTACGTGCAGTAAATAAGGTAGTATTTGTGTTTTATTAGAATCAGTGGGGGCTTTTTGGTTACTGATGCATGCTTTGAGGGTTCTATAACGTCCCAGCAACTAAAGGCATTCCTTAAAGAAAAACACTTTTCCGGATTTGGGCGACTTTGGATCATGGTACTTGGAGTTTCAGGGAGATTGCATTCCATTTGCTGGCATCAGGGAGCCGCTATTACAATCAGGGAGACTCCCTGAACTTCAGGGAGAGTTGGGATGTCTGTATATATATATATATATATATATATATATATATACACACACACACATATATATATATATATATATATATATATATATGTGTGTATCCTAGTAATGGAAAAATGTTAGCCATTGCTGCATTTAAATGTTTGAAATGATTGTTACTGAGTTTGGTAATGAGATCTTAGTCAAAATGGGCATTTTTCAAAAAGCATGTGGAACTAGGGTTGCCCAGTATTATGTCCAGTATTTTTGTAAGCTGTCCTATAGTAGAAGAAATTCTTGACGTCCGGTATATGACGTCATGCACATTGTGAGCGTGATGGGGAGCGCTTACTAGTGCAAACAAACTACCTCCTGCACAATTCCTAGGCAAGACGGAAACCTTGCCGGAAAGACAGATATTCAAAAGGGCATGGCGAGACCGTGCGGATGCCACTTATGAGAAGAGCCGCAGGCTGGATTCTTCGGCAGTTCGTCACACCCAAGAACTGACCTGAATCCAGTGAGGCATACAAGGCCAGAGGTACAGTCGCAGATGAGTAAAAGGAGAAGCACAGCTCCAGGTTATACCGCGTTCCCTGTTGAGATGGTCTATCCCTTCCTGTGGAGGAATCTGCAGGGGGTAACAGTCTCCGGGGTAGGAGCGGAAGCACCTGAGTAACCTGAGTTACTGGAGCATCCCAAAAGAAATCAGAGGGAAGTGCCCTTATTAAGGTAGGACTGTGCCTATTTGCAAGCACAGCATATACATTGGAACACATGTTAAAAAAGCACATGAATAGTGCTTATGCTATTACCCAAACTATAAGATCAAAGGTTGACTGACTAGACAGAGCAACCTGATTTGGTATGTAAAGTGTCGCTGGAACTTCTAGCAAGTGAGGTGGTGGGAGGAAAATAAGGAAGAAGAGAGGCTACACTTTAATTTGGTATGAGCTTCCTCAGATATGTTCAGTAGGCTCCCTATCACTTTTTCTGACTATAACATTATGGAAGCACAAGTTCAAGTCTACTATTAAATACATCTGGAGTTTGTGGGCTGATAAGACTGCAACTTGCTGTTGTAATAGGCTCATTTAGAGCTCATTTAGAGCTGGTTTATAGGTCTGACTTTACCCAAATTAATGTAAAGGGTTAACTGCCAGGTGTAAGGATATCAAGAATACCTGAGGACTAATATAAGAGGAGCCACTGGGGAAAGAAGCATTATTGCTACTTGAATAAAGTAGTTCACAGGAATGATTGCAATTATTGTTGTAGTAAACTGTCCCTTAAGTAGTCAAATCAGGAAACACCCTATGAAGGATATGTTAGAATTATCCTACACCTAAGGCGGTTATAAGTTAATCAACTGAGATAAAAGTATCCTGGGATATTGTTTATTATTCTATAGCTTAATGCTTACATGCTAAGTTAATCAATGAAATATTTAAATGCTGAAGGTATGGGGGCCTATTTATCAAGCCGTCAACCGCAAATACGCTGGAATTCCGCAGCGTAATTGTGGAGAGCTTTATTCGCCTTATTTATCAAAGGCTACAGACCGGCAAAAGTAGAATTTTGTGACGTAACATACGATCCGCCAGTCTCAGTCCGACACAGATCGACGCTTACGTCACTACAGATTTTCCGAATGCAAATTCGACACTATCTGACTACTTTTGCTACTTAAGAAATAACTAGCAGGTACGCTCGACACTATTCCGGCCCAGCGTACCTGGTTTTCAATCCACCGTCCTGGAGGCCGCAGATGCCATAGGAATTAATGGGAGTCTGAAAGCAGCGAAAGCTCATGTTTGCTGCTGCCCGATATCCCATTGATTAGTATGGGAGAATAAAAGTTACATGTACACCTAACACCCTAACATGTACCCCGAGTCTAAACACCCCTAATCTGCCGCCCCTACACCGCGACCACCTACATAAAAGTCCCACCGCAACTAAATAAATGTATTAACCCCTAAACCTAACAACCCGCTAACTTTATATGAAATATAAACTCATTCCTATCTTATAATAAATTTAAACTTACCTTTAGATTTAAATTAAACTATATTAAACTACAATTAACCTATTCTAACTATTATAATAAAATACATTCAACTATATTAAAATAATAATTAACCTATTCTAACTATTATACTACATTTACATTAAACTATATTAAAATAATAATTAACCTATTCTAACTATTATACTACAATTACATTAAACTATATTAAAATAATAATTAACCTATTCTAACTATTATAATAAAATTACATTAAACTATATTAAAATAATAATTAACCTATTCTAACTATTATAATAAAATTACATTAAACTATATTAAAATAATAATTAACCTATTCTAACTATTATACTACAATTAAATTAAACTATATTAAAATAATAATTAACCTATTCTAACAATTATAATAAAATTACATTAAACTATATTAAAATAATAATTAACCTATTCTAACTATTATAATACAATTACATTAAACTATATTAAATAAATAATTAATCTAACCTAACTTTTAAACTAAAATTACACTAAACTACAAATTAAATTAACTATATTATATATTTAGACACCTAAATTACAAAGTTACAAAAAACTAACAACTAAGTTACAAAAAATAACAAACACTAAGTTACACAAAAAAATAAAAACACTAAGTTACAAAAAATTTTAAAAAAAATTATCAAAGCTTTAAACTAATTACACCTAATCTAAGGGCTCTATGAAAATAAAAAAGCCCCCGCAAAATTAAAAAAAAAACCCTAGCCTACAATAAACTACCAATAGCCCTTAAAAGGGCCTTTTGCAGGGCATTGCCCCAAAGTAATCAGTTCTTTTACCTGTAATCCAATCAGCCAATAGAATGCGAGCTCAAACTGATTGCAACAGCCAATAGAATTTTTTCAACCTTGGCTCCGATTGGCTGATAGAATTCTATCAGCTAACCGGAATCTAAGGGATGCCATCTTGGATGATGTCATTTAAAGGAACCTTCATTCGTCGGTAGTCGTCGGAAGGAAGAGGATACTCCGCGTCGGATGTCTTGAAGATGGACCCACTCCGAGCCGGATGGATGAAGATAGAAGATGCCGTCAGGGTGAAGACTTCTGCGGGCTTGGATGAAGACTTCGGCCGCTTGGATGAAGACTTCTGCCGGCTTCTTGGAGGATGGATGTCGGATCTTCAAAACTGTAAATAAATCTTCTGGGGTTAGTGTTAGGATTTTTTAAGGGTTTATTGGGTGGGTTTTAGTTTTAGATTAGGACTTGGGCCTGCAATAGAGCTAAATGCCCTTTTAAGGGCAATGCCCATCCAAATGCCCTTTTCAGGGCAATGGGGAGCTTAGGTTTTTTTAGTTAGCTTTTTATTTGGGGGGTTGTTTGTGTGGGTCGTGGGTTTTTGGGGGGTATTTTTATTTTTTTACAGGTAAAAGAGCTGATTACTTTGGGGCAATGCCCTGCAAAAGGCCCTTTTAAGGGCTTTTTGTAGTTTATTGTAGGCTAGGGTTTTTTATTTGGGGGGGGGGGGCTTTTTTATTTTCATAGGGCCCTTAGATTAGGTGTAATTAGTTTAAAGCTTTGATAATTTATTTTTTATTTTTTGTAACTTAGTGTTTATTTTTTTGTGTAATTTAGGCCTAGATTTGGAGTTTGGCGGTAGCCGCGAAAACCAGCGTTAGAGGCTCCTAACGCTGGTTTTAGGCTACCTCCGGTATTTGGAGTCACTCAAAAAAGGGTCTAACGCTCACTTTTTAGCCGCAACTTTTCCATACCGCAGATCCCCTTACGTAAATTGTGTATCCTATCTTTTCAATGGGATTTTTCTAACTCCGGTATTTAGAGTCGTGTCTGAAGTGAGCGTTAGAAATCTAACGACAAAACTCCAGCCGCAGAAAAAAGTCAGTAGTTAAGAGCTTTCTGGGCTAACGCCGGTTCATAAAGCTCTTAACTACTGTACTCTAAAGTACACTAACACCCATAAACTACCTATGTACCCCTAAACCGAGGTCCCCCTACATTGCCGCAACTCGATTAAATTTTTTAACCCCTAATTTGCCGACCGCCACCTACGTTATCCTTATGTACCCCTAATCTGCTGCCCCTAACACCGCTGACCCCTATATTATATTTATTAACCCCTAATCTGCCCCCACAACGTCGCCGCCAGCTACCTACACTTATTAACCCCTAATCTGCCGTCCGCACGCCGCCGCCAGCTACATTATCCCTATGTACCCCTAATCTGCTGCCCTAACATCGCCGACCCCTATATTATATTTATTAACCCCTAACCTGCCCCCCACAACGTCGCCGCCACCTACCTACAATAATTAACCCCTAATCTGCCGACCGCAAAGAGCCGCCAGCTACATTATAGCTATGTACCCCTAATCTGCTGCCCCTAACACCGCCGACCCCTATATTATATTTATTAACCCCTAACCTGCCCTCCCTAACATCGCCGACACCTAACTTCAATTATTAACCCCTAATCTGCCGACCGAATCTCGCCGCTATTCTAATAAATGTATTAACCCCTAAAGCTAAATCTAACCCTAACACTAACACCCCCCTAAATTAAATATAATTTTAATCTAACGAAATTAATTAACTCTTATTAAATAAATTATTCCTATTTAAAGCTAAATACTTACCTGTAAAATAAATCCTAATATAGCTACAACATAAATTATAATTATATTATAGCTATTTTAGGATTAATATTTATTTTACAGGTAACTTTGTATTTATTTTAACCAGGTACAATAGCTATTAAATAGTTAAGAACTATTTAATAGCTAAAATAGTTAAAATAATTACAAATTTACCTGTAAAATAAATCCTAACCTAAGTTACAATTAAACCTAACACTACACTATCAATAAATGAATTAAATAAAATACCTACAATTACCTACAATTAAACCTAACACTACACTATCAATAAATAAATTAAATACAATACCTACAAATAACTACAATGAAATAAACTAACTAAAGTACAAAAAATAAAAAAGAACTAAGTTACAAAAAATAAAAAAATATTTACAAACATAAGAAAAATATTACAACAATTTTAAACTAATTACACCTACTCTAAGCCCCCTAATAAAATAACAAAGCCCCCCAAAATAAAAAAATGCCCTACCCTATTCTAAATTACTAAAGTTCAAAGCTCTTTTACCTTACCAGCCCTTAAAAGAATCCTATCAGCCAATCGGAATTCGAGGGACGCCATCTTGGATGACGTCATTTAAAGGAACCGTCATTCGTCGAGTAGTCGTTGGCCAGGATTGATGTTCCACGTCGGCGGGATGAAGATGGATCCGGAAGAAAGAAGATTGAAGATGCCGCTTGATAGAAGACTTCAGCCGGATGATGGATCTCTTCAACCCCCGCTTGGATCAAGACTTCAGCCGGATGATGGACCTCTTCAGCCCGATGATGGACCTCTTCAGCCCGATGATGGACCTCTTCAGCCGGATGATGGACCTCTTCAGCCCGATGATGGACCTCTTCAGCCCGATGATGGACTTCTTCAGCCCCCGCTTGGGCTTGGATGAAGATTTCGGAGCCTCTTCTGGACGGATCGGTGATACCCGGCGTGATGAAGATAAGGTAGGGAGATCTTCAGGGGCTTAGTGTTCGGTTTATTTAAGGGGGGTTTGGGTTAGATTAGGGGTATGTGGGTGGTGGGTTGTAATGTTGGGGGGGTATTGTATGGTTTTTTTTACAGGCAAAAGAGCAGAATTCTTTGGGGCATGCCCCGCAAAAGGCCCTTTTAAGGGCTGGTAAGGTAAAAGAGCTTTTCTATTTGTATTTTAGAATAGGGTAGGGAATTTTTTTATTTTGGGGGGCTTTGTTATTTTATTAGGGGGCTTAGAGTAGATGTAATTAGCTTAAAATTGTTGTAATATTTTTATGTTTGTAAATTATTTTTTTATTTTTTGTAACTTAGTTCTTTTTTATTTTTTGTACTTTAGTTAGTTTATTTAATTGTATTTATTTGTAGGTATTTGTATGTAATTAATTTATTGATAGTGTAGTGTTAGGTTTAATTGTAGATAATTGTAGGTATTTTATTTAATTAATTTATTGATAGTGTAGTGTTAGGTTTAATTGTAACTTACGTTAGGATTTATTTTACAGGTAATTTTGTAATTATTTCAACTAGGTAGCTATTAAATAGTTATTAACTATTTAATAGCTATTGTACCTGATTAAAATAAATACAAAGTTACCTGTAAAATAAATATTAATCCTAAAATAGCTACAATATGATTATAATTTATATTGTATCTATATTAGGGTTTATTTTACAGGTAAGTATTTAGCTTTAAATAGGAATAATTTATTTAATAAGAGTTAATTTATTTTGTTAGATAAAAATTATATTTAACTTAGGGGGGTGTTAGTGTTAGGGTTAGACTTAGCTTTAGGGGTTAATAAATTTATTAGAGTAGCGGTGAGGTCCGGTCGGCAGATTAGGGGTTAATACTTGAAGTTAGGTGTTGGTGATGTTAGGGAGGGCAGATTAGGGGTTAATACTTTTTATTATAGGGTTATTGAGGCGGGAGTGAGGCGGATTAGGGGTTAATAACTTTATTATAGTAGCGTTGAGGTCCGGTCGGCAGATTAGGGGTTAATAATTGTAGGTAGGTGGCGGCGACGTTGGGGGCGACAGATTAGGGGTTAATAAATATAATATAGAGGTCGGCGGTGCTAGGGGCAGCAGATTAGAGGTACATAGGGATAACGTAGGTGGCGGCGGCATACAGAGCGGCAGATTAGGGGTTAAAAAAAATATGCTCTCTCTCTCACTCTCTCTCACACTCTCTCTCTCACACTCTCTCTCTCACACTCTCTCTCTCACACTCTCTCTCACACACTCTCTCTCATACTCTCTCTCTCACACTCTCTCTCACACTCTCTCTCTCACACTCTCTCTCTCACACTCTCTCTCTCACACTCTCTCTCTCACACTCTCTCTCATACTCTCTCTCTCATACTCTCTCTCTCATACTCTCTCTCACACTCTCTCTCACACTCTCTCTCCTTATGCTCTCCTTGCAAATTCAGCCCATTAAAATGGGTTGTGGTTTTGATTAGCAAAAAACATTATTGTATATACAAAAATAAACCTAAAACGTTTCCTATACAGTTAACACTCTACAGCTGGTTTAAAAATTAATTGGAAACAAAGGAGGAAGGAGGAAAAATGTTTAGCACACTTACTGTAATTATCACAGATATATTGATAAGTTCAGTGTGTCCTTATTATTAACTACTGTATATTTTTATGTTTGTGCACTTGAAAACATAGGTCAGGTTTAATTAAAGTACTTGAAGATGCTAAGATTTCAATGCCACATACACACAGAAGTTTCTTCTTGAGACCAGCAGTGCTCTGCGGTTTTTGAGCAGAACTTTAAGTATGTATTTAACCCCATTGCAGGAGTTAAATGCAAATTAAACATGTACTTTTTGTCATTATTATGGTCATTTGATATGAATCAGTAAAGGCAAGATGTGTAATTTTGTCAATAAACTAAGTTTTTTAGATGCATTTTTTTTTATGTTTATAATTAATAATGTATTTTGTATTGTGTATTTTCTGAAATGTATACTACAAGGTACATGACTGTTCATATCTTGTTATTATTTGACATGACTATGCCTACTTATGCTATCTAGAAATTTAAAGGGACATGAAACTCCGTTTTTCTTTTGTGATTTTGATAGAGCATACAAGTTTAAGTAACTTTAAAATTGACTTCTTTTATTAAATTTGCTACATTCTTTTGGTATCCTTTGTTGAAGGAGCAGCAATGCACCATTGAGATCTCGCTGATGACATGTGGTGAACCAATGTCAAGAGATATATATCTTCAACCACCAATCAGCCGCTAGCTTCAGTAATGCATTTCTGCTCCTGAACCTATCTAGGTATGCTGTTCAACAAAGGACTACAATAGAGCAAAGCAAATTAAATAATAGAAGTAAAGTGGAAAGTTGTTTAAAATTCCATGCTCTGTCTCAATCATAAAAGAAAATATTTGAATTTACTTTAACCTTTAAATTAAAAATTTCTATCATGCATATAAAAATTAATTTTATTAAAATATTGTTTTGCATAAATATAGGTTGATACACACAGAGAGCCATACACACATATATTTATATTTCCTCAGTATAGAAACATGTCTTACAAAAAGAAAATACAAAACATGTATAACATTTTAAAATAACCCCTCTAAGATTCATAACAGAAAAAAAATGACTTTAATGTCCTCTAATAGTACAGCCTATTTTGTAAATAATTGTTATACTACATAATTCACAAGATATGTCATGTGCTGTGCCCTTGTCTTGCTGAACTGGTTTTCTTTGGTATATTTCATAACACACAGACATAAAGATACTTACACACACACACACACACACACACAGACATAAATACACTTACACACACACACACACAGGCATAAAGACACTTACACACAGACATAAAGACACTTACACACACAGACATAAATACACTTACACACACACAGACATAAAGACACTTACACACACACATAAAGACATAGACACTTACACACAGACATAAAGACACTTACACACACACACACACACACACAGACATAAAGACACTTAAACAGATATAAAGACACTTACACACACAGACATAAAGACACTTACACAGACATAAAGACACTTACACACACACACACACACACACACAGACATAAAGACACTTACACAGACATAAAGACACTTACACACACACACACACACACACACACAGACATAAAGACACTTACACACACACAGAGACATAAAGACACTTACACACACACACACACACACACTTACACATACACACAGACATAAAGACACTTACACACACACACACACAGACATAAAGACACTTACACACACAAAGACACAAAGTCTATCATTTTTGTACCTTATTTTATCACTACTAGTACCATTTTAAATTATTTTTGAATTCCATTAATTATATATAATCGGTAAGTAAAATATTTTGTACAGCTATTTTATTTAGTAGATAAAATGAATGGAAAACAAACATAACTTAATATATACATAGCCCTCATTATCTTCTGCTGATGTTAATAATTAATTTATGTTTGTTTTTCATTCATTTTATCTACTAAATAAAATAGCAGTATTGTACAAAATTTTTTTACTTACTTAACTGCATTATATATAATGGAATTCAAAAATAATTTAAAATGGTACTAGTAGTGATAAAATAAGGTACAACAAAAATCCTTCATAATTTATTTTGAAAACATACTTGATTGGTTTGGTTGTCTAATCTAAAGAGAGATCACTACAAAAAGCTAAAATACTTAAAAGATGTATTGTATATTGTAAATATTATTCATAATATTAAAAATGTCTACCCTACCCACATTATGAAAATTTAACCTAAGTGGGACTGGGAGGACCTGAGTCCTGACTGCAACTGCTTACCTTACCTGAGAATATTGAATCTGGTCGGGTGACTGACTGTCACTGTCACAGCTCGCCTCACTTCACAGTCACTGACTCTGGTCTGACTGCACCGGGTCCACCCACGTGGCACTGGGGATCCGCTCCTCCGTCCTCCTCCTCCTAGTTTCTGTTTCCCTCCGAGTCCGAGTAGAAGAAGTTCTGAGAGTCTCACCCTCAGTCCCCACTCCCTGAGCCACTACGGTAGCGCTAAGCGTCAGCGCAGCACAGTCCTGTCCTCTCCTCAGGACAAATGGTTAACCTCCTCCTAAACACAGCCGCCACAACAACTAGGCAGCAGCACGCAGAGCAGCTCAGGAACTCCCTCCGCAACACTGAGTCGCTTCCCGCAACCAGTCTGTCTCTCTGCACGCGTCGCGCGACGTCACAAGCGGTCACATGACCCACCTGTCATTCAGCAGCCCAGCAGGCACGCCTCCCCACAGTGCTGCTGAATGCTGATTGGGTCAGTGAACTAGCTCATCATGGAGGCGGTTTTGAGAACCGCCTCCATTGAGCTTGTAGAGTGCCCGGCGAGTCACCAGTAGGTGGTGCAGCAGCTAAGTGAAGCAGACTCAACACTTTGATCCATGTTGCGCAATTCAATGGATGGCAGCGGACCGGCTCACTGCCTCCTAATTGCGCAACATTGGATGTTACTTCACTTTTTCAGCGCAAGCGCAGTAGTGCACAACGCAGTGTACGTTCAACACACATTACAGCAGTTACATACTGGAAATAAAGAAGGGGGGTACCCTTGGGACGTAGGTGGGCGTGGCCAAAAATAAATAAATTAAAAACCACTTTTTTTTTTATTAAATATTATTTTAAATCTTTTTTTCCTCATTGGACAAGGGAGGCACTGCCTCCCCTGCCTCCTATTACTGCACGTCACTGAGTCAGATATAGAAGACATACAAGTTAAGCAAGAGCAAAATATGCAAACATATGGTAATCAAATAACAGATATTCACGGGAGTATTGAGGAACTGGAGGGCAGATCTTGCAGAAATAACCTTAGGGTTATAGGTCTCCCTGAGAGAACTGCCTTCCAGAATTTAATGTTTTTTTGCCTCTGTTACTTTGCCGCAGGCATTGGGTATAAACAGACAAGAAAGAAGTATCCTAATAGAGAGAGCACATAGGACAGGTCCAATGAAACCAATGATAGATTATAATGATCAGAGAAGACCGATTATGATAAAATTCTTGAATTTCCAAGATAAGGGTGGAGTCTTGGTGTTTCTGCCCGTGCAGTTATGAAGCAGCGGTCACAAAGACCGCTGCTCCATAACCTGTCCGCCTGCTCTGAGCAGATGGACAGACATCGCCGGAATTCAACCCGATCGAGTACGATCGGGTTGATTGACACCCCCCTGCTGGCGACCCATTGGCCGCGAGTCTGCAGGGGGTGCAATGCTGAATACAAAACTAATAAATGCAGGTCTCTTTGCTAGAATGATATACCCAGCGAATATAAAAGTCATTATAAATGATAAATAATCATGTTAAAATCAGGTCAGGAAGTTCTGGAATTTCTACAAAAGAATGGTGATGTTAACAGCAATTAATTGGTTCAGTGTTTTTAAGTGATATTTGACCAATAAAATCTAAAAATAATTCCAAGTAATTTTATTTTTACAAGGGGGCAGTGGTTTCCCCCTTTTTTTTTGTGGGATTTTAGTTGTTCTCCCCCCTTTTTTCCCCCCCAGATTCCTATGGGTCACTTTTTTTTCTAATATACTGATTATTAATAAATATGGCCAATATTAAATATTAATATTAAAATTGTATCTTGGAACGTGGGAGGCATAACTAACCCTATAAAACGGAAACGTATTTTGACATATCTTAAAAAGAGTAGTGCAGATATTGCACTAATACAAAAGACGCACCTCTCTAAAACAGAAAATTAAAAATTGAAAGCTAACTGGGTACAGGAGATCATAGCTATACCTTGAAAATCAAGGAAAAGATGAGTGGCAATACTTTTCCATCATAAGCTTGAGTATCAAATTATGTATAAAGACATAGATCCAAATAAGAGATATATTATAATTAAGGTGTTAAGTAGGGATAAAGTATTCGTACTATGTAATGTCTATGGTCCCAATAGGTTAGATGCGACTTTTTGGTCAGATCTCAAGAGCAAACTATATGTATTTACAGACTTGAATTTGATAATTTCTGGTGACTTTAATATGGTGTTTAATAACCTTGATAGACTACAAGTGAAAAATATCCCAATAAAGGGATATAAAAGAGCGCTGGTGTTTGAAAAGGAAAACAATATACAATTTAAAACCAAATATTATACTTTTGATATAGTAGATCAGGTCTACCGTATTAGTCCTGTTTACTGTCCATATGCTGGTGGTAAATAAGGAATAAAGATGTCCTCTTGAAAGGAATAATGAATCAGGCTGCTCCTCTTGATCCCAGAGAGTGTGGAACAACTGTTGAAGAAGAATAGAGAGAGGGCGCCACAATAGCGTAATATCGTCTGGAATGCAGGTACAGATAAAAGTAGATATTATGCTTACCAGATGGTGTGGCACTGTGCTGTGACCAGTGCAAGAGAGCAGGCTAGCACTTAACAGTGGCCAGTACACTGTAGGAGCCAGGCTCCAAAGGCACTTGTCCTAGTTGCAACTTGGTATTTATCTCCTGTTGTCTGGACTTCTGGAAGGGTGGGTCGGTAGTTGTCATGGACAGGAGCTTCTTCATTCAGGAAGCAACACGACAGCTATCGGACCCATCACAGTATTTACAATTACTAAGTGACCCCACATTAAGGTTCAGTCGAGAACTATCACATCTAATTGATGATGGTAAGGAAGCAGGCTTTCTCGACGAAAAAACATGTGATTTCTTAATGGTTGACTCCCCTGTTATGCCGATCTTCAATTTCCTGCCAAAAGTTCACAAATCACTAACAGAAGTAAAGGGCCGTCCAATCATTAGCGGCATTGGCTCTCTCATTGAGCCAATGTCCCAGTGGTTGGACTCCATTTTGCAGCCAATGGTGTCAAATTTATTTAGTTATCTGAGAGACACCAAGCAACTTCTAATTGAACTTGAATCTATATCTTGGCAAGAAAATTTTAGTTGGTTATCTATAGATGTAACAGCATTGTACTCATCCATTCCTCATAAAAAAGGTCTGGAAGCGATATCATTCTGTTTAAAACGAATGACTACTTTTGATTCAAACTTTTGTCAGTACATTTTACGAGTAACTGAGTTTCTATTGACCCACAATTTTTTTCTGTTTGAGGGGGTCCACTACCTCCAGAGATGTGGGACAGCTATGGGGGCCAAGTTTGCCCCCTCCTATGCCAACCTCTTTATGGGGTGGTGGGAGCTGTCCCACATCTATGGATGTGGTGGGCCTTGGACAAATAGGATAAAATATTACAAGAGATATATAGATGACCTTTTGGTCATCTGGGAGGGCAATGAGAAAGAAGCCAGAGATTTCCTTATGTACCTAAATGACAACACTGTAGGAATCAAATTTACTTTTGAATACAATGCGAGCCAACTAAATTATCTGGACGTGACCCTTATGAGTAAGGGCAATAAGATATACACCAAGGTGTATAGGAAACCCATTTCTGGGAACACATTGCTTCATGCAAGAAGCAATCATCCCAGAAGAGTTTTCAGATCAGTCACAAAAGGGCAGTTTATACGTCTTAGACGAAACTGCACTACACAAGAGGAGTATGAAAAACAAGCTTCAGACCTGGAAAACCGCTTATGCCAGAGAGGATATAATAGGAAAGAGGTGTCCTTAATTAAGATGGACATAGCGAAGAAAGATAGGTCAGAGTTCCTAAAAACAGAAAAAACAACCAAACAAAAAACCTCAAAGGGTGTCACTTTCATCACAGGGTATAGTAACCAATACCATCGGATCTGCAACATCATACGGAAACATTTCCGTATGTTATCAGCGGATGATGATCTTAAAGATATAGTCTCACAAGGGTGTAGATATGCCTTTAAAAGAGGGAAAACGTTAGGAAACATTCTGGCCCCGACACAGTTACATTCCACGAGATCAGACCATTCATCGTGGTTAAGATTTAAAGGAGTATACAAATGTAGCTACACGTCATGCATAGCATGCAGTTATCTCCAAAATGGAGAAGGCTTTTCGAGTACAGTAACAGGGGAGAGATTTAATCACTATTCCTGTCTTAACTGTAGAGCCACTTATGTGGTATATTTACTCACCTGTGTAGAATGTGGAGTCCAATACACAGGTCTCACTTCTAGAGAGACACGAGATAGAATTCGTGAACATGTGAATAATATTAAGGCAGGTAAATTGACCACTCCGTTGATACAGCATTTCAATCTGAAACATAACAAAAAAGCTGACACCTTAAGGTGGACTATCATTGAAAAAGTCACTTGTAAAACTAGGGGTGGGGACAAGGACAAGCTCTTGTCCAAAAGGGAAGCATTCTGGATACACAGGCTAAAAACCAGAATACCATTAGGTTTAAATTCAGAGTTTGATATCATCAATTTCTGGGAATAGTTCTTGGTCAGTGTATTCAGGATGACCCAAGTGAAATGGATAAGATTTATCTGCATATATATTTAAATATTATTAAATATATGCTTATTCAATGCCAATCAGCATTTAAACATAGAGCAATAGTAACACCTAAAACTATTCCCACATCCTACCACAGCAATTTTAAGGTAATCATATACACAAGTAAGTAGTAAAGATTATTATATAACAGAATGCTATAAAAATAATGACTCAATAAATTTTGTTGAGTAATTTGATTCTAGAAATATAGGAATCATATCCTAGCACTAGAAAAGTGTTTTCTGTTATGAAACGAATTAAAATTTAGAATAAACAGAGTATACTAATGTATTATAATGTTTTGATTTTTAGTTTATCGAAGCCTGCAATGATGTGATGTTTTGTACAAATTTTGTAACTAGTTAACAGTATCTAACAAATTGTTTCTGTTTAGAATCGCTGTATATGAAACTGGAATATACAGGTGTGTTTAGGATAACGCCCAGGATAAATGTTTTTATCCAATCACAATTGTGCACTAGGTATTTAAAGGTAGTTAAGATTAAGAGCTTTATGCTACGACTACGGCCCTATCGGCTGAAACGCGTCAGCAATAGCTCTTTGGGTGTTATCCACACACACCACCAAGCCCCCTACTTTGTTGTTACTTCCCTGGTGAAGTTTTGGTGATCAACAATAAAGTCATTTTAACTGAAGTACTTTGGTGCGGCTCATCACTTTGTAAATAGCTATTTGAGAAACGGAGCAAGCACATGGACACTTCCATATCCGCAAGGTAATCAAGCCAACACCTGTGGTTGATCCAACGGCGAGAGGATCCAGGAGCCGCGAACAAACAGAATCGGTGACGTCACACGCCAAGTCACCGTAGTTACCCGCAAACGGAGCAACGGCCCAGGAGGAGAGCAGTGTCGAAGCCGGAGGCATATGAAGGGACACTGATCGAGCAATCCTACAGCCTAAAGTTTTACGGATGATGAATGCACGCTCTCTGTGGACGGGCGAGTCTCCCTTACAGTTGCGGTACCGGGCAGAGATCCTCGAGTGGGTGAGTCTTTAACCAATACCACCTGTTCCGGCCAATATTCGAAGGAACAGAAGTTAATTTAACGTAAATTTAACATAAAGACTGTACAGTTGATCAGGTGCTCACATGAAAATTGACTTTTTATATAGGAAAATGATGGGCTAGGGCACCTGGCTTTGAGGGGGCGGGGGTAACATCCCCCCAAAATTCATTTATCACTGATTCAGCGGCTTCAAGTCTACACCTTTAAACACGACTTTCTGGATAGCCTTCCGCTTATAACATGGCTCAGTCTATCAAAAGAAAACCAAAGCACCAGGAAAATCCTAAGAGGACTCTCACGGATCATTTCCACAGTAAAAACTTCTCAGATCCTGATTTCTCAGGAGAAGATTCCAGAGATTCAGCGGCTCCAGGGGCAGATAATTCTAGACCTGAGGTATCTCGCAAAAGATAAAACAACACTTTCCCAGTCAACCTTTTTAGAATCTATCAGAATCTTAACCGATAAGATGGACACTCATTATTCATCCCTAAGGCAAGAACTCCGTCATTCAGTTGGCGAACTGAAACGTGAGATCTCTCTCACTGCTTACCCTCGCATCACATACTTTAAATCCTACCTCTCTCTCTAGGATAGTCCATATACAGATATCTACTCATCCAGCTTTCAATATTCTACACATCACCATCCTCTACTGAATCACCCCACCCACCTCTTCATCCAACATTGGGGGGCTTTGCCCCCGCTGCCTCTCTGGCCTTCCACGCCTCCTCCCTACCTTCTACTCGAACACCGTCACTATCTCTACTCCTCTCAACAGGATTGCACTTTTTTCCTCCTATTCCCTCCCACCTACCTCCCTTCCCCAATACTAGCTCCACTATATATTTCCACCTTTCGCTTTCACGACTCGTGGCCCCTTCCACCCATCCTCATACTAACCCCTCATTGAATATACATTCAAGGCTCCGCCCCCCCCTTCCCCAACCCCCTCCCCCTGCCTTCACCCTTTATCCCTTTATCTACGCTCGCTCAACTCAAGGCCTTTTAACATATCTCCTCACCCCCTTCCTACCCATATCCCTTTCCTCCTTTTAAACAAAGTGGCTCTGGCCCGCTGTCTCCCTCTTCCCGAAATATATATCTTAGTAAGTGAAGTTAACTCTTGCTCCCTGTCTTTATAATTGGTACTCATCCACATTTTTCGTACTCCACCCCCCTTTTTTTTTTTTTTTTTTTCTCTTTATCCTTCTTTCTCCTCTTCTTCTTCCCTCTACCCCCACCCACTGATCACAATCCAAGCACACCATGAAAGGCCTACATCTTCTAACCCTTAATGCTCAGGGTTTGAATTCCCCTACCAAACGCAGCCTCCTATTTAACTATTTACGTAAAAACCACGTAGACATTGCCTTCATTCAGGAGACACACTGGACTCATGTATATAGCAAACGATACACCTCCAAACACTACCCAACAATCCTGGATGCAACATTCCCATCGAAATCTAGAGGGGTTGCTATCTATATAGGCAAGAATGTCCATTATGATCAGATCCCCAAGCACGCTACATTATTACTGTCTGTAGAATAAATACCTACCTAGTTACCCTCCTTAACATATACGCACCGAATAGTAAACAAGTCAACTTCCTTAGAACTCTACTTAAGTCTATAGCTTCTATACAGCAGGGAGACCTCATATTAGGAGGAGATTTCAATCTCATATGGGATGTACATTTAGACAGACTGGGACCTCCACTTTCTAGAAATGATAGAGCAACTCACTCCCTATCTTCAGCCCTCCAATCACTAATAGCACTACATGACTTATATGACGTTTGGCGCGCTCTACACCCACAAGATAAGGAATTTACCTTCTACTCTTCCCCACATAGATCATATACGCGCATAGATTACTTTTTCGTATGCGCTAAGTTCCTTGATGATGTCTATTCTGCTACTATCTCCCCAATTTCGTGGTCAGATCATGACTCACTTCACATGCAAATAGGCCCATACACTCGCCCACCACCTTTCACCTGGCGCCTACAGGACTGGACTCTTACAGACCCACACCTTAAGACTTCTCTACAGAACATAATCACAGATTATATCTCCCTTAATGACAATGACCAGACCTCAGCACAGAACCAGTGGGCCGCCTTGAAGGCAGTGGTGAGAGGCCACCTCATCCAATTCGAATGGGAGGCTCGGGCAAAAGGCAAGACCACCTTATCCTCTCTGAATGTTCAGCTTCGCCAACTTAGAGCAGATATATCTCACACATACTCCCCCTCTCTCAATGACAAAATCTCAGAAACTATGAAACAAATCCAAATTCTTGAACTCAAGAAAACCCAATCCATGTTAGAGAAGTATAAAAGAATCTATTACCATTTTGCTAAAAAGCCTCCACGCTTCTAGCCAACAAACTTAAAAATCGCACAGCCCAAGCCAGAATTATGTCTATACGCACCCCTTCAGGGACACAGGTCACCGCCCCTCGCGAAATTGGCAACACCTTCAGGCAATACTACTCTGACCTTTACAATATCGAGTCCAATCTAGAATCTCCGGCCTCTCCAGTCCAACATATCTCTGAGTTCCTTAGATCCCTCGCCCTCCCCTCATTATCACCCGAGGATTCTTCCCCTCTGATATCCCCGTTCACCACACAAGAAATCTCAAAAATTATACGCAACCTAAAATTAGGGAAAGCTCCTGGCCCAGACGGCTTCACAGCAAGGTTTTACAAAACTTTCTTACCTCAGATTGCTCCTATCCTCGGTAAGTTCTTCCAAGAAGTGCTATCAGGTACCCCTCTAGCAGCTGAATTTCTAGAAGCTACAATAGTTACCATTTTAAAACCTGGTAAACCGCCTGATCTTTGCAGCAGCTATCGACCAATCTCATTGATTAACACCGACACCAAAATATATGCCAAACTCCTTGCCAATAGGGTTGCAAAAGTTATTTCCTCCCTTATAGCGAATGACCAAGTTGGTTTTATCCCGAATAGAGAAGGAGTTGATGCAACTAGACGAATCCTAGATGTCCTACATCTTGCGGACTGCCGAAAAATCCCCTTCCTGGCCCTGTCACTAGACGCTGAAAAAGCGTTCGACAGGGTCAGGTGGGAGTTCCTATGGGAGGCTATGTCCATCTTTGGCTTCCCTACCTCCTTTGTAGGTGCAGTTCAAACCCTCTATAACCATCCAACGGCCACTGTTCGCGGGGTGGGGTTCCAATCTCCCAAATTCACAATTGCAAATGGTACCCGACAAGGGTGTCCCCTTTCCCCACTGTTGTTTGCCCTCACTATAGAGCCCTTAGCTCAATCTATCAGACTAGACCCTCAGACCATAGGATTGACCATAGGACCACATGCCCATAAAATTTCCCTCTATGCAGATGACATCACTCTCTTCCTCACCTCTCCTGACACTTCTCTTCCTGCAGTCTTTACTCTCCTTGAGAAATTCGGCTCACTATGTTTCTATAAACTGAATGTAACTAAAACTGAGGCCCTTCCCATAAACATTCCTCCACAAACCCTCTCCACACTACAGTCCACCTATCACTTCCAATGGAAATCTTCCTCGCTCAAGATTCTAGGAGTTCACCTTAGCCCAGACCCCCTGACCACCATATCGCGGAATTATACCGATAGACTTCCGGAATTTGGGAGGTTGCTAGATTCATGGGAGTTTCAGGAGATCTCTTGGACAGGCCGCATTGCCGCGATAAAGATGTCCTTTCTCCCCAAGGTTACATATCTTTTTAGATCTATTCCTTACAACATCCCGAGATCACTCCTTAATAGATTCCAAAGTCTAATCACTTCATATGTCTGGAGAGACCGCCGACCTAGGACTTCGGGTCGCACACTCGAAAAACCGATCTTACAGGGAGGCCTTGCTCTCCCGAATATGATCTCATATTACAATGCCGCAAGACTCTCACATATCCTTCGCTGGAATGATCCTGAGAGACATCTCTGCTGGTACTCCCTAGAATCCTCACTGCTGCCCTCAAATATAACTCTCCCCGATATAATCTGGATCCCCCCCCACCATAGACGAGACGTTGACGGCCTACACCCTATCTTCAGACACACACTTCAATTTTGGGATCAAATCAGACACCACCCAGACATTTCCCCCCATCCCTCTCCCGCCATGTCAATCCCTGCTGCTCTCTTCTGCCTCCCAGACTCCCACTATGACCTATGGCCACAGGCGCACACACTACAAGTCTCCGACCTCTATGAAGAGGACATATGGCTCTCGCACCCAGCAATGTGTGCGAAATTTCAACTTCCACCCAAGTTACACTTTGAGGGATTCCGACTGAGCACCCGCTTACGTACATGGGGTTACCCCAAACAAACACTACGCCCTTTAACCACTTGGGAGAAAGCGTGGCGGGGAGCTCACGCTCTCCGACATCTCCTGACCCTTCACTACAATATACTTATCAACCCGACTCCCTTACATAAAATCTCACAACACCAGGCTTGGGAGAGAGAAATTGGTCTCACCCTTACTCTAGAGGATTGGCATGCCAGAATCAAAATAACCAAAAAGATCCTCCATTGTGCCACACTGTGGGAACTACATTATAAGATCTTGGTCCGCTGGCACCATGTACCAACTATCCTACACAAGATTTATCACTCCCAATCCCCAGAGTGTTGGAGAGGATGTAAGATGCTTGGTTCTCCGCTCCACATATGGTGGTCTTGCCCAGTAATTCACCCATTATGGAAGAAAGTATTTGCACTTCTCCGCGCACTGGGCCTCGTCCCCCCATTCACCCCTGAAGTTACTCTCTTACACATGCGGATGCCCAACCTTACCACCTCTGGAGAAGCACTCACGATGTATGTCCTCATGGCCACAAAACTGACCCTGGCTAGGGCTTGGAGGGAAGAGAGGTCGCCAACTCTCTCCCAGGTAATCACATGTACACATTACATTGGCCAAATGGAACAATACTCGTACAGAGTACTTGATAGCACTAATGCCTTCCATGAAATTTGGCTCCCATGGCTCACAAGGTTTCCCAACTGGTCCTCAAGCCCTTAAACCACACCATAGACCTATTAATCATCTTCCACTCTCTTGTTCCTTCACCCCATCTCCCCTCCCCCCCCCCTTTTTTTTTTTTTTTTTTCTTTCTTCTTCTCTTCTTTCTTCTCCTCTCTAACCCATTATGTCCGTCTTATATAAATCCCAGCATTTCATATCTGTATGGTGCTGAGTACCAATATCATCTTTAGACACAGACTCAATATCTAAACCTGTATCTGCAATGCATTACTTCCAGAAAAGAGACCCATCTAATACATAGACTTGCTCCCATCCTTATTTTCATGCATCTTTGCTCACTTTTTTTCTTTTTTTATATAAAAGTATGCAATTTCTGACATTTAATTGTATTATTCAATGACATTTCAATGTACCCTCAATTCTGCATCTGTTGGCATATTGTTGTTTAATAAGTTGTCTCAATAAAAAATTTAAAAAAAAAAAAATTCTGCTATTTTATCAATTGATGCGCAAAAAGCATTTGATTCCATAATCTGGGATCACTTATTTACCACACTCGATCACTTTGGGATCAAAAAACAATTTCCAGAGTTTATTAAATCTATATATAGCAAACAGCTTTGAGTTAGCCAAAGGGACACGCCAAGAATGCCCAATCTCAACCCTTTTATTTAATATGGCAATCAAGCCTGTAGCAATTAAACTTAGAGAAATATTAGAAGGACCCTTAAAAAAACCTAGCACTAACCCCCAAAGATCCACTTACAGTTTCTGAAGACCCAACATCCATCCTCAATGAAGCAGCAGAAGTCCTCATCGAAGCCGGCAGAAGTCTTCATCCAAGCGGGCCGAAGTCTTCATCCAAGCCAGCAGAAGTCTTCATCCAGACGGCATCTTCTATCTTCATCCATCCGGCACGGAGCGGCTCCATCTTCAAGACATCCGGCGCGGAGCATCCTCTTCTTTCGACGTTTATTTTTTGAGATGTTTATTGTTTTTTTGTAACTTAGTTGTTAGTTTTTTGTAACTTTGTAATTTATAGTAGATTTAAATTATTTGAGTAGAGTTAGGTTTTTAAATATATAATATATTTAATTTAATTTGTAGTTTAATGTAATTTTAGTATAATAGTTATGGTAGATTAATTATTAGTTTAATATAGTTTAATGTAATTTTAGTCTAATAGTTAGGGTAGATTAAATAATAGTTTAATATAGTTTAATGTAATCTTAGTATAACAGTTAGGGTAGATTAATTATTAGTTTAATATAGTTTAATTTAAATCTAAAGGTAAGTTTTAATTTATTATAAGATAGGGATGAGTTAATATTTACTATAAAGTTAGCGGGTTGTTAGGTTGAGGGGTTAATAGGGTAATTTAGTTTATGGCGATGTGGGGGGCTGGCGGTTTAGGGGTTAATAGGTTTAGTAAGTGGTACTGATGTGGAAGGCCAGGGGTTTAGGGGTTAATAACTTTATTTAGTTGCGGTGGGCTCCGGGAGCTGCGGGATAGGGGTTAATACATTTATGTAGGTGGCGGCAGTAGGTGGCGGCAGTGTCGGGCGGCAGATTAGGGGTTGATAAGTATAATGTAGGGGGCAGCGGTGGCGGCGGCAGATTAGGGGTTAATAAGTATAAGGTAGGTGGTGGCAGTGTAGGGGGCGGCAGGTTAGGGGTGTTTAGACTTGGGGGTTATGTTAGGGTATTAGGTGTAAACATAACTTTTATTCTCCCATAGGAATCAATGGCATATCGGGCAGCAGCGAACATGAGTTTTCGCTGCTTTCAGACTCCTATTGATGGAGGCGGCGGATTGAATAGCAGGTACGCTGGGCCGGAATAGTGGCGAGCGTACCTGTTAGCAGTTTCATAACTAGCAAAAGTAGTCAGATAGTGCCGAATTTGCATTAGGAACATCTGTAATGACGTAATCATCGATCTGTGTTGGATTGAGACATATGCTACATCACAATTTTCAACTTTTGCTGGTCTGTAGGCTTTGATAAATGAGGCAAATCAAGCTTGCCACATTTACGCTGTGGAATTCCAGCGTATTTGCGGTTGACGGCTTGATAAATAGGCCTCTTAGAAAACTGGTCGAGACTCCCATTATCTTTGACCGCCAAAATTAATCTAAATAAAATGATAATAATTCCCGAATTCTTATATCTTCTGCATAATATTCTGGTCTTGATGCCCAAAAAGATATTGGAGAGGTACATAACATTTTAGGTGCTTTCTTTGGGGGAAAGGACGTAGGAAAATAGCATTGAATAAGCTAATACAGTTTAAGCATATGGGAGGGCTCGCTTTTCCCACTTTAGATATATACAACAATATCTGCATGGGGAAAGTGGTACTAGATTGGCTTACCCAAGGTAATTATATTTCATCAATAGCAGCTGAGGAAAATATAGTATCTCCATATTCTCTGCAAGCACTACTATATTGCTACCCAGGGAAATTACCAACTAAGGTAAAGAAACACATGCCTATATATACAATAATTAAAGCTTGGCTTACTATTTGTCAATTATTAAATGTTGATCCTACAATCTCTAATCGATGACCTATTGCTGGAAATCCATATTTTATCGGAGTATATAATAAAACTTTTAAAATCTGGGCCAATAAAGGGTTAAAATATATTTACCAGCTAAAAGATCCAGAACTTTCCAATATTCTCTCATTTGCAGAGGTAAAACAACAATTTAATTTAGTAAATTCAGATTTTTACTCCTATTTACAAACATGTCACTGGTTTAATGCAATTATTAAGAGACCAAATTGTGTATGGATACACTCAGGGATACAGTCTGGTCTTATTCAATATACTGCAGGTATTTATTCAATAAATGACTGGCTTAAATTGATATTGAATCAATCTGGAGATGTAAATCTACAGAGGTTAGTATTAAATTGGCAATCAGAGATACCAGAGATAGATAAAAAAAACTATTACTAGAGGTATTCAAAAAGTGAAAAAATCCACATTAGCGGCAAGCTGGTGAGAAAGCCATTTTAAATTAATGAACAAGAGATATATTGCACCTGCTACTTTAGATAAATAATTTCCTAATCTAACTCACAATTGTCCACAGTGTTCAAACCCCAGCACCAATCTAATACACATGCTCTGGAATTGTCCCAAAATATACTAATTTTGGGCTAGAATATGTTTCTGGCTAAGTAAAACATTACAGGTATAAATCAAGCTGGAGAAACAACACATTTTTCTACTGCTTGATTTTGACACTTGTAGACAGATTAATACACTTTGTATTAACTGTACGATATTGGGTGGGAGATATTTGATATTTAAAAATTGGAAGAACAAAAAACCCTCCTTCAATACATAATTTAATAAACTTAATGATGAAACAAGCTGTAATGGAACAATTTGATTGCTCTGTGGGATCTGACCAGAATATCAAAAAATATTGTAACAAATGGTTAAATTTGATTAAAATATATGAAAATACTACGCAAGCGCAGTTTCTTGCCTCGTTTATCTCATGTAA
The DNA here is from genome assembly GCF_027579735.1 of Bombina bombina. NCBI lineage: Eukaryota > Metazoa > Chordata > Amphibia > Anura > Bombinatoridae > Bombina > Bombina bombina. The sequence goes on from NC_069504.1 coordinate 574,846,165, forward strand.
CTATGTGGATCAACTACTACAAAGGATTTAACTTAAAGGGACATAAAATAAAGTTGGGATAGAGACAAAATAATATAATATGTACTTTAATTACTTTACCTGCAAATTTATATTGCAGTGCCTCGTCATTAACCCTTTCTTTTTAGTTTCTGAATTGTAGAGCTCTAACTCCCCCTACACATTTACTTCTATGGCTGTAGCTATAGCCACCTTTGTTTTGGTAAAATGCAGAAGTGAATAGGGATTATCTGCTGGAGCATGCCTAGAAGCTGTGAACTCAGATGAAATACAATGCCTCTGTCTAAACACTGATAAGGGGGTGGAGTTAGATGCTCCAGACAGCACAGCTTTGTAACTAATTTTCCTTATTTTTGAAAATTATTTTAAAATACTTGCCAGCAATTTTTAAACAATTTTTTATGCAAACTAGTTTTACTTAAAGGGACACTGAACCCAATTTTTTTCTTTCGTGATTCAGATAGAGCATGCAATTTTAAGCAACTTTCTAATTTACTCCTATTATCAATTTTTATTTGTTCTCTTGCTATCTTTATTTGAAAAAGAAGGCATCTAAGCTTTTTTAGGGTTCAGAACTCTGGATAGCACTTTTTTATTGGTGGATGAATTTATCCACCGATCAGCAAGGACAACCCAGGTTGTTCACCAAAAATGGTCCGGCATCTAAACAAAGAATGAAGAAAATTTGATAATAGGAGTAAATTAGAAAGTTGCTTAAAATGTCATGCTCTATCTGAATCACAAAAGAAAAAAATTGGGTTCAGTGTCCCTTTAATTAGCCCTTTTAGGATATGCACAGATCTCAACCTGTTTTATGGCACTTTAATTAAAGTATGAAGCCAGATAGACGGAGGGGAGGGGGAGAGGAGACTGGAGGGGGAAAGAGATTACGTATACATCTTTTTTGTCTTCATTCTTTTTCCTTTTTTTCTTTTCCTTTAAGTTGCTGTTACCTTGCTATACTGTATATAGTCATGTGCGAGGACTTAAATATAGAGATAAGCTCTAATTTTCTCTTATGTGTTCTGATCCTAATGGAGAGTAACAGAGTTAATCACAATATTTAACTGATATTTATGTTATGTCCGGGTCGATTCTATGCTTGCCTGTACTTATACTTATTTTTTTTTCTGCTTTCTTTTTTCCTTCTTCCTTTGTATATTTTGCAAATATTACGTACAGTATATCTAATAATTGAAGGATACTGTTTAGTTAATATATAAGTGATATGTTGTCAGAAATAGAAGCAATTTACGATAAAGTTAGGATGAATAAATGGTTATGTAAACTTATATGCAAAGGTAGATTTACAAACAGAATGTGATATGATTGTGAAAAGCGATGTAACTAAAGAATGTTAAGAAGTCTTAGTATTTGTCAAAATATTGTTGTTTTGGATTGTGGCCTGATATGATTTTGTACAAACCCTGTAGTTCTCAATAAAAATGAAATATAAAAACAAAACAAAAAAACAATATAGCTGCCTTTTGCCCCTCCAATTCTTAAATCTTTGGTTTGTGTGAATTACCTTAAAAACTTTCTTTTCTCTGTCTTCCATTTTGTTTTATCTGCATTGTTTGATCAGGCCTTGTTTGATCCTGCTTTAATTTATGACCTTTGCTAATTAGGATCATGTGACTGTTATTACCTTTAAATTGTATACCCTTAGCTTGTTACATCAAGCTTGCTTGTGAGATCATTGCAGCGTGTGTAGTTCTCCAAGTGTGTTAGTTCATAAGTGTAGGGAGTTATAACAAGGGAGTGAGACAGATGAGTAGACAGCATAGATACAAGTGCATTTAAATCTCCCTAAATTAACTGCAAACATGCTACACATTCTAATGTCTGCATTAACCTTTTCCTCCCTTCTCCTTAAAGTCACAGCTCTTCCTTTCACAAACAGCACTCAGACAATTCATATTTCTCCTTCTCTTCTACCGTCCCACCTCTACAATACACATGAACTCTATTCCTATCTCACATCCCTCATCCAGCCATGCTTCACTAATTCTAAACTTAAACACTCGCATAAGACACATTCTCATCTCCTTTTGCTCACCATATTTCTTCTTCTTGCAGCTGGGGATGTCTCACCTAACCCAGGTCCACCCTCTGGTTCCCTCAATTCACTACCTCAAATGACACCTCAGACACCTTGCCCACGTAACCCTCTAAACCTCATTTACTTCACCTCTGTTAGTACACCCCAATTCTCTTGTGCCCTATGGAATTCCCGCTCTGTATGCAATAAGCTTAAATCTATTCACAACCTATTTATTTCACGTTTACTTAACCTGTTAGCCCTCACTAAAACTTGGCTTTCCTCCTCTAACACAACTTCTGTAGATTCTCTGTCCTATGGCGGCCTGCACTTCAGTCACACTTCCAGACCAGGAGACAAACAAGGAGGGGTAGTAGGAATTCTCCTGTCTCCACACAGTACCTTTAACTGCATTCCTTCATCCCCTCTCTTTCCTTCTCATCTTTTGAAGTTCATGCTATCCGCCTCTTCTCCCCTGTAGCTCTTCGTGTTGCAGTTATCTATCGGGCCCCTGGCCCAGCATCACAAATTCTGGACCCCTTTGAAGGCTGATGAAAGTCTAAATGTGTCGGCACCTGTGTCCATTTCTTAACAATAACCCCAGACTGATGCAAAAATCTGTGCGGTAATATGCAATTTCAGCAAATGCTTGCCCTTGGGAATCCCACTCTCCCTCCCCTTACCTCCATATAACCCGATATCCGTGATCACTGCCAAAACCTCCAGAGGTTATAGATTGCGTTACCGACTGTCACGAATATCTCAGGATTCAGCTCCTAAGGAGTTAACTTTGTGCAGCTTGCACTCAAAACAGTTATTTGTTTTCAAGAAGAATTGTGTTTGTATTTTCTTTGAAGTGCCAGAACCCTCTAACTAGCCACCAAATGCTAGTGTGTATGCATTGAGTCATATCAATAGAATGCATGATGCAAAACAGGCCCTTCATTACAAAAACTGACCAGGTCACTGACAGGACATTGGTATATTATGTACATATGTGGGTTAAAAGTGTTATAACCTTAACGGCAGGTAAATATGACAACCTATGGCATATTTGATATCAAACTGGTTCTCCCAATAAAACTAAGAGGTTCTAAATATGTAAATATAGAAATTTCTTACCTAGCAGGAATGATAATGGATTGTATAAATTCAGGCAAGAAATTTAGTCTATTGAAGTTTGTAAAGACAGTGGGGTTTCTTAGCCCGCCCAGGAGGGTGTGGTTAAGCAACATGATCTCTGAGAAGTAGGTTTAAGAATCTTATTTTTTAACAATAAGATTGTCATTCTTACAAGGGGAGCTGCTGTACAGAAGTAAGGAGCCATCATTTTCATGCCAGCCCCTGGCGCAGATCTTGAAGACTAGGAAAGTATTCAATTCTGTTTTTCTCCTTTTTATTTTAAAATACTGTTTGCGTGTGTAATTTTATTTGTAACAACTTTTTATTAATAATGCATTGTGCATAATATTTTTGGCATAATAAATAATTCCTTTATTAAGTTTGGCCTTTGTCTAATAATTGAACCACGTTACTGAAAGAGACTGGAATATTAGAACTGTATAATTTTAGGTTATTTTCTGCTAAATTGTATTTCTAGAGTTAATGTGTAAAGTCTGGGGTTTTCCTTAAGATTTTCCCTTTAATAAATTTTAAGTGGTGGCAGCATTTGAGCTATAGGATTTATAGTTTATTGTGGGTGGCATTACAAGGGAGTGTTGGGCATTTCTCTTACGTCTAGTACAGATTAAGGGAGTGCGAATTAACTCTTGCACCCACTAAACTGAATCACAAGCTTGCCTGGTGTGGCTAGATTGTGACCTATAGGTGACAGAAAAGGGGGCTGAAAACCCTTTCTGTGCCAAATAAGTGACTGGCGCAGGGTTGGATAACCTTGGTTCGTCACACCGACCTTCAACAAACTCCTCCATGGGATGTGAGACGGTCCGGCCCTTGTCACCGATATTGACTGCTCCAGTCGGTGTAACACTTCCACGGCTCCTCTCTGTTGGCGTGTGACGTCACTTACACCCACTTCTGGTTTATGATTCCTTCTCCCGGCGGGGATAATGCTAACTTCGGTAAGGGAAGGAGAAGTGAAATTAAGCAGGGAACAACTTGATTCGTAGCTGTGCAACCTCCGGTCAGGATATACAAACAAGAAAAAAGAATGAGGTGCACCAGCACACAGCGTTGTAGAGTTGAAAAAGTTTATTGACAGGTAAAAATTCTCCCAAATAGGGAAGCAAACTTGGATCACCAGTGGCGTTGTGAGTGGTGTAGGCTCCACTCAGGGACTGACTGCTGACATGTTTCGGCTCTCAAAGCCGTAATCGTAGCTGCAGTCTCAGATTACTAATTGCCATATAAGCCTAATAGTAAAATCTGATTGGATCAAAATAAAACCATTACCTGACGTGGAGTCCACACCCCCATACTACAATTGCCTTGTTGTCAATAGTATACAACACGCTTATTTAACAAATGGCAATAACTCACAATTAAAAATTAAAAGTCATATGCAAATATAACAAATCAGCTAAAAAAGGCTAACACAGAATAGCTGTTTGAACACCTCAAATGCAACTTCTAAATAATAAGTGTTACAATCCTTATAAGAATGTATACTCTCTAATTACTAAAATACTATACTTGTCAAAAATAAATTGAAATTAATACAAATATAGCAATGTTTGCAAAGACATAGGTATTGATTAGAGAGAAGGAAAAATCAGAAAAGTCCTCAGGGACAAAAGATAGTCTCATTTATTTGTGCACATTTTAATACATGCACCATTAAATACTCTATGTATCTACATATATTGTGTGTATTTAATGACAAATGGAAAACTACTCAAGTGAATAAAGAATCTGGATTTATTGAGTATTGGCTTGTTTTAATCACTGTGTTCCGGATACACAGACCCAGGACCCTGGGGCATTACTCCCAGAAATTGATCAAATCAAACTCAGAGTTTAGTCCCCCTGGTACTCTGGTCCTGAGTCTGTGTATCCAGAAAACCTCTCTTTTGGCCAATAACATCTCTGTCACCTCCCCTTATTTTACACTTCACCTGTTCAATAATGGTCCATCTGAGGGTATTAACACTCTTGTTATGCACTAACCTAAAATGTTGGACCAATGGTGTCATGAGTTTGCCTGTTTTTATATTGGAGACATGCTCCCTAATTCTCTCACGAGTCTTCCTTGTTGTAAGACCTGTATATTGAATTTTGCATTCTGTACATGTTAGTAAATAAACTGCATAACTTGTCCTACAGTTCAGACATGAAAAATGGCTGAATGACTCTCCAGTTACTGTACTAGTAAATCCTTCTCCCTACTGTAAGTATTCACAAGCTATACATTGAGTAAAGCTACATTTATAAGTCCCTTTGAACCTAAGCCAAGATGATCCTTCCATGGTATTTTTCTTTAGCTGTGTTGGAGCTAGCATATTTCCAATGCTTGTTCCTCTTCTAAATGCATATTTGCAGCCATTTGCTACTACCTCTACCAAATTGTCATCTGCTTTTAATAAATTGAAGTGTTTCCTTATAATATTGCAGACTTGGTGATATTGACTACTGTACTGTGTAATAAATGACACACCTTCAAAATGCTTGGTCTGATTTTGTCCTTTATTTTTGGGCTCTAAGAATACTTTTCTGTCAATACCTGAATGTTAAGTTCTGTAGAGTTATGTGTTAGAACAGGTGGTAAATAAGTTTAGGTACCTAGTATCCGCTATAGTAGGACCACTCAGCCTCACACCAAACCTTGGATTCACACAGATTTAACTTACAGGAATCCGGTTTTGCTCATTGAACTGAGGGTCACTACTGCAGGGTACAGAGTGAATACGGAGCTGTCACGCAACCAGGTACAGGATGCCTGTATTTCAACAGATAAGAGGAGTATCTATAGATAGAATAGGTAGTTAATCAACTAATTACTTAGTGATTAAATGATATAGCTGACACATATACAAAGAAGACAGGTAGTGAAATGGAATGTAATATAAACAGATGTAGTACAAAGAGATATTGTAATTAGGCCAAAATGTATTTGTTAGGAATTCAGCACTTCAGGGAATATCATATGTAGTTAGAATGATATTTTGGATTATGTTATCAGATATAGTTTATGCAAGGATAAGATAGTAACAAACAATAAGTCACTTAGTCAGGTTCAAGGTGGTCACAGCAAATGATGTTAATCAAGCAGCAGTTCAAACAGAGTAGGCAATGTAACAGGCAGTTGAAGTTAATCCTGCAGTTTAGTGATAGTAACAGTCATTGAATACAGTGCTTAGGTAGTTTGCTTACTTGAGAGACATAATGATATCCAAATAGAGTAATAAAATATACAGACCAATTCCTGATGGTTATTTGGAAGGCTAAGTCAGAGCCAGATGAAAACCTTACGGTATCCTGAATGCTTGTTTGTAGAAAGGACACAGCGCGGTACACGCGCTGCAGACACGCTGAGATGCCGGGTGTGACGTCACAGCCACCCGGTGTAACAGTTAGGGAATTGAAAGCTGCTCCTTTGGTTCCTAAGAAACTGCAAGTAATAGAATAGGCACACCGGCACACAGCAATGAAGGATTAATGTAGGCTGCAAAGATTCAAAGCAACAAGTAAGAAATCCCCACAGATTGAGGAAAGGGCTAGGTGTCTTCAGAGAGGAGTCACATAAAGTAACTGATTCAAATTACCAAGCGAGGAGCATAGAGAGGAGGGGCCTTAAATAGGAAGAGAGGATTCAGAATTAAAGGGACAGGATTGTAATAGTGAATACCCTGACAGGACACCCCCCTCAAGGAGCCGCTCAGCGGATCAAGGACCTGGACGGTGTGGATTCCTCCTATGGAACAAGGAAACCAAGCGTGGAGCCATAACATTAGTAGCAGGCTCCCAAGAGTCTTCTTCAGGTCCATAACCCTTCCAACTGACCAAATACTGAAGGTGGTTTCGAAAGTATCGAGAATCTTGAATAGAATCAATCTCGTACTCCTTCTCATCTGTCACATGAGTTAAAGAAGTATCCATCGAAGATGTAGCCCTGATAGAAGCATAGGGTTTAAGGAGTGAGACATGAAATGTTGGATGAATTCTCATGGAAGAAGGTAGTTGAAGAGTGACTGCATTAACATTAACAACATTCTTAATTTCAAAGGGACCCAAATAAAGTGAAGCAAGCTTTTTGGAAGGAACTTGTAATCTTATATTCTTCGTGCTTAACCAAACTTTATCTCCCACCTTATATTCGGGAGGTTTAGAACGTCGTAGATCGTAGTAATGTTTTTGAGCTTTTTGAGCATCGAGTAGTAGTTGTTTAACAGTGGCGAAACCTTTCACTAAGGTATTGATTTTATCATTAACAACGGGTATAGGAGAATTTTTCGGAGTCTGAATGTCATAAGGAAGGATGAAAACCGTAGTTAAGGAAAAATGGAGACATTTTAGTGGAGGAGTTGAGCATGTTATTATGAGCAAATTCAGCAGTGGAAAGGAGAGAATGCCAGTTATCTTGTTCTAGAGAACAGTAACAACGGAGATACTGTTCCAGGGCTTGATTTGTTCTCTCAGTCTGCCCATTGGTTTGTGGATGAAAAGCTGTACTTAACCTCCTAAAGATGTTGAGGGATTTACAAAGATGTTCCCAAAATCTAGAGGTAAACTGAGAACCTCTGTCACTAGTAATGGAATTTGGTAGACCATGTAATTTGACAATATGATCTATGAAAAGAGTAGCTGTTTCTTGAGCTGTGGGTAGACCTCTATGTGGCAGGAAATGGGCCATTTTAGAAAAAAGATCAACAATGACCATGATAGTGTTGAAGTTAGCAGAAGGTGGCAGATCGACAATAAAGTCCATGGCAATATCTGCCCAAGGTCTTTCAGGTATTGGAAGAGATAGAAGGTATCCGTAGGGACGTGTATGTTGATGTTTTTTAGTAGTGCAAAGAAAACATGTTTTGATGTATTGCTTGATTGTATCAGACATTTTGGGCCACCAATAATTCCTTGAGAGGATATGAAGAGTCCTATGTACGCCAGGATGACCTGCTAAAGAGGAATCATGAGCTGCTGCTAAAAGTTGATTCCTGAGATCCTTGGGTACATATAGCTGATCATGATGATAGAACAGTTCATCAGAATGTTTATTTAGATTGAGGTGTGTTATTAATGAATCCTCCTTCTGTTGCAGCTTTAGGGTCTCCAAGAAATCGTTTGTTAAACAAATGATTCTGTCCGCAGGTATCACTGAGGCAGGTGTCAAATGATCTTGTGGCTTAGGAGGTATACGAGAGAGGGTATCTGCCTTAAGATTCTTAGAACCTGGACGATAGGTGATCACATAATCAAAACGTGAAAAGTAAAGGCTCCAGCGGACTTGACGAGAAGTCAGGGTCTTGTTTGACTTTAAATACTCTAAATTACGATGGTCTGTGTAAATAGTAATTGGAAATTTTGTACCTTCCAAGATATGCCTCCAGAATTCCAATGCGGATTTGATGGCAAGCAATTCCTTATCACCAATACCATAGTTTATCTCAGCTGAGCTCATGACACGAGAGTAGAATGCAACAGGATGTAATGGCTTTTCTTGAGAGGCCCTCTGGGATAGAACAGCCCCTATTGCAAATTCAGAAGCATCAACCTCAAGCGTAAAATGACAACTGGGATCTGGGAATTGCAAAATAGGGGCTGAAGTAAATTTATTCTTGAGGGTAGTGAAAGAGTCCTGAGCTTTACTATCCCATGAAAACCTGATATGTTTCTTAGTTAAAGTTGTTAATGGTTTGACAATATGTGAGAAATCTTTAATGAATTTTCTATAAAAATTCGCAAAACCAAGAAACCTCTGGACATCTTTTTTACATGAGGGTACTGGCCATTTGAGTATAGCTTCTACTTTACTGGTCTCCATAGTAATCCCAGTAGGAGAGATACAGTAACCCAGAAATGAAATAGAGTTAGTATTAAATATACATTTCTCTAGTTTGGCGTAGAGATGATGTTGTCTTAAACGAGATAGAACTAATTTTACATGTTTTAAATGATTTTCAAAAGTGTCTGAATAGACAAGAATGTCATCTAAATAGATAACAATACATACATCCAGAAGGTCGTGAAAAACATCATTTATGAAGCACTGGAAAGTGGCTGGGGCGTTGCAGAGCCCAAACGGCATTACTGTGTATTCGTAAAGTCCGTATCGTGTACGGAAAGCCGTTAACCACTCATCCCCTGCTCTCATCCTGATTAAATTGTATGCACCCCTAAGATCGAGCTTGGTGTAGATGGTGGCACCCTGAAGGCGCTCAATTAGTTCAGGAATGAGAGGCAGGGGATATCTGTTTTTCTTAGTACATTTATTCAGTTGTCTGTAATCTATAATGGGGCGTAAACTGCCATCTTTATTTTTCACAAAAAACATAGCAGCACCTGCAAAGGAAGTGGATGGACGTATAAACCCTTTTTTCAAGTTTTCGTCTAGATATTCCTTAAGGTGTGCTAGTTCAGGTTGGGACAAAGGATATATATGACCATATGGAATGGTGCAGTTAGGAATGAGATCAATAGGGCAGTCATACTTCCTATGTGGTGGAAGTGTGGCTGCCTCAACCTTATCAAAAACATCAGCATATTCTTTGTAGCAATCTGGTAATGTCTCTACATTAATATGACAAAGTGTATGAGAATCAGTGCAGAATTGCTTGCAGTACTGAGAATCAAAAACTACAGTAGAGTCTGTCCAAGAAATAGTGGGGTTATGCATAGACAACCACTGAATACCGAGTATCATAGGGTAGACAGAACTTGGTAAAACATCAAAAGATATCAACTCAGTATGCCCTGAGTCTGAGGTAACCTTAAGTGGAACTGTATGGTGTGAAATAGGACCAGAACTAAAAAATGATCCATCAACCAAACGGATGGCTAGTGCAACACTCTTTTTTATTACTGGTATTTTGTGCTTATCAACAAAAACTAAATCTATGAAATTCCCAGATGCTCCAGAGTCAATTACGGCCTGTACGTCTATCTTCTGCTGATCCCACTGCAACGAGAGAGGGATTGATAAATGAAGCAAATTATTATTAACCATATTAACATTGTGCTTAAATCTCACTCTCTTACCCTTCTTTTGACGAAGGAGAGATGGGCAATCCCTTACGCCATGATCCTTTTCGGCACAATAGAGGCACAAATTAAGCAGTTTGCGTCTGGCTTTCTCTTCAGGCTTTAGAGGGCCTCTAATCACAGCAACATCCATGGGTTCATCAACATTCTTGGTAGCATGGGTAGGAAGATTTATATGATAGGGAGTGTATTTCTTAGGAGTGATGTCAGTTGTGGATTTTTCATATTTCCTTTCCCTGAGTCTCCGGTCAATACCAATACATAAAGTCATGAGATCCTCAAGAACATCTGGAATGATACCTCTAGCAAGTTCATCTTTTAATGAGTCACTGAGGCCCAAGCGAAATTGATTTTTCAGAGCTGGGTTGTTCCATAAAGTGTCAGGAGCCCATCTTTTAAAGTCTGTTATGTATTCCTCTACCATCCTTTTCCCTTGGCGTAAGGATCTCAAAGCTGTTTCAGCAGTATTCTGCTTGTTATGATCCTCATATAAAAGGGACATCGCAGAAAAAAAAGAATCAAGAGAATTTAATATGGGATCATCAGTCTCATAGAAAGCGTTGGCCCAAGATTTAGCTTCTCCACGCAAAAAAGAAATCACAGTCAAAACTTTGATTCTGTCAGTAGGATAAGACCTAGGTTTCAAAGTGAACATAAGAGTGCAAGAATTTCTAAAGTCTCTGAACATGGACCTGTCCCCAGAGAATTTCTCTGGCGGACTCCCAACAGGCTCCGGTGTAATCTCAGAAGTAGAAGGTTTAGTTGTCATATGCTCATTAATAAATTTTGTAATATTCTGGTTCTCAATTTGTATCTCTCTTAAACCCTGTAACATACTATCCATACTTTGTGCTAGAGAACCCACTCTATTGGAAAGCTCACTCAACTCCATGATAGTGGATAGAGGTACTTTTATTTAGGCTTGGTAATATGTTAAGTTCTGTAGAGTTATGTGTTAGAACAGGTGGTAAATAAGTTTAGGTACCTAGTATCCGCTATAGTAGGACCACTCAGCCTCACACCAAACCTTGGATTCACACAGATTTAACTTACAGGAATCCGGTTTTGCTCATTGAACTGAGGGTCACTACTGCAGGGTACAGAGTGAATACGGAGCTGTCACGCAACCAGGTACAGGATGCCTGTATTTCAACAGATAAGAGGAGTATCTATAGATAGAATAGGTAGTTAATCAACTAATTACTTAGTGATTAAATGATATAGCTGACATATATACAAAGAAGACAGGTAGTGAAATGGAATGTAATATAAACAGATGTAGTACAAAGAGATATTGTAATTAGGCCAAAATGTATTTGTTAGGAATTCAGCACTTCAGGGAATATCATATGTAGTTAGAATGATATTTTGGATTATGTTATCAGATATAGTTTATGCAAGGATAAGATAGTAACAAACAATAAGTCACTTAGTCAGGTTCAAGGTGGTCACAGCAAATGATGTTAATCAAGCAGCAGTTCAAACAGAGTAGGCAATGTAACAGGCAGTTGAAGTTAATCCTGCAGTTTAGTGATAGTAACAGTCATTGAATACAGTGCTTAGGTAGTTTGCTTACTTGAGAGACATAATGATATCCAAATAGAGTAATAAAATATACAGACCAATTCCTGATGGTTATTTGGAAGGCTAAGTCAGAGCCAGATGAAAACCTTACGGTATCCTGAATGCTTGTTTGTAGAAAGGACACAGCGCGGTACACGCGCTGCAGACACGCTGAGATGCCGGGTGTGACGTCACAGCCACCCGGTGTAACAGTTAGGGAATTGAAAGCTGCTCCTTTGGTTCCTAAGAAACTGCAAGTAATAGAATAGGCACACCGGCACACAGCAATGAAGGATTAATGTAGGCTGCAAAGATTCAAAGCAACAAGTAAGAAATCCCCACAGATTGAGGAAAGGGCTAGGTGTCTTCAGAGAGGAGTCACATAAAGTAACTGATTCAAATTACCAAGCGAGGAGCATAGAGAGGAGGGGCCTTAAATAGGAAGAGAGGATTCAGAATTAAAGGGACAGGATTGTAATAGTGAATACCCTGACACTGAAATGCTTTCTCTAACTGACTTCACCTCGGTTCTTCTATATCCCCTATCACAGAATCTCTCCTCCAGCTCCAGAGATTGTCTTACAAACTCCTCATCAGTTGTACAATTTATTCTGAGCCTGATGAATTGTCATTTAAGAACTTATTTGAATACCCTCTTGGGGTGATTACTCTTGGCATCGAGGAGAGCGTTTCCTGTGATAGTTTTTCTATACACTTTAGCAATGACTTTACCTATTTCTGTACCTTGTAATGTGACATCTAGAAAATTGATACATGATTCACTAAATTCAAAAGTGAACTTAATTCCTATTTTGTTGTCATTAAGTATGTGCACAAAACTAGTTGCCTCTGCTTGGGTACCGTTCCAGACGACCAAAAGGTCATCTATATAGCTCCTGTAGTACAGTATTTTTGATTTCCAACGTTCATCACATCCAAAGATGTGGGACAGCTCCCACCAACCCATGAAAAGGTTGGCATAGGAGGGGGCAAACTTTAACCCCATAGCTGTCCCACATCTTTGGAGGTAATGAACATCTTCAAATACAAATGCATGTGCGTGAGTAACTCTTAAGATATATCTGCAAAAGTCATTAGAAAAATTAGTGAATCTCTGTAAACAGAAATTCAAGGCTTCCAGGCCTTTGTCATGTGGGATGGAGGAATATAGAGAGGCAACATCAATGGTTAGCCAACCATATTCCTCCCTCCAAACAAAACTCTCCATTTCCACCAACAGTTGCTTAGTGTCTCTTAGATAGCTAGTCAAACCTTTAACTAATGGCTGTAAAATCTCGTCAAGACACTGAGAAAGAGGCTCAAAAAGAGAACCAATTCCGCTGATGATTGGTCTGCCCTTAATATCTACCAGGGACTTGTGTACCTTGGGCAAAAAATTAAAGACTGATGTCACTGGATTGTCAACTAACAAAAATTCGCTGGTGGGTAGATCTATAAAACCCTCCTCAACACCATCATCTACAAGTTGTGACAACTCTTTCTTAAAGTGGTGGACTGGATCAAAGTCTAGGACCTGGTATTGTGCTTGGGTCAGATAACTGGCATAGGGATTCTTGAATAAAAAAACTCTTGTTCATTACTACCACTGACCCACCTTTGTCCGCTGATCTAACCACTATCTGCTGATTTTCTTTGAGATTTTTAAAATGATTTGCTCCTCTTTGCTAAGGTTAGAGTGTATTCTCTTGTTAGTGGTGTATGCTAATTTTGTGAGGTCAAGTTCAATTCTTTTCTGGAACTTTTCCAAAACGACCCCCCTGGTTTGAATTGGATAGAATTTGGAAGCTTGCTTAAATGATGGACCTATATTTACATTATCAATTCCAGAAATAGCTGGCTTCGATGACCCTTCCAAAAACAATGCCTCCAAAGACTCCAAGCCCCAGGACTCTTGAAATGTTAAAGTAGGGGCTATAACAGTTGACCCCAATTCCAAACTATCAAACCCCACAGAACTTTCAATGTGTGATGTGTTGAAATGTTTCTTAAGGGTGAGATTCCTTATCAACTTATTCACATCCACCAATGTCTGGAAAAGATTAAAATTGTCTGCCGGTACAAAGCTAAGACCATAGCTTAATACTTTCTTTTCCAGATCATTGAGTGGATATGATGACAAATTGATAACAGAATTTAATTGTATTTGGACTTTAACCTCCCCCGTCTGGGTGGTAGTGGTGTTTCCTTCAAAATTCCTTTATCTCCCTTTTCTCCCCCCCCCCCCTTCGAATCCTCTTGGGTGTCTGGAAAAAACCTGAGCAATTTCTAGGTTTTGAGCACATCTAATGCTGTCAGAACCTATATCTCTATTAGGTTCTGATTGATATTTGGAGCCTGAGCCTTCAGTAAATGCACTAGGCATGACTAATGGCCTATGTTCAATATTGCTACCAACATTTTCTGTCTCTCTTTGAAGCCTGGCTTTCACATTTTCTGTCTTGTAATGTCCCTTCTCTCATCTTAGGGGACTTCAACATACCCGTTGAAAATCCTAACATGCCTGCTGCCTCTAAACATCTATACCTTACAACCTCTTTTGGCCTGTCCCAGTGGACAACATCTTTAACCCACTGTGAAGGCAACTCCATAGACCTAGTCTTCACTAATCTCTGTGCTGTTTCCAACTTCTTTAACTTCCCCTTCCCTCTCTCTGACCACCATCTACTAACATTCTCTCTTACTCTAGCTACTACATCTTTGCAAGCCCCCAAAAAACTGCTACCTTGCAGGAATTTAAATGACTTGGATCTCACAGACTTTTCCACTCAACTGAATCCTCTGCTCTCCAACATTTCATCCCTCTCTTGCCCAAACCTCGTGTATAATTCAACACTTGACAAAGCTGCACCCTCCACTCTTCGACGTACATCAATCACTCGAAGGCAACTGTGGCACACCAAACAGACCAGATATCTTCAGCAATGTTCACGGGCTGCTGAACGGCAGTGGGGGAAATCACGCACCTGTGCTGATTTCCGGCATTATAAATTCATCCTTAAGCCCTACAACTCGATGCTCAGCCTGGCCAAACAAGTCTATTTCTCCTCCCTTTAACTCCCTTCTACGTCCATCTGCACCCCGCCCACTACCAACCTCACTGCTCAAATTATTGCTGATCACTTCAAAAATAAAATTGACATAATTAGAAAATATATCTGTACCTTACACCCCTCAAACCCAGCAATCCTACCTACCCCTTCTATTAACAAAATTCTATGCTACTTCCCTCCTGTAACAGAGGAAGAAGTCTCTGTACTCCTATCCTTGGCTCATCTCACAACCTGCCCACTTGACCCTATTCCTTCACAACTTCTTCCCTCTCTCTCTGCTTCACTAACCCCTACCATAACTCATCTCTTTAACCAATCTCTCACCGCTGGCACATTTCCTGATACCTTCAAGCATGCATCAATCATACCAATCCTAAAAAAGCCCCCAATTGACCCCTCCACCTCTTCTAACTATCGACCGGTCTCTTTAATTCCCTTTGCTTCAAAATTATTGGAACGACTGGTCTATAATCGGCTAACTCAATTTCTCACAACTAACTCCTTACTTGATCCACTGCAATCTGTTTTCCGCCCTAAACACTCAACAGAAACCGCTCTTACTAAAGTAACAAATTACCTTTTATCAGCTAAAGCAAAAGGCCACTACTCCTTACTAATTCATCTTGACCTGTCTGCTGCCTTTGACACAGTTGACCATTCTCTCCTCCTAAAAATACTACATTAATTTGGCATTCGAGACACAGCCCTCTCCTGGTTTGCCTCATATCTCTCAAAACACTCATTTTCAGTTTCCTTTAACAACATATCTTGTGATCCTATGTCTATCTCAGTTGTAGTACCGCAAGGCTCTGTCTTGGGTCTCTTGCTTTTCTCTCTCTATACCTCTATACATCCTCCCTTTGAAAACTTATAGCCTCATTTGTATTCCAGTACCACTTATATGCTGATGATACCCAAATCTATCTTTTCTCTCCTGATATCTCTCCCTCTTTACTCAACCAGATTTCTCTCTTCAATTTCTTCTTGGATGTTTTCACACTACCTCCAACTCAATCTGTCCAAAACTGTGCTGCTTCTTATTCCCTCCTTTTCGAGACATCCAACACCTGACATTTCTCTGATGGTTGGAGACTCTATTCTCAACACCTCACCCCAGGTCCACTGTCTTGGGATTACACTTGACTCAGAACTCACATTCAACCCACATATACAAGTGCTTACCAAATCCTGCCATTCACACCTACGCACCATTTCCAGAATTAGTCCCTTCCTTACTTAAAAAACTACAAAAATACTTATTCATTCCTTCATTTTGTCACGCAATGATTATTGCAATCTACTTCTAAATGGCCTTCCAAAACACCGCCTCTCCTCCCTCCAATCTATTACGAATGCTTTTGCTAGACTCCTCCACCTAAGTCGCCGATCTACATCAGCTGCTCCGCTCTGCTAGTCTCTACACTGGCTCCCCATACACTCCAGAATACAATTTAAAGTATTAACCCTAATTTACAAAGCAGTCTAAAAGTCTAACTACCAACTATATTTCCTCTCTCATCGTGAAATATTCCCCATCCTGTCCTCTTTGATCAACCTCTGACCTACGTCTCTCCACTCCTGTTATCTCTATGTCCCACTCCCATCTCCAAGACTTTGCACGTGCTACTCCTGTCCTCTGGAACTCTCTACCCCACTCCATAAGACTGTCTCGAACCTTGTATAGCTTCAGACGCTCCTTGAAAACCCACCTATTCAGAGAGGCTTACCATCTCTCCACCATCTCTCATCCTAACCAAACTAATACATGAACTGCCTGATTCACTGCTGCAACTACAACCGATGTGGCAAGCTACCCTAACCTTATATCTCTGCACACTAAACCTGTAGACTGTGAGCTCTCCGGAGCAGGGCCCTCTTCCTCCTGTACTAGATTTGTTTAGTTTTGTTATGTTTTGTATTTTATCACAAATCCTTGTCATTG
The DNA here is from genome assembly GCF_027579735.1 of Bombina bombina. Lineage (NCBI taxonomy): Eukaryota > Metazoa > Chordata > Amphibia > Anura > Bombinatoridae > Bombina > Bombina bombina. The sequence goes on from NC_069504.1 coordinate 574,862,957, forward strand.
TATTCCCCTATCAAGGTACCCAGCGTTAAGGAATTTGGCGGCCGTATACAAATAAATGATAATAATAATAATAATAATAATAATAATAATAGGGGGCAGTGGCGGCTCTAGACTTTGATCTATAAGAAAAAGAAGCACAGAGGCGCCAACATGGCCTAGTAACGTCACGGCAGTCGGATACAAAACATCAGCAGGACAGGAAATATACTCACAAACGTGGCGCACCCAAATGGTGCTATTGTGGCAGCCTGGAACTTCAAACAGTGGTCCAGCTCACTGGTATCTCCAGCCAGATAAAGATGATCCTTGGCGGGGGCCTATCCTATGATGACTATAAGGGCAAAAAAGGCACACACATAGCCCAGTAACGTTTGCACATCAGATAAGAAGGATTAAAGGTTGTACTTACAGGAAACAAAGCACCACCAGGTGCAATATCAGCAGTACTGGGACCTCTCAGCCGCCCAGTGGACTGTGGAATCCAATTAGCAGGATGCAAAAAATCACCACTTTGGAAGATAATCTTTAAAGTTTAATTTTGACTGTCCCTTAAAAGCAATTATACCCTCAAGAAGGAAATAATAAAAGGTATTAATGTCCTATAACCCATTATAGGAGTTTATAATACTCCTTACAATTGACGTGACACCTCTGCATCTATAAACACACAATATTTTTTCTCTAGAAGAATGTTAATTATATATGCAATATTTTCCTACACCAGAATTTTGTATTATTTTATTAGAAAATAAAGCATCATTTGCATCATTGCATGTATAGATGTTACAGGTGGTGTTACAGCTGACCAACAGATCAAAAGACTTCTGTGATTTCCTCTTTCTCAGGCATGGGCTAAAGTTAATAGATGTAAACATTTATTTAGCACAAGTATATCATGAATCACAACAGTGGCCTTAACCCTTTCATGACCGGGTTAATTTGTCTACATCGGAACAACGTATACATACATGCACACATATATATATATATATATATATATATATATATATATATAATATATATGTGTGCATATATTATATGTATGATTAATCATTTTATGTTATGATCTCAAGGTGTTTAATGTCATTTTGAAATGTTATCCCACTATTCTTTGCAAAAAAAATCCTTCAAATTACAAGGAGATCTTCTGTTACAGCTCTCTTTAGGCATTCCACAGGTTTTCAATGGCATTGAGGTCTGGGCTCTTAATGACCTGCTCCAAGACTTTGATTTTCCTATTCTGAAGGCAGGCCTTGGTCAACTTGGATGTGTGTTTTGATTCATTGTCATGTTGGAATGTGAAAGTTCTCTTCATCTTCAGCTTTCTAACAGGGGCCAGCAGGATTTGTGCCAAAATATTTTGCTATTATGAGCCAGTGGCGGTTCTAGACAAATTTTACTGGGGGGGCCAAGGTGGGGCCAGTGTTTAATCAGAGGGGCTCATTAAAAAATGGAAACAAATTATATTTAAACATTAAATACTTTAATTTTGCTTTACATTAAAATCATACAAACGTTTATTTTGTACATAACGAGTGCATCAATTGAAACAATGAGGTAGGGCCATCAAAAATTAGAAATTAAAAACAGTAGGACAATGCTGCAAAAAGTGGGCATGGACCCCTGAAAAAAATGTCACCACAGATAATATTTAACTGATGATGAGCCACTGAAATGTCATCACCATACCTTATAACCTTCTGACATTAAACTATGGAGGCCTTACGCATGAAATGATGCTGGTAATCAGCATTTAACATACGTGCCAAAAATAACATCAATTTATTTTAACAAACAAAACTCCACATCAGCTATTGGGGCTATCAGAGCCAATGCTGAAATGTGTAACATAAGTAACATTTGAAAGAAACCAATCACATATAACAAAAACAGTATTTTGACCAAATAAAAGGGTACAACAATGTGTAATTTCTATTTATGGAAGCCAGTGCTATTGTGGACAGTTGAGTGTGATTACTTAAATATTTGAATTGGCGTAATCCTAGATCAATTGAATTTTAATCAAATATAGATACAAAGATTGCTGTCATTCTTGGCAAATATTGCCATTGTGATATATTTGGTTTCCTGCTATTCAGAACTCTAGCACTACAGCACTAGGACACAGCGGTTATGCTGTCTGGCAATACAGTCCACAAATACATTAAGATCCAGGGCCTTGGCCCTCCCGGATTCTATACTCAGGACACAAAGATCACTGAGTCTCTCATCAGTAGTGGTGGACTGCAGAAAAGTTTTTATCAGTTTCAAAGTAGAGAAACTGCGTTCGCAAGAGGCAGAACTTACTGGAAGTGTAACGGCAATCTTGCACAGTCTAAAGAGTTCAAAGAAAACTTCTCTGTATGGCTTAATGAAACGGATCAGCTCAACTGTATACTGCATAGCTTTTAGATTTCACCTCTCTGTATTTTTCTATCCAAAATTCTCCTAAATTGATGGAGCTCATGCCCTAAATCATCAATGTTTGCATTATACAAACGGCCAAATAAAAATACAGTGCTGTCCTTTAGAAAGGCATCACTCTGGGGGTTGAGAGACTATGCTTCTCATGAGTTGGTATTGGAGAAATGTCTATTCAACTCATTGAGCATGCTGTCAATGACGGGATAGAAAAATGAAGTGCGAAACATATCTTTATGACGTTCTACCTCCCTCTGACTAACAGTGCTAAGTGTGCAGTAGCCACTGAGTCTAGAGCTCATCTCTTTTGATGTTTTGCCACTGACTGTGTTGCAGCATCACATTGCTCAGATATTCAGTGCTTCATCCCACAAGTTATCAAAGAAAGACTCCTGTCTGTAGTCTTTCAATGTCTGGACTAAAGCATTTATCAAGTCAACAGCTCTTGACAGATCAACAGTTGGTAACTGTAACTTGTCAGACAGCAGCTTTGTCTCTCCAAACAACTTATGCAGTGTAGCAACATGCACAACAAATTCAAAGTCGATCTGAGCCAGAAGACCTTGGGCCTCAACAGTTTTCTCACCATGACGTTCTTGAGCCATCTCTTGAAGTAGTCATTTAAGGGCAGGTAGAGTGTCTATAATGTTACGTAGAGCTAGAAATCGATATGGCCATCATGTGTCGCTTAAACTTTGGAGCTGTCTTGTACTGCCATATATTTCTCTTTGCAGAGACAGCCATTTTGGGTGCACATATGAGCCAGATGTAAAAATATAGAGACTTTGTAACAAAGACATCTGGGACATCTTTGACTACATCGACTAACACTACATTGAGACAGTGTGCACTGCAATGTATGTAGAAGGCAAATTTAGCCTGTTCTTTTATCCTTGCCTGAACCCCTGAATGCTTACCACTCAACATAATTATGTTTGTAGTCCAGACCATAGCACTCCAGTAAGTGCACATTGGGCACACTTGTGGGGAGATAATCATACAATAGGTATGGTGTGTGGAGTGGAGTGATTAAAACATAACTTTTATTGTGTGAAATTGGTAAAAGAAAGTTGGACAAAACCACTACTAAAATTAGAGTAATTAAAACCGTGTCAAAAATAACAATTGACACACACAGACTCCTCTCAAGATTTGGTACAGTGATCAATCTGTACCAATCACCAGCCACTACTATAAGTCACACTTGAACTGTTCCATATAGACTGTAAAGCATGCCTAAGTCATATCTAAATGGTAGCTGTTACCCAGTAAAAAAAAAAAAAAAAAAAAAAAAAAAAAAATATATATATATATATATATATATTAGTAAGAGACACCACATATGTGGTCTCACATACAACAATGGTAGGATACAGTTAAGTAGAAAATATCTCTGACTAGTATAGTGTTTCACTAGTGATTCCTGTAGAGCATATTTTGATCAATTTAAAATGGTAACTCTTACACAGGGATAGGTACTATTAGATCCCCGTATGGTCTCACATGTGAGACAAGTAATTGTGTTATTATAATTATAGCGTAACGTTAGTAAGCAATGAAAATGTCAAATAGACAAAAGTATCGTCATAAATATAATAATTACAAATCTACAAAACTGTAGCGTGGTATCAGAAAGCAAAATAACAATGAATGCGGCTTGAGATCATATATATACTCAAATTGCCCAGAGAGAGATACATAAGGGCTAAGAGCTCAGCCGAAGTGGTATAACGTATCCAAAAAAAATTCTAGAGGCATGCCAGAGCCAATTACAGACTCAAGTTTTTTACAAATAAAGTCTATGTTAGAACAAATGCCATAAGGACCAACAATATTAAGCTAAGTTAGGAACTGGTAGAGAGGAGCAGTGCGAATGCCTGATGAGCGTTTCGCAACTGCTTTTTCAGAGGCGACCGATTCTACAACCACACATAGAATTTAAAGGACCTATGGCCAATTATATGGCCAATTGCATTATTGGACATTTACTCCAAACAATCGGCTGCCATGTGACAGAATCCGAGAGTGAAGATGTCAGATTGGGTCATGAGTGTATTACCCAATAGTGTTGTGGGTGGGTGTCCCCGTAGTCCAATCACAGTCATCCCATATCGCAGAGTGTATACACTGAGTAACTGTCAAAACAATGACATGCTATTCCCTGAGATGATATAAGCTGTACCTTACACATATTATTAAGACACATTAATACTGAATCGGGGGTCATACTAAGAGTTTCTGATAACGTTAGTGATTACTAATGCTTAAACCGTACATTCTGATAACAGTACCTTATATTTATAGTAAAACATATCTGTGCTGTCCATGTCAAACGGTGATTACTCAGATACGAAAGACAACGGTTATCTCACATCCTAAATATGTATGGATAGGGAATGTTTATAAAAGTCTAGAATAGACTATAAAGACTATAGAGTCTAGATTAGCTGCTTATCATGTTAATGGAAATTACTTGAATAAGATGGACACAGGTTAACTAACGCCCAAGTATATATGTTATAGGAGATAATTATGAAAATCTGGAGTAACACTATCCAGCCTCTCAAGAAAATGGATTAGTAGTGTAATTCCTTAACATAAAATGTATCGATTAGTAACTTGTGCTTAAGTCATTCATTAGGCATAGGTAAATTACTGTCATGTTTTACCACTAACTCATAAAAGTGGTTTACCAAGGCTATACAGTAATTTGTGTGGCTGTGTTTATTATAGGAATGCACTGTACGTTATCATTTCATTCATTCCTAGGGGTGCCATACTTTGAAGCCAGAAAATCCATTTGGATTCTGCTCTTAATAGAGTATTTTCCATGTTGCCACCTCTTATGCCCAAATAGATTTTCTGAAGTATCCAGCATTTAAGTTCTGGTCTGCTGTCATGGCAATCTAAGAAGTGTTTCGCAACCAAAGTTATTTTTGTTGCCCTTTTCCAGATCACTTTTGGCATTTCTAATATTCCCCAAGTGTTCCCCCAATCTTTTCCTAAGTACCCTAGTGGACATCCCAATGTACTTTTTGGCACAACTACATTCTAGGCAATAAATAATGTTGTTTGTTCTACAATTGAAAAGTCCATTAACTTTCTTTGATCCTTCCGGGAAAATCTGTATATCCTTGACATTAGTCATGTAAGCGCAGAATTTGCAAGTGCCACATGGATATGTACCAATTAGGCCATCTTTCTGCGGTTTGTTTTCTTAATAAAGTGGCTTCTCATGATTTTGTCTCTGATAGTTAGAGCTTTTCTCCAACTAATCACCACTTTTTGTCCCACACTTTTTGCCAGATCTTGATCAGTTCGCAATATATGGGCATGTTTATTAAGTATTGCATTGATTTCCTTATGTGCCTCATTATAGGTGCATATAAATCTGACTCTTGTGTACTTCACTTTTTTTTGTCTGGGTAATAACAAGTTGTTCCTGTCCATATACAAAGCCCTATGATAGGCTTTTTTAAGAATACTGTTCGGGTAAACTCTGTTTATGAGTCGTAATTTAAGTTCTTTCACTTCAACTTTTAATGAATCGATATTAAAACAATTTTGGCATACCCTTAAAAATTCCCCATATGGGATAGCTCTCTTAGTGGATGGGTGATGAGCACTCGTAAAAGATAGTATTGAGTTTGTGGTCGTCTCTTTTCTGTACAGACTAGATTGAACTTGGCCAAACAAGTCCCTTGATATGGTCAGGTCCAGAAAGGTTACCTCTGTATGATTGATTTCATATGTTAGTCTGCGAATGAGATCATTACAATTTAAATTGTTTATGAATTCTTTGAATGTCGATTCCTCACCTCTCCATAGTATAAAGACATCATCAATATATCGTAGCCATAGTAAGACATTATCTGTATATTGTTCCATTTTTCTCCAAAAACAAATTCACGTTCCCACCATCCAAGATATATATTGGCGTATGTGGGGGCACATGCTGTGCCAATGGCGGTACAACGTGTTTGTAGAAAGAATTTGTCGTTAAAGACAAAATAGTTGTGACTCAAGACAAATTGCAATAGTTTGAGTATAAATTGGTTCTTAGGTATATATTCACAGATGCGTCCATTCCCAGGAAATAGCTGACTGCATGGCACCCCCATGTGTGGTCTCTGGAGGTGTAGAGTGACTCAACATCACAAGTTGCAAAGAAAGTTTGGTCATCTAGAGACATACCTTCAATCCTGTTGAGAATATCCATGGTGTCCCTAGTATAAGAAGGTAAAGAAATGACTGTATCTTGTAGTCTCAGATCAATATATCTGGATGCTTGTTCGCATAAACTACCAATCACAGACACAATTGGTCTCCCTGGTTGTGATCTCTGTTTTTTATGTACTTTTGAGAGTAAGTAGAATGTAGCTACCTTTGGGTTTGTAACTGTGAGAAATTTATATTCCTTGATGTTGAGTAGTTCATCTTTTTTAGCTCCTTCAATCAAGGTGTTATAGCTCTTCAGAAAATCTTGGGTAGGGTTACCTAGCATGGGTTTGTAGCATTTTTTGTCGCCAAGTTTTTTCATGGCTTCGATTAGATACATCTCTGCATGCCATATAACTAAATTGCCTCCTTTATCAGAGGCCTTTATCACCACATCTTCCCATTTTTGAATTTCTCTTAGAGCTTTGGATTCTTGTTTGCTTATTTTGTCGATCATATGGTCACGTAGTTTAAGAATATCTCTACTCACTACTTTTTGGTAAGTATCTATTTCTGAAAATTGCGATATTTGTGGCATATAGGTTGACTTCTTAACTAGTCCCTTTTGCCAATCATTTATGTCAGTATCAGAATTTTCACTCTCCTCTAACAGTGATATGAGATCCATGACTGCCTGTGCGTCTAGGTTGGTGTCATCGTGTTTCGCATATAATTTGTTGAGGGCAATTTTCCTAGTAAATAAGTGAACGTCTTTAATAATTTTAAAATAGTCTATACCATTAGTGTGTGAGAAGGATAAGCCTTTGCCTAGTACACTAAGGTGATCGATGGATAATGTCTTATTTGATAGATTAATAATCTGTAGGTTGTTGACTTTCCCCATCTCGGTCTCTTCGACCAATCTTCTTTGTTCCCATACCCCCATCTCGACCTGATCCTTAGGTTCCGATCTGATCTTCCCTCCTCTTCTTTTTCTTTTGTTTTTGGTTTGTTTCCTTTCTCATTTTTTGACTCACTCCTGGAGAGTATAGCTAGACTTTCATTAGCATTTGGAACTAATAGTGTCCTATTAGATAACCCCTCATCACCATCCTCAGCAGCTGGGGATTCGTACTCTGATGTAGATGCATCATCTTTGTTATTCTTAGCGGGTAGGTAATTTCTTCTGCGTCTAGGGTTTTGTTCATCCCATGTGAATATTCAACCTTTCTCAAAATCCTTTATATCTCTGCTTAGTTTCTCACAATTAGTTTTAATAATGTATTTTTCCTTAGTGTCTTATTCATCACGTAGTGTTTTATATGCGGCTTTGAAACTATCTAATATGGGGATCTAATAGTACCTACCCCTGTGTAAGAGTTACCATTTTAAATTGATCAAAATATGCTCTACAGGAATCCCTAGTGAAACACTATACTAGTCATAGATATTTTCTACTTAATTGTATCCTACCATCGTTGTATGTGAGACCACATATGTGGTGTCTCTCACTAATATATATATATTTTGTATTTTTTACTGGGTAACAGCTACCATTTAGCTATGACTAAGGCATGCTTTACAGTCTATATGGAACAGTTCAAGTGTGACTTATAGTAGTGGCTGGTGATTGGTACAGATTGATCACTGTACCAAATCTTGAGAGGAGTCTGTGTGTCCATTGTTATTTTAGAAATGGTTTTAATTACTCTAATTTTGTAGTGGTTTTGTCCACCTTTCTTTTACCAATTTTACACAATAAAAGTTATGTTTTAATCACTACACTCCACACACCATAGCTATTGTATGATTATCTCCCCACAAGTGTGCCCAATATGCTTCTCTTTTCTCTCTACATATACTATGTTTAACTATTAGCATAGGCACTGCCCACCTTGATCACTCAGGTTTGCACAAGGAGGGCCTGTCGAGATAATCCACCTATATTGTTACTACCCCCTTTCCCTAGTGGCCTTAGATAATCACATTATAATACCCATTGTAATAGTACCTTCGTTTCATTTGCCATGATGCTTAAGACCTCACTGTTTTTCACTTCCTCTATGGTTTCAGACCGAACCATTTCTGCCAAACAACCCAAAACCTCAGTCTGGATGATCTTGCCTGTGTATTTTGCATTGTGAATGGAGGTTAATCTTCTCTTAACAACTGGGTCATGGTTAGCAACTGTGCTAAGAATTTCCCTGAAGTTCCCTTTGTTATTGGACTCCTCAGATTCATCATGTCCTCTTTGCGCTATGTTTTGTGTAGTTGTAAGTAACAGCACTTCCCCAATTGTTTTAATGTATGCACGATTTTCCTGTACTTGTTTAGTGTGTTCTTTGTTAAGGACATCTGCCTGCATCAGTTTTAACAGCCCTTTGATAATCCCTCCATGCTATCATTGCATACTTGTGCCGATCAGATTTTACATGTACTGAAAACCCTGCATCTCTCTCAGTTGCTTTTTTCCAGTTCCTAACGCCAGGTGTTGAGACAAAAACAGTGCCTGGGGCATTTGGGGTGCTACAATGTCTGCATGCATAACAAAAAGTGGATTCCATCATGACAGAATATTCAAGCCATGGACGAGGGTCATACCAGTTTGGCCTAAAGCTCCATCTCCTGTCCCCCATCAAAGTGGCTGGGAATATGTTCAACTTGGGCTGTACTGCTACATTGTTCTTGGACTTGCTGATATCTGTGCACAGTAAACATAGGGCACAACTATAAACAACATTTATGTACTTATGTATGCATGTATTTTAAAATGTAGGCCAAGTATTTGTGAATTATTTTTTAAACATAAGAATCACATATCAATGACTCAAAAAAGAATTTATGGCAGAAAGCATGATTTTATGGACACACTGTACTATGAATTGTAATGACACTGCTTTGCAAATGGCATGTACAAGAACACCTTTTCTACATCACAAACCTGATGGTGCAGTACTTGATCCACATTGATCAACTTGCTGTCCCTCTGGCTGTTCCTCTCTCTGCCCCTGTATGTTTTCTTTCTCCCCACCCTCTTCTTCATACTCACCCTCTGGCATGCCCCTCTCTGTGTCAGTGCCCTCCTTTTCATCACCTGCCTTCCCTTCAACCTCCACCAACTCCTCTGGCTCTCCCTCTTCCAGTTCCTCAGATCTCTCAATACCTTGATATGTTTCTCTCACTTTTTATTTACTGGGGCAAAAAAGGCTGCAATGTCCCTTGCTCGTTTCATGATGACTATTAGAAGAAGAAAACAATGTAGATGCATACCGTATGCGGCGCATACATCTCGTTTCACAAGTAACCACCCCTCCCTACTTAACACGGTCACAGGCAGATCCTTTTGATTATTTTACTCAATAAATGTATTATTTATCGAAATCAAGACTGATAAAGTTACGTGGTTAATATTACAACATTGTGTAGAACTAGCTAGGATACTGACATTCAGATATTTGCTTCTGCTTCAATGAGTTTGCTTAGCTTTTTAAACATAGCAAGACCAGACATTTGCAAACTTGATTTTCTAATTGGAGTGAGGATTAGGAACAACAGTAACATGGTTACGTGCATCATGAGATGAAATCGTTTTGCTTACCTTCGCCTATTGTAAAAAGACATTAGTAGCTCCTCTCTTGACTTCAATACTTGTTGCTGTCATTCTCATTCTCATCTCGCATCCGGCAAGGCAATGTTTGGATGCGTCACTCTATTTAATCCGTGTAGAATGCTGAGTCACATTACATTAGTTCCACTTTTGGCGCTAGCACATAAAATCGCAATAACTTGATCATTAAATAATTTCATTTTTATTTTATTATTCAGTCAGCTCAGGGGGGGGGGGGGGCACAGGAGGGGCATGAACATTTTTACAGGGGCACTGGCCACTGTAGGCCCCTGTGTAGAACCGCCACTGTTATGAGCTATTCATTATCCCATCTATTTTGACAAGAGCCCCTGACCCAGCTGAAGAGAAGCAGCCCCAAATCACGATGCTACCACCACCATGCTTCAAAGTCGGTATGCTGTTCTTTGGAAGATGAGTTTTATTGGCTTTGCTCCAAAAGCAATTCTTTTACAATTTAGGCTGAGAATTTTAACCATTGTCTCTTCAGGCCATAGCACATTTTCCCACATAGTTTGGGGTGACTAAAGGAATCTTATGACATAATTTAGACACGCTTGGAAGTTCCTTTTTGTAAGAAAAGGTTTCCATCTTGCCACCCTACCCTATAGCTCAGACAGCAAAAACTGTCTTTAATTACTTTCCTTGATGGCAGAAGTATGCTATTTGCCTACATGCATGATTTAGAATGTGATTGGCTAACAATGAACATATGGGTAGAATTGATGGGCATTTTTTGTTTTTATTCAAATTCAGATTCTACAAATTCTATGCTCCTCTTTTTCAAAGCTAGAGCCCCTGTTATGAAGGGGTCTGTAAATTTATGCAATCAGGTTATTGTAGTTTTTATTTTTTATTTAAAATGTTCAGAATATTCACTTTTTATTTTTTATTTTATTCTGGATTTTTGTTTGTTTTAAGCTTACATTACAGATGGAAAAAGTCTGATATTTACATTGTTGTAATTTCTGTCTTTATATTTCAAAAACCTGCTATTTCATAAGGGTGTGTATATAATGTACTTTTTAAAAGTCTCTTACAAAGGGTAAACCAATTTTCAATGTTGTAATTATTTGCCATTGGCAGTTTGTTACTTTGATGAGCCATGCAAATGCCTTCCTCAGAAATTTGTTTCAGAAGTGTGTGTGTGGTGTGTGTTGTACGAGAGTCTGTGCTGTATGAGAGTTTGTGTTTTCTGTGTGTTGTATGTAAGTTTTACTACTAAATTGCAGCTATCTTGTTGTATATTACAGACATTTTAACATCAAGCATAAAAATAGGGTCGCGATGGTATGTGGTATCATGGCATTGGGTCTTGGGATAAAAAGATTGAAGAACCCTGGTGTAAATGATGATTTCCCTTACACATTGTACAAAGTAGTTAAATCAAAATAACTGTATTGTAACCTTAAGAGGTGTGAAGAGGTTATTGTATATGTAATTTTCAGTTAGATTACCAGTTTTGATCTCAGTAACAAGTACCTAACAGACCAATAAAAAAACTTTTTCTGGTCTTTTCAAGTGAAAACTCTTTTGTGGCTGTGCTGTGGCCGAATCAATTTTGGATTGTAATCACTCAAAAAACATGCTTCCCATATCTGCCAAAAACAAAACCTCATTATCGGTACCAGTCAGTCAGTCAATCGGAAAGATTGGAATCAACACAACTGCTCAATAATGCAGAACTAACCTGCTATCATGCATATCATTTGCAACAAAATATCCTTAAAGATTTTTCAGGAATTTCCACATTTCCCCAAGTCAGTTGCCATATAATAGTGTAAGGTTAAAAGGACATTGTACTATAAATGCTGTTTTACCTTAATGTGTTCTCAATTACTTGTTATATCAGATGCATAGTATTAAATATATGGAAGATTGCTTCCTTACATGTATTTGTATTTTTGAAATACCTGGCTCATTGAAACGTGTCCTATTATTCTCAAGAACACACCCATTTATATATGTGCATTGGAACCCTTTGCAGTCAAGTAGCTTAAATATATATATATCGTTTGTGGGAAACGGCACTCGCCAAATAAGTAGCAACCAGGTGCTCGGCAGGGCAAATACACACAGTATGAAAGAACTGGGTCCAACGGACGGCCTCCGTTGTTGAATGTGATCCAAGAACAGCCGGCACACAGGAAATTTTTCAAAAGATCCGATTTATTCCACAGAAGAGAAACCAGACGTTTCGGCTCTGTCGTGAGCCTTTCTCAATGGTATACAGACCGGATAATGTGAACCTACAAACACCACCCCTAAATACCTACCCCACACACAGTGATGGCCAATCAGCATGCAGAGGTGTGTCGCTCCCTCCCGCGCATATCAAACTCACCTGGACATCCGAAAACAGCTGATTCCCAGCACGCGCGTCATGACGTCATCACGTCATACCGCGTTGCGTGGAAATGACTGTGTCACAGGTATCCATGGCAAACACCGGGTAAACAAATACCTCCGGTTGTCATGGTGATGCGTGCGAGACGTTGCAACAACCGCCAAACACCTGATGGGCACAAATATACAGTGACATAGTGATGAACACAAATACGGGCCATAAATAAAAGCCCTGTAAGAGCAATAGTGCAAACAATTATTAAATAGAAACAGATATCTATTTTACTGGTACTAGGGTAATTAACCACATATTAATAGAAAAAGGCTTATTTAGCTACAAAAACCAATGATTCAACATATATCACAGCCCTCTATACCCAATATGGTATCAGGGCTTGTGGGATGTAGCAAGTATATATAAGCCAAAGGAGCTCAAAATATTATCATTGTATTGGCATCATACTCAAGAGGAGTAGGTAGAAACATGTTACAACAGGATGACCCCCATAGTGTCCAAAAAATTACTTGTAACAACAACCAAAGTCTATGTTGGCATTCAGTCCTCGGGGTGTTACTGTGTCCAAGGTGAAAATCCACCGAGCCTCTAGTTTCAGCAATGCTCGTCCTCTGTCCCCACCTCGCCTAAGGCGAGGGACATGGTCAATTAGAATTGCTCGTAGTGAAGCAACACTGTGGCCCGCTTCCGCAAAGTGGCGTGCCACCGGCTGTTCTGACAGTCCCTTGTCAATGGCCTGATGGATCGCCGTCTTGTGATTAGCCAGACGTTCCTTGAACGGTGTCACAGTTTTACCAATGTAGTATTTGGAACATGGACAGATGATAGCGTAAATCACAAAATCCGTGGAGCAGGTTAGTCTGTATTTAATTTTATACCTCTTGTTGTTGTGAGGATGTTGGAAGGTGGTCCCTGCTAGGAGGTTGTTGCATGTGACGCAACTGCCACATTTGTAGCAACCTGGTTTTCCTCTGTTCAGCCACGTCTGTTTTTTTCGTAGCAGTGTGTAGGGTCACTTATCACCAGCAGGTCCCTCAGATTACTTGCCCGTTTGTATACCACCCTTGGTTCCGGCATATCCTTGAAGGGAAGGCTTGTGTCCTTAGACAACATTAGCCAATTCTTGTTGATCACATCCTGCGTCAGCCTAGATCCTGGGGTGTAGGTAGTTATAAAGTTCAGTCGTTTAGGTTGTTCATTCCTAATTCTTTTAGTAGTAGCCAAGTCCTGAGTTAGATCCAGTGCTTTGCAGCATTGTTGTTCTATCAGCGTCGGTGGATAGCCCCTCTCCAAGAATATTTCAGACATTTCCACAAGCTGTTTTTCCTTACGGGAGTCATCCGTGTTGTTGCGGACCACCCGCAGGAGTTGAGAGGAACTGACACCTTCTTTTTGGAATTTGGGGTGAAAGCTATGATAGTGGAGAATGGAATTTTTGTCGGTCGGTTTCTTAAACAAAGTGGTTTCTAACCTGTATCCATTCGTGGTTTTGACCTTAAAGATTTCCAAATCAAAAAAATGGATTTTATCCCTGCTGTGTTCCATTTTAAATCTGATGGTTGAGTCAAGGGAATTCAATCCATTAACCCATTCAACAAGACTCTCTGATGTGCCACTCCAGACCAAAAAGACATCATCTATGTACCGTCTGTATAATCTGATGGGGTTCCGCCTGGAGAATACGTTGTCCTCCTCATACATCGCCATGTAAATATTGGCATAGGATGGGGCCATATTCGACCCCATCGATGTGCCCATGGTCTGTAAGAAATATTTATCCTCAAAGCGAAAGTAGTTTTTCTCCAGGAAGAACTCCAACAGATGTACAATAAATTCAATAGGAGGGCCCGTGTACATGTGGTTGTGTATAAGAATGTGTTTTACCATGTCAATACCATGGGCATGGGGGATCACGGTATATAAACTTACCACGTCCATGGTGACTAAGATGTCAGTTGGTGTCAAGTCATCCATACTTTTCAGCAGATTGATTAATTCCGAAGAATCTTTCAAATGTGCTGGTGTATTCTGTACTACAGGTTGGAGGTAAAAGTCAATAAACTCTGCCAATGGTTGCATGAGTGATCCCCTGGCAGAAACAATCGGTCTCCCAGGAGGATCCTCTAGCGATTTATGAATCTTCGGTAATAGGTAGAGGATTGGACAAATCGGATGCTCTACCGTGAGGAATCCTAATACATCATCATTAATGACACCTGCCTGAAGGGCCAGTCCTAGGAATGAGTCAATTTGTTTTTTGAACAGTAATGTCGGATTGGATTGGAGTGGACCATATGTATCAGTATCTTGTAGTTGTTTGTACGCCTCGCCCCTGTATTGTGAGTAGTCAAGTATCACAGTGGCACCACCCTTGTCCGCAGGCCTAATAACTATATCCCTGTCAGTAGACAAGGATTTGATGGCCCGCCTCTCTCCACCTGTTAGATTATCCCTAGACATGGGTAGGTTTTTATGTGATTCTATAAGTGAGGTGGTGCAGATGTGGTGAAACGTTTTAATTGATGAATGGGTGTTACTGGGTTCAAATGTGCTTTTTGTCTTGAAAGGTTTCGGGGTATATTCCTCAGAATCTTTAAAAAAATCCTTAAGTTTTAATTGTCTTTGAAATCTCCCCATATGGACCAGCAGGTCAAATAAATCACAGCGTGGGGTAGGTATAAAGTATAATCCTTTATTCAATACTTTTAGTTCATCACGGGTAAGGGGACGTTTGCTTAAATTGTAAACTATTGTGTTTTTTTCTTCTGACGTTGTTGGTTTTTTCGTCTTGCCCCTCCCCCTCCTGAGGTGTCTACCTCTGGGCCAACGGCTAAAGGGGGCTTCTGGGCAGAGCGTGTAGTTACTCCACTTTGTGAGCTGGCACTAGGGGTCTGATTCTCACCTTCTGATGAGTCCCCCCCCACTACTGTCCACTGTAGTGAGGTTAATTTGTCTGTTTTTGTTAAAGGGCTGTCTCCTACGTCCAGTCCACAAATTATCCCCCCCAAAAAACCAACTGTACACTTTCTTCTCCCTATAGTCGTTTTCAACTGTCACAAATTTTTTATTTTTAAAGGTTAAGAGATCTTGTTTGTACTTGTCTATTTGGGTTTTAAGTTTAGTAATCCAGTCAGTAGTGGTGTCAGATGTGAGAATGGTCAGCAGAGAGTCTTTTACAGTATCAATTTCTTTTCTAATATTCGATTTAAGCTTAGAAACTTCCTCTATCACCAGCAGCATAAGGTCATGGGAACACTTGTTTAAGATGCCACACCATCTTCTACAAAAAATCAATATTATTTCTACCTAAAGTGGGGATATTTTTTACCCTAAAACCTCTAGGTATAAATTTTAATTTATGGTATTTTGATATGTATACTGCATGCAAGTGAAAATCTATTTCTTTCTTTTCAAGGTGTAGAAGCTTATGGTAAATATTGTTAGGTGTCTCACCTTTGGTTTCCTCTAACTCCTGCAGGTCCGCCTCACAGCGGATGCGAGCTGCATCAGCCTCAGTGAAGGCAAAATCTTCTATGTGTCCATATGGGTCTTCACTCACGAGCGCCTCCTGTGTAGTGACTGATGTTTCCATGCCAGTACAGAAAAGAGGTAGAAAGTCCCCTGTCACCAGTAACTGAGTGGGTCCTGAGTATAATTCACAAGTAAATCAGCAGATGTCAGTAAAGATAATGAATTAGTGGGTGCACATTTCAGTAAATGTAGATACAAATCGTTTGTGGGAAACGGCACTCGCCAAATAAGCAGCAACCAGGTGCTCAGCAGGGCAAATACACACAGTATGAAAGAACTGGGTCCAACGGACGGCCTCCGTTGTTGAATGTGATCCAAGAACAGCCGGCACACAGGAAATTTTTCAAAAGATCCGATTTATTCCACAGAAGAGAAACCAGACGTTTCGGCTCTGTCGTGAGCCTTTCTCAATGGTATACAGACCGGATAATGTGAACCTACAAACACCACCCCTAAATACCTACCCCACACACAGTGATGGCCAATCAGCATGCAGAGGTGTGTCGCTCCCTCCCGCGCATATCAAACTCACCTGGACATCCGAAAACAGCTGATTCCCAGCACGCGCGTCATGACGTCATCACGTCATACCGCGTTGCGTGGAAACGACTGTGTCACAGGTATCCATGGCAAACACCGGGTAAACAAATACCTCCGGTTGTCCTGGTGATGTGTGCGAGACGTTGCAACAACCGCCAAACACCTGATGGGCACAAATATACAGTGACATAGTGATGAACACAAATACGGGCCATAAATAAAAGCCCTGTAAGAGCAATAGTGCAAACAATTATTAAATAGAAACAGATATCTATTTTACTGGTACTAGGGTAATTAACCACATATTAATAGAAAAAGGCTTATTTAGCTACAAAAACCAATGATTCAACATATATCACAGCCCTCTATACCCAATATGGTATCAGGGCTTGTGGGATGTAGCAAGTATATATAAGCCAAAGGATCTCAAAATATTATCATTGTATTGGCATCATACTCAAGAGGAGTAGGTAGAAACATGTTACAACAGGATGACTCCCATAGTGTCCAAAAAATTACTTGTAACAACAACCAAAGTCTATGTTGGCATTCAGTCCTCGGGGTGTTACTGTGTCCAAGGTGAAAATCCACGAGCCTCTAGTTTCAGCAATGCTCGTCCTCTGTCCCCACCTCGCCTAAGGCGAGGGACATGGTCAATTAGAATTGCTCGTAGTGAAGCAACACTGTGGCCCGCTTCCGCAATGTGGCGTGCCACCGGCTGTTCTGACCGTCCCTTGTCAATGGCCTGACGGATCGCCTTCTTGTGATTAGCCAGACGTTCCTTGAATGGTGTCACAGTTTTATTTATTTATATTTATTACCGAAGATTCATAAATCGCTAGAGGATCCTCCTGGGAGACCGATTGTTTCTGCCAGGGGATCACTCATGCAACCATTGGCAGAGTTTATTGACTTTTACCTCCAACCTGTAGTACAGAATACACCAGCACATTTGAAAGATTCTTCGGAATTAATCAATCTGCTGAAAAGTATGGATGACTTGACACCAACTGACATCTTAGTCACCATGGACGTGGTAAGTTTATATACCGTGATCCCCCATGCCCATGGTATTGACATGGTAAAACGCATTCTTATAAACAACCACATGTACACGGGCCCTCCTATTGAATTTATTGCACATCTGTTGGAGTTCTGCCTGGAGAAAAACTACTTTCGCTTTGAGGATAAATATTTCTTACAGACCATGGGCACATCGATGGGGTCGAATATGGCCCCATCCTATGCCAATATTTACATGGCGATGTATGAGGAGGGCAACGTATTCTCCAGGCGGAACCCCATCAGATTATACAGACGGTACATAGATGATGTCTTTTTGGTCTGGAGTGGCACATCAGAGAGTCTTGTTGAATGGGTTAATGGATTGAATTCCCTTGACTCAACCATCAGATTTAAAATGGAACACAGCAGGGATAAAATCCATTTTTTGGATTTGGAAATCTTTAAGGTCAAAACCACGAATGGATACAGGTTAGAAACCACTTTGTTTAAGAAACCGACCGACAAAAATTCCATTCTCCACTATCATAGCTTTCACCCCAAATTCCAAAAAGAAGGTGTCAGTTCCTCTCAACTCCTGCGGGTGGTCCGCAACAACACGGATGACTCCCGTAAGGAAAAACAGCTTGTGGAAATGTCTGAAAAATTCTTGGAGAGGGGCTATCCACCGACGCTGATAGAACAACAATGCTGCAAAGCACTGGATCTAACTCAGGACTTGGTTACTACTAAAAGAATTAGGAATGAACAACCTAAACGACTGAACTTTATAACTACCTACACCCCAGGATCTAGGCTGACGCAGGATGTGATCAACAAGAATTGGCTAATGTTGTCTAAGGACACAAGCCTTCCCTTCAAGGATATGCCGGAACCAAGGGTGGTATACAAACGGGCAAGTAATCTGAGGGACCTGCTGGTAATAAGTGACCCTACACACTGCTACGAAAAACAGACGTGGCTGAACAGAGGAAAACCAGGTTGCTACAAATGTGGCAGTTGCGTCACATGCAACAACCTCCTAGCAGGGACCACCTTCCAACATCCTCACAACAACAAGAGGTATAAAATTACATACAGACTAACCTGCTCCACGGATTTTGTGATTTACGCTATCATCTGTCCATGTTCCAAATACTACATTGGTAAAACTGTGACACCGTTCAAGGAACGTCTGGCTAATCACAAGACGGCGATCCATCAGGCCATTGACAAGGGACAGTCAGAACAGCCGGTGGCACGCCACTTTGCGGAAGTGGGCCACAGTGTTGCTTCACTACGAGCAATTCTAATTGACCATGTCCCTCGCCTTAGGCGAGGTGGGGACAGAGGACGAGCATTGCTGAAACTAGAGGCTCGGTGGATTTTCACCTTGGACACAGTAACACCCCGAGGACTGAATGCCAACATAGACTTTGGTTGTTGTTACAAGTAATTTTTTGGACACTATGGGAGTCATCCTGTTGTAACATGTTTCTACCTACTCCTCTTGAGTATGATGCCAATACAATGATAATATTTTGAGATCCTTTGGCTTATATATACTTGCTACATCCCACATGCCCTGATACCATATTGGGTATAGAGGGCTTTGATATATGTTGAATCATTGGTTTTTGTAGCTAAATAAGCCTTTTTCTATTAATATGTGGTTAATTACCCTAGTACCAGTAAAATAGATATCTGTTTCTATTTAATAATTGTTTGCACTATTGCTCTTACAGGGCTTTTATTTATGGCCCGTATTTGTGTTCATCACTATGTCACTGTATATTTGTGCCCATCAGGTGTTTGGCGGTTGTTGCAACGTCTTGCACGCATCACCATGACATCCAGAGGTATTTGTTTACCCGGTGTTTGCCATGGATACCTGTGACACAGTCATTTCCACGCAACGCGGTATGACGTGATGACGTCATGACGCGCATGCTGGGAATCAGCTGTTTTCGGATGTCCAGGTGAGTTTGATATGCGCGGGAGGGAGCGACACACCTCTGCATGCTGATTGGCCATCACTGTGTGTGGGGTAGGTATTTAGGGGTGGTGTTTGTAGGTTCACATTATCCGGTCTGTATACCATTGAGAAAGGCTCACGACAGAGCCGAAACGTCTGGTTTCTCTTCTGTGGAATAAATCGGATCTTTTGAAAAATTTCCTGTGTGCCGGCTGTTCTTGGATCACATTCAACAACGGAGGCCGTCCGTTGGACCCAGTTCTTTCATACTGTATATATATATATATATATATATATTTATACAATATTCATATTTAATAAAGTGTTTAACTATGTATTTACTGTAAATGTTTCATAAATATATATTTATTATGCCCAGAGGTGACAATGTCCGTCCAACAATCAGGGCAAAGAAGTACCAAAACACAGTCCAGAAGAATTGTCAAAAATCAGGCAAGAGAGTCAGAAACCAGACGGGCAGACAAAAGCAGAATCATTAAATGAAAGCACAGTCAGGAGACAGGCCAAGAATCAGAGGACCAGGAAGCAAAATCCAGTAGAAGGGTCAAAGTTCAGGCAAAGGTCAGCAACAGGAAAAAACAGTAAGCAGAATAAAACACACCCAGGAACAGAATCCAATACACAGGCACAACCAGGAAGCTACTTTTATTGGCAGTTGATTAGGTAACTGATTAGGTAACTACCTGCTCATCTTATGTCCCTCTATACACAAATGGTTAGTTATTGGGATATGTATCATGGGTGGGAGGTCCAATAAGCAAAACCAGCTATTTCATTCTCCAACTCCCCCAAAGCGAGGTCAATATTTCTCTAGCTTCTTACATAGCTTTTCTAAAGATAATACTGCAGTATTCATAGTTTTTTATAAACAGAAGTCAGTTCAATGCTATGACTGCACAGATGTGTGTAGTATATGGACTTTACTTCTGGTAATAACACGTTTCAGCACCATTAAAAAGCACAAATGTATTCTTGTTAGTACACCTACTAGTTTATTTCAGCTTGTTTTTTCAAGGAATCCCTAATATAGCCCTACTTTATCAATCTCCACTGGCTAGTTGGGAAACTGGCTATGTGTAAATCTGTTTTGGTACTTCTATTGATTTCTATTTACTTGGAAATGTTTATGTTTATTGTTTACATAACTCCAAAGTTCTTCTTGGCAGTATTTCACATTCATTGTATTTTAAAGAGATATTCTAATGTTATAATAAATTAATTTGTTAGATACCGTTTTATTACAACATAATTATGGGGCATTTTTCATTTATAAAGTTCCCCATCTAAAAGGACCTGATAAACCCAGAACAACACTCACTTTTTCAATTATTAAGAGCCCCAAAAAGTATTTGAATGCAACATTGTTTTCTGAGAAGACACTGACATTGTCTTACCATATTGTACAATGTTAGGAACAACATCACCAAACAGATGAAAAATTACTTGCTTAATTAAAGTTAAATAATGAATAATAAGCCATTACCTTAACTAAAAAAACAGCACATTGTGTTACTATGCTAGAGTTATATATTGTTATTACTAAAATGGCACAGAACTCCCCTTAGACTGGCAAAGATGTATTCAACAATTTCACCGTTATGTTGGCGGGGGTGTGGAGAGGTAGGGTCAGACATGCATATTTGGTGGAGTTGCCCAAAACTCACATCACTGTGGGAAGACATTAAGAGATTGTGTTCCTCTTTAGATTTCATACTTACCTTGTCCCCCTCTAATGTTCTACTACATTTCATAGAGAATACTATACCAGATACGTCAAGGAGATTGATAATCTGTATTTTTACTGCTACTAAGCTATGTGTAGCTCTGGCATGGAAAAAACTTGATCCTCCGCGTCTTGCTGAAATATTAATTTGTGATATTAATAAACTAGAGGACTGGTCAAATAAATGGGATCTGAAATTTAATATTACCAAGAGCAAAATTATGCATATAGGATCCAAAAACCCAAAGGCCAATTATAGTCTCAATGGTACATTACTGACTGTAATTAAAGAAGAAAGGGATTTGGGAATTATTATTTCAGATGATTTAAAATTTGGTACACAATGCCGCAGTGCAGCCAGCAAGGCCAGTCAAATGCTTGGTTGCATTGGAAGAGGTTTTAGTAGCAGAAATAGCAAGGTGCCACTTTACAGATCATTAGTTAGACCAAATATGGAATACTGTGTACAGTTCTGGAGACCATATCTTCAGAAAGATATAAATAAACTAGAAGCTGTCCAAAGGAGGGCTACTAAAATGATACATGGTCTAAAATATAAAACGTACAAAGAAAGACTCTATGATCTAAATATGTATAGTTTAGAGGATAGAAGGGAAAGAGGTGACATGATAGAAACCTTCTAATATATGAAGGGACTTAATAAAATAGAAGCTGAAAGCATTTTTCACAAAAAAATAAATTCCAAATCAAGGGGTCACAATCTAAAGTTAGAGGGTAGCAGATTCAGGAGAAATTTGAAGAAGCATTTTTTTAAATTTTTATCCTAAGGAAAAAGTAACATGTAATATGGGTAGACTTGATGGGCCTTTTTGGTTCTTATCTACCGTCAAATTCTATGTTTCTATGAAATAAGTGCAATGGTCGATTATATGGCCAAGTGGAAAAACACTTCTTTAACTCAATTGATCAAATGTAGAAATACTGGTCCGTTTGGGATACCTGGCTACACAGATGACTTCGCTTATGTTTATCTAACTGGCCCCCAAGCCACTACAACCAGAGACAATAAAGCCTGGTTTCTAGTCCTTAAGTGCGCCTGCTTATGATAACCCTTTTATTTTTTCCCTTCTTCCTCTTCTCTTCCTTCACACACCTTTCCTTCATAGTTTTGACCTTCCCCTTCCTGACCCCACCTATGTGAATAGATCTTCATCCGATAACATTATGGATTTCGTCCAATAATAACACACTATTGGTACAAAAATTCCACAACAGATAGAAATAAAGCCTATTATATAACTGTTCCTGTAATAATATATCACATATGACTGATCACCTTGAGCACATTTGGACTATATCAGGATTAATGATTGAAACCTGTATGTTTGTAAAAGGACAGATATATGTAACCATGTAGAAGTTGATAATATCATGCGTTTTATTATTATATTATTTTTGAAAAATCAATAAAAATATTTAAAAAAAATAAAAAATAATGAATAATAAGCATTTTTACACTAATAAAACAATAGCAAAATCAATAACCCAATTAACACACATGCCCAGATAATGCACCTGTTCAAATGCTTTAGAATATAAACACATGCCTCTGTTTTTAGAGCACAAAAGGATCAATTGCCCACGTCACATATAAGTATCACTACATAAAATCAATCAACATATGGACCCTTAAACATGTAGTGTTACTGCTAAACCCATTCTGTTTTTCCGGCCATTTCGATTTTCAATTTTAAAATAAGGAGATTAACAGGGCAAATAATGATTTTGTGCTGTTTACAAGAGGTAGGAATTTCATGCTTATGGGGTATTAAAGGGACAGTCAAGTCAAAATTAAATGTTCATGATTCAGATAGTGCATGCAATTTGAATCATCTATTAAATTTATTTTTATCATCAAATTTGCTTTGTTTTCTTGGTATTCTTTGTTGAAAGCTAAACCTAGATAGGTGCAAACTGATTTCTAAGCTGTTGAAGGCTGCCTCTTATCTCAGTGCATTTTGACAGTTTTTCACAGTTAGATACTGCTAGTTCATGTGTGCCATGTAGAGAACATTGTGCTTACTCCCGGGGAGTGATTTATGAGTCAGCACTGATTGGCCAAAAAAGCAAGTCTGTCAAAAGAACTGAGCTAAGGTGCAGTCTGCAGAGGATTAAATACAAGGTAATCATAGAGGTATAAAGTGTATTAAAGGGACACTGAACCCAAAATTTTTCTGTCATGCTTCAGATAGAGCATGCAATTTTAAGCAACATTCTAATACTCCTATTATCAATTTTTTTCTTCTTCATTCTCTTGCTATCTTTATTTGGAAAAGAAGGCATCTAAGCTATTTTTTTGGTTCAGGACCGTGGACAGCACTTGTTTATTGGTGGGTAAATTTATCCACCAATCAGCAAGAACAACCCAGGTTGTTCACCAACAATGGGGCATCTAAACTTACATTCTTGCATTCTAAATAAAGATACCAAGAGAATGAAGAAAATTTGATAATAGGAGTAAATTAGAAGGTTCAGTGTCCCTAGCTCTTGAGTGCTAACGATGGCTCTGAACCGTCGCAAATTGTCTCACTCAGGCTCAGAGGCGTCGCTAGCACTCTCCCACCTTGAGGGAGATTTGGAGGCTTCCACCCGCTCCTACCCTGGCAATCGGGCCTGTATAATGACAGGTATCACCGGGGCTACACATTTTGCGTGGTGACGTAACACGCAATGACGTGATGACGTCACCGTGCAACTTTATTTAAACTGGACAATGTAAAGTATAGGGAAAGGGGGCATGCTACTTAGAAGCCTGTATCTCAGACATCTAAGCAGCTACAGAACCCCAAGACCCACCATTGGAAAGGTAATCGCCTAATCTTTCCAACGGTATAAGATCTGTAAAAAATGTTTAGCTTAGCACCCAGGTGGGAAAGTGCTTGGCACTCAAAGGGTTAATATAACAGTGTTAGTGATGCAAAACTGGGATATGGGTAATAAAGTGATCATCTACATTTTTGAACAATAAACATTTTCAACTAGACTGTCCCTTTAACAGCAAAGTAATTTTGCAATCACAAGATTGTGGTCAACTCATGTGTTCAACTCCAGAAAGGAATAGGTAAATAGTTGAAATCCTGCTCCTGAGTCACAATGCATTGCTGAACCTATTCTTGAGTGTATTTGGTGAGAAAAGTTAACTGAAAAAATTGTAATTTCAGCATTAAAACAGTAACGCAGCCATTACGAGTCTTGTTGGTATAGCTGTACCGCAAGCCTTTTAGCCTGTAACGCAACGTCGGTCCTGCACTCGAAAAATTGACATTTTTTTCATGGGATTCCCACAGTGCTGCCATTACGAGTTTTGTGGTGAGGCTAAAAAACATGCGTTACACCCTATAACGACAAGATCCGTACCGCCATCTGAGAGCAGTAGTTATGAGTTTTACGCAACAAAACTGTTACACAAAACTCATAACTAAAGTGTTACAAAGTACACTAACACCCATAATCTACCTATTAACCCCTAAACCAAGGCCCTCCCGCATCGCAAACACTAAAGTTATTAACCCCTAATCTGCCGCTCCCGACATCATCGCCACTAATAAAATGTATTAACCCATATTCCACCGTTACCCGACATCATCGCCACTATACTAAAGTTATTAACCCTTATTCCCCTGCACCCCAACATTGCCCACACTATAATAAATATATAAACCCCTATTCTGCCGCTCCCCAACATCGCCACCACTAAATAAAGTTATTAACCCCTAAACCTCTGGCCTCCCACATCACTACCACTAAATAAATCTAATAACCCCTAAACCGCCAGCCCCCCACATCGCCAAAAACTAAATTAAACTATTAACCCCTAAACCGCTCCCTAACTTTAAACTAAAATTACAAGATCCCTATCTTAAAATAAATAAAAACGTACATGTATAAATTAAACTGAAATTACTATTAGACTAAAATTAAAATAACTATTAATTAAATTAATTAAATTACACATTAATAAAAAACCTAACCCTACTAAAAAAAAATTAATTTACAGTTACAAAAAATAAAAAATACTAAATTACAAAAAGTACAAGAAATAGCAAACACTAAATTACGAAAAATAACAAACGAAATTATCCAAAATAAAAAAAATTACACCTAATCTAATAGCCCTATCAAAATAAAAAGCCCCCCAAAATAAAAACACCCCCTAGCCTACAATAAACTACCAATGGCCCTTAAAAGGGCCTTTTGTAGGGCATTGCCTTAAAGAAATCAGCTCTTTTTCCTGAAAAAATACAGACCCCCCAACAGTAAAACCCACCACCCAACCAACCCCCCAAAATAAAAAACCTAACTCTTACAAAAACCTAAGCTACCCATTGCCCTGAAAAGGGCATTTGTATGGGCATTGCCCCTAAAAGGGCATTGAGCTTTTTTTTCTTGCCCTTAAAAATGGCATTCAGCTCTTTTAAGAAATGCCCAAACCTAATCTAAAAAAAAAAACTACCCCAAAAAAAAACTTTAAAAAACCTAACCCCTCTTTAGGTACTCACAGTTGATAAAGTCCCGCTTGAATGATCTACACCCCGGCGGCTTCATCTTCATCCAGACGGCTTCATCTTCATCCATCATGGGACCGGCATCTTCTTTATTCCTGTGGAGGCGGGGTGGTCGATGCGCGGAGGCAGAGGTCCAGACATAGGTCCAATGCAGAGGTTCAGACGAAGGTACAAGGCGAAGGTCCATGCGAAGGTCCAAGGCGGAGGTTCAGGCAGAGGTCCAAGGCGGAGGTCCAGGCTGAGGTCCATCGCTCCGACATGGAGGTCCTCTTCATGCGATCGTGATTTGAATCAGCCAATAGGAATGAGAGCTGCTTAAATCTTATTGGCTGATTTGAAAAGCCCATAGGATTTTCGCAGCCCTAATTCCTATTGGCTGATTAATTTTTTTACCAAATAGGAATGCAATGGTACCCCAGTATAAAAGGGGTACCTTGCATTTGAATCCTCAGTGTGCGGCAGACGATTGCATGAAGAGGACCTCCATATCGTATCGATGGACCCCTGCCTGGACCTCTGCCTTCGACCTCCGCCTGGACCTCTGCCTTGGATCGTTGCATGGACCTCCGCCTCTGCGCATCGACCGCTTCACCTTTGCATGGACCTCTGGCTTGGACCTTCGTCTGGACCTCCGCCTCTACGCATCGACCGCTCCGCAGGGATAAAGAAGATGCCGGTCCCACGATGGATGAAGATGGAGCCGTCTGGATGAAGATGGAGCCACCGAGATGAAGATCATTCAAACGGGACTTCAACAACTGTGAGTACCTAAAGAGGGGTTAGTGTTAGGTTTTTTTAAGGTTTTTTGGGGTGGGTTTTTTTTTTAGATTAGGGTTTGGGCATTTTTTAAAAGAGCTGAATGCCCTTTTAAGGGCAAGGAAAAGAGCTGAATGCACTTTTTAAGGACAATGCCCATACAAATGCCCTTTTCAGGACAATGGGTAGCTTAGGTTTTTTTAGTTAGGTTTTTTTATTTTGTGGGTTTGGGGGGTGAGGGTTTGTAATGTTAGGGGGTGTTTGTTTTTATTTTTAGAAAAAGAGCTGATTTCTTTAGGGCCCCTTTAAGGGCTATTGGTAGTTTATTATAGATTAGGGTTCTTTTATTTAGGTTTTTTTTTAAATGGGGTATTAGAATAGGAATAATTTTTATTATTTTGGATAATTTGTTTGTTATTTTGAGTAATGTTTTTTTTTCTTTTTGGGGTGTTTTTTTTTTTAGAATAGCCATTTTTTTATTTTTAATGGGCAGCAAAAGAGCTGAATGCCCTTACAAATGCCCTTTTCAGGGCAATGGGTAGATTGGGTTTTACTTTATTTTTATTTTGTGGGTTTGGGGGGTAGGGGTTTGTATACTGTTAGGGGGTGTTTGTTTTTCTTTCGTAGAAAAAGAGCTGATTTCTTTAGGGAAATGCCCCACATAAGGAAAAGGCCCTTTTAAAGACCCTTTGTAGTTTATTATAGATTAGGGTTTTTTATTTTGGGGTGTTTTTTTTTTTAAACAGGGTATTAAAATAGGAATACTTTTAATTGTTTTGGATAATTTCGTGTTATTTTTATTTTTGTAATGTTAGGTTTTAGTGTAAGGCAATACAGCTATGAAAAGAGAGAAGGCCAATACCAGTATAAGGTATAGCCACAAAGACCAGGACAACAAGCTATCACCTTAAATAAACACACCACAAATGAATATCAAAAATTATTACAATTTATTTACCAAATCAAAAAATATCCTAAATGACTAAATAGCTCAAAATTAAACACATAACATAGAGACATACATAGAACAGACAAACAAATCACATGGGCCCCTCATTCAACTCCTAAAATGACCTAAGCCGGCATTAAAGTCCAATCTCAAGAAAATTCAAACGTCATGCAAGTAACCACAGCAGTTGTAAATCCACGTATAAATGAAGATGAGTGAAATAGTCACATAAATATTGTCAGTTATGATGGATGATATGAGAGTGATGACTGTATGAAGCAGCACATCAGTGATAATGACAAAGTACTTAGCAATGAGAATGAAAAGTAAACCACTTAGGCCTATTAGGAGCATTCAACAGTTTCAGCATTCTTGGCAATTTGGACGCCTAGTGTGGGGTATCCAGATGAGAAAATAGGGGTAAGGGCGAGTAATGAAGAATAATCAAACATCCATCAGAAATAGTGAACAGTTCGTATACAACTCAAACCCCCAGATGATGATCACACAGGTGACCGATCCCAAAGTTACTCACTACTCCTCCACACTATGGCCGTCTGTACGGTACATAAGGTGAAACAGGTACTGCTGATCAACTGCAAAGGTGGGGGGATCCCACGGACAGAACGCTGCACACCGACGTGTCCTTCTGCGCGTTTCACTCCTCACTCGCAGCACGGAGCTTCTTCCGGGTTGTGACGTAATGGGTGCAAATGTCTCTCTTATTGATAATAGGGAAAACATGTGACCATTCGGTCATAAATCCTTAAAGCGGCACTTCATTTTTGCTTTTTACAAACGTCAGATAGAACATAGTTTTCTCCTTAAAGCAGCAATGTATTCAAAGTGCAAATGGAATACTGGAATGATCCCACTAACCTAACATTTAGCACAATCATACCTTAACAGGACAAACATACACCATAAAACAAAACACAAGATACAATACATACATATTTACAATACCTTACATACTAAACTCAAAATATTAAACAATAATTTTAAATCATGCTAAATCTATACTTAAGATGTGTACAAAAATTCTATGCATATCTATGTGGTTGAATACATATTTTATATAATATCTCTGCTATAATACTCAATAAGTTCTGAAATTCAAAATGTGAGTAAGGGTCAGGACTGGTGCCCCGGGAAGGTCCAAGCCTCTGAGAGAATGGAAGATGTACAAATCAAATATTTGTTTTTATATTTACATTTACATTTACAGGTACTAATTCTTAGGGAGAAATGAAGCAAGTTCCAGTTTTTCGTTTAATCCAAAAGGGGACAAAGTTTTCAGATTGTAAATCCATCTTGTTTCTTTTTGAAGAAGGATGGTATCCACATTACCACCTCTTCTATGCTGTTTTACCTGCTCAATCCCAATGAATTCCAAGCCATCCAGCTTGGAATCATGGAATTGAGCAAAATGTCCAGCAATTGGACTA